>NC_077232.1:22816085-23150213 GCF_027887165.1 Monodelphis domestica | reverse complement strand
GAGCTAATGTTCCAGTACTTTGTCAGACAAGAGCAGTACAAATGATGTTCCATTCTCAATGTCACTTTGGAGAAAAATCATTTATAAATTAGTAAGCATCTGAAAGAAGATGAACAAAACAAAGGTTTCAAGATACCGTGTACATTTTTATTTAAAAAAAAAAACTAGAGGGACTTAAATAGGGAAGACTAGGGTTATCTTTATGAATTGGAAGTTCTTTGACCCAAGGGAAAGGAATTATATACCTTCAGCTTGATATTCTTAAGATTTTTATAATGTGAGATGTCTAAATATACTTAAAAAAATAATGTTGTTAAACTGATTACATTTCTTGCCTGGGAAAGAGATAATGAATACTTGAGATCCTTATGATAATATTAAGGAGACATAAAATACTTTAAGCTAATTGAGAGAAAGCATGGTCTTAAACTGATTATCTTACATGTAAGAAGGTGATAACAAATATGTTCAAGGTATCTATGATAATTGAAGTACCTAAGAAATCTAAAGTAGTTAGGATGCTTAAACTACCTATGATATTTAAGAACTTTATTACTATTAGATACAATAAATAAGAGCACATATAGATATTTAGCAGGGAATGTGTTAAATGTATTATTTTTTTTAAATCAAGGGTTAAGAAAAAGTAATATACTGAGAAAAGAGAAAAGGAAAGAAGGTTGGGACTGAATTATCTCACATGAGGAAGAATGAAAGAATCAGTGGAAGAGATGGTGAGGGAGTGTTTGATAATACTTGAATCTTACTCTCATGAAATTGGCACAAAGTGGAAATAATATCTACCTTCAATTTGGCTTAGAAATCTATCATAATTTTGTTGCAAGGGGTTGATGAGGTTTGGTTGGGGTGAGGAAGGTTGGTGGCTCATTGCAGTATAAGCAAGGCCTAGAGAAGGGAGACACTGGGTTCAGATATGGTCTCAGACAATTTCTACCTCTGTGACTTTCAGTAAATCACTTAACTTCCTTGTGTAGCCCTTACTGCAATTCTTCCTTGGAACCAATATGCAACACTGATTCTAAGATTGACAATAAGGGTTTAGAAAGAATAATAAATCTGTCTTGCCAAACCAGAAAGTAGGAAGTCAAAAGGAACAACAAAAATAGAGGGAGGTCTCAGGGAGTTGAGGAACCATAAACAAAAAAAAAATATATTTGTGAACATGAAAAGGCTGAAAGGAGAGAAATAGAGCAGCAAATAGAGGAAAAAGAAGATAGAGAAATGAGATATAAGGGGAAAAGACCTACATGTCCAAAAATATTTTTGGCATCTCCTTTTGTAGAGGCAATGCATTGGAAACTGAGAAGGTGTCTATCATTTGGGGAATGGTTGAACAACCTTTGGTATATTGTTGTAATGTAAAACTATTGTGCCATGAGGAATGATGAACAGGATGAGATCAGAAAAACCTTGAAAGACTCATATAAACTGAGGCAAAGTGAAGTGAGCAGAACCAGGAGAGCACTTTATACATAATGGAAAAAGTCATCAATTATGAATGACTAAACTATTGTGAGCAAAACAATATTCCAAGGTAAACCCTAGGGACTCATGATAGAAAAAAATGCAGATCAAAACCTACCATTATTATCTTTATTTCCCTCTTGTTTTATACACAAATATACACACATATAGACAAACAGATAGATATATAGATATGATTTGAATCTTAATATTTTTGGAAGATTTCATTACAAGAATTTTTTTAGGAAGTGATTCTGTTTATTTGAATTTCTATTTTACTTTCTGGATCTAAGATAGTGAGGTAGTTTTACTTTATACTTTATTTACATATAATATTTTTTATCATGGATTCCACATAGTCTAATATCTTAAATTGCCTCTATTCAATCTATTTTATGGGTCATTAATTTTTTTCTAATGAGATAATTCATATTTTATGGTTTTTATTCTTTTTTTTATTTGAAACATTATGGAGTTGTTAGCTTCTACTTCCCTAATTCTATTTTTTAAGGAATGATTTTCTATATTAACCATCTTTACATTTTTTCCTTTTTTGCCCATTCTTCATTTAAGAAATTATTTACGTTTCCAAATTTGGCACTTAGTTTTCCACTTGATCTATCCTTTTAAAAATGTTCTTTTCTTTCATTTTTTGTGCCTTTTTAACCATTAGGTCAGTTTTTATAGTGCATATATTCTTCAGTGTCTTTCTGCTTCTATTTCCAAGTAGTTGATTCCATTTTTATAATTTTCTTACATCATTCACATTTATTTTCTTAATTTTTCCTATACATCTTTTATCTCTTTCCTGAAATCTTCTAGGATTTCTTGTTGACCTTGATCCCTAATATTTTTTCTTTGAGGTTTTTGTTTTTGCTGTTTTCATTTTGCTATCTTTTTCTGAGTTCATGTCTTGGTCTTTCTTGCAACCTCTATTAACCTGGGATTGGGAAGATTTTTTTTTCCTGTCGACAAACCCCTCATCTGTCCACCTCTGGGGTAAGGGTGAGTAGATGGTTTGATGGGCTACCTTTTAATTAACTAGTATCCATTTAGAATTTTCTGTAGGTGGTCAAGTGAGGGACTGAATATTGAGCTCCCAAAACTATTGATTAAGCTACCTGACCCAGCTTCCATGTCATTCAAAAGGATCATAGATTTATGTCATTTTGCTAGTTTGTGATTCTAGGCTAATGAATAAGGAAAGTGTTAGAATTGCATGGAAAGATTTAGGTTTAATGGAAGGAAAGAATTTCATAACAAAAAAAGCACCCAGAAGAGAAGTGGATTCCTCCTATAGATTCCATTGCAACAAGTAACTGGAAAATGTTGAAAATGGTGAGTTCAGATAAAACAAGAAAGACTTTAATGAGATGATGCAAAGTGAAGTAAACAGGACCAGGAGTACAATGTATACAACAAATGAAATATTACATGATGACCAAAACTGAAGGAATAAAATACTGTTAGCAAAGTAGATTTCCAAAATAACAAGGAACTCATATTGAAAACTGCTATCCAAAAGTGAAGAAGGAATGGCTTGAGTCTGAGTGCAGATCAAAACATGTCAATTTGTTTCCTTCATTAATTTTTTTAACATATATGTTGTCTATTATGGCATAAGCATTGTGGAAAAGTATTGCATGAAAGCCCAGTACATTTACCATACTGGAATTGGGGAGAAGAAAAGGCTGCAGAAAATCTGAATCCTAAAGTATCAGAAAATGATTGTCAAAAATTGTTTCTAGATTGGGCAGAGACAAGATGGTGCCTTAGAAGCAGCAAAAAAAGAAAATGCTATGACAAATCCTTCCAAACCAATCATTAAAAAGCGCCTCAAAATGACAGGAGTCAAATACCAAGAGCAAGATGGAGATAGGGAGATCACCTGATGAATAAAATTTGAAAGGTAGGAAGATACAATTAATTTTCAGGGGTAAGGGGGAAATTGAAGTAAACTACACACAGAGGAGTGCTGGCTAAAGCCCATTGTAACCGCGAAAATGTGGGTTTCCAAGACTGCCAATTGCCAAAACTGTAAAGGTTTTGGCCAAACTGTAAAGATAATTTTTAGTGTCTTGATTTAATAAAAAATAAGTGGTCACCATGGGAAAATTCCCAAATATGAAAATACCCAAGTCAGCTGGGTTTATGGAGATTTTAATTAATATAAATGAAGGAATTAAGGGAAGGAGAGAGAGAAAGAGAGAATAGAGAGTAGCCAAGCAGTAGGAAGGGCCTAGGCCATTGGCCTAGGCCTGAGCCTAAGGGAGAGCAAGTTAGTCTTTATCACTCACCACAAGATCATCTCAAGCAAAACTCCAGTCCTCTACTGAACTCCTGAACTCCTGAAATGAGTTCAGAGTCCCTCCTCTGAACTCCTGAATTCCTCCAATTCAGATTCCAAACTGAACTAAAAACAAACTGAATTGAATTCTCCTTTTAAAGAAATTTTCTCTTATGTCACCTCCCCTAAATTTTCACATCTACCAATCACAGTAGACACTTTTCCCAGGACTGCCCATTCCTAGTTCTTATCTTCTTTTTTTCTCACCTTCTCTGGTTAGATAAAATCTTCACACCTCTTTTGTTAAGCTTGCCTTTTGTAAGTTGCTTGACGTTTCAGTGATTAATTTAGTCTTTATAGGTACTTAGCACCCTTTTGTATTAGATCTAAAAATAGACCACCTAGCTTAGGGTTTTTGCTTCACTGAATTGGGGACTTTTTCATTGTTCAATCAGGAATTTTCAACTTTATCTTCCCCTAAGGCCCTGTCTGAGCAGGGTTTATTAATTTTAAAATTCCCAATACATTCCTGATTAAGTACTTCCATTGTTACAATAGGGGAATAGCTTAACCAAATCTTCTAAGGTATAGTCTGAGCAATTTTTAAGATTCACACCATTCTCCCCTCCCCCCATCACCAACAGCTCCAAGTTTCAAGTCTGGGCATAGGCAACTTTAGCATCTCAGGATCCTAGCTACACAAACAAAAGAGCACACCACACCCCAGACTCACCCCTTGAAATTTCAGGAACTAGTACTACCTCACAGTGAGGCCAGCTTGGCCCTTTCAAATTGTGCTGGGAGTGAAGACCTAGCCCTAGGGGAAAATAGCACACAGTACAGAATCCTGGTATCAGCTGAGGAGAAAGAATTAACAGCTTTCAGAATCCCCCAGTCACAGGCATATGTAGTCTGGGGAAATGAGCAAATAGCAAAAGAAACAATTAACACTAGAAAATTTCTATAGAGTTAAAAAACAAAGAACAGACTCAAAAGAGGAGAGTGAGTTCCAAAAAAAATATGCAAAACTTTAAAGAAAAATAGAAATGGTCTCAATCACTGAAAGAACTCAAAAAGTAACTCAAAAATCAAATAAGACATGTTGAAGAAAAATGGGGGAAAAGAAATGAAAGTAATGCAAAAAAAATAGCTTAAAAAGCAAAAATGGTCAACTTGGGAAAGAGGTGCAAAAATCAAGTGAAGAAAATAGCACTTAAAAAAATTGATCTATTGGAAAAGAGGCAAAGAAGTCCAATGTAGAAAAGAGTTCCATGAAAAGTACAAAGGAACAAATGGAAAAGGAGGATCAAAAAGTCATAGAAGAAACTCATGCTTTAAAATTTTGAATTGGACAAATAGAAGGGAAGGGAAAGGGGAGAGATATTAAAAGTGAAACCCTGGTATAGAAGAGAAGAATGAAAAGAGAAATGGAAGGATTAAAAGAGGAAACCAAGATGGAGGGGAATACACAAATGGTAATCATAACTGTGAATATAAATGTGATGAACTCATCCATAAAACAAAAGCAGGTAGAAGAGGGGATTAAAATCTAGAATCCTAATATATGTTGTTTACAAGATACACATTTGAGGCAGTTAGACACAAACAGAGTAAAGGTAAGAGATTGGGGCAGAATCTATTGGGCTTCAAAACTGAGACAAAGGAAAGCAGGAGACGGAAACTCAGACAAAACAAAAAAGCAAAATATTTCTGATTAAAAGACATTAAGAATATAATCATATCTTGATATAGGACAGTATAGAGAATGAAGTAATATTAATACTTAATATAAATGCACCAAATGGTATAGAATTCAGATTTTTAAAGAAGAAATTAAGGGAACTTAAGGAAGAAAAAGATAGTAAAACTATACCAGTGGTGAACCTCAACTTTCCCTGCTCAAAACTAGATAAATGTAACTAATAAATAAATAAGAAATAAGTACAGCAATTGAATAAAATATCAGAAAAATTGGATTTAATACATATCTGGTGAAAATTGAAGAGGGATAAAAAGTAATATACATTATTTTAAGCAGCAAATGGTATATATATATATATATATATGACCATGTCCTGGGGGGGGAAATCACAACCCAATTCAGAAAAGCAGAAATAATAAATAAAATGTATCCATATCATAATGCAAAAAAATTCTAGTCAATAGAGGTTCATGGAAAAGGAAAGTAAAAATTAATTTTAAACTAAATTATCTAATTCTTCAAAATGGATGGGTCAAAGAACAAATCATAGAAACAATCACTGATTTCATTGAAGAGAATGATGATGAGGAGAAAATATATCAAAATTTATGGAATACAGTCAAACCAGTACTAAGGGAAAAATTTATATCCCTGAGTACTTATATCAATAAATTAGAAAAACAAAAAAGCAGATTTATGAAATGTGCATGCAATAAAAAAACTAAAAGAAGAAAAAAAAACTTGATTTAAAGACTAAATTGGAAATCCTAAAAATCAAAGGAGAAATAAATGAAATTAAAAGAACTATTTAACTAATAAATAAGACTAGGAGCTGTAGGGAAAATTAAATAGATAGAGCTTTGGTTGGTTTGATTAAAAGAAAAGAAAGAAGATAATCAAATTTCGATCATCAAAAATGAAAATAGTGATTTCACATCTAATGAAGAGAAAATTAAAAGAATAATTAGGAGCTATTTTGACCAATTATATGACAATAATTCTTATAATGTAGGTAAAGTGGATGAATATTTACAAAAATATAAATTGCCAAGATTGACAAAAGATAAAATAAAATACTTAAGTAATTCCATCTCAGAAAAATAAATTAAACAAGTCATTAATCTACTCCCCAAGAGAAAATCCCTAGGGCTAGATGGATTCCCAAGTAAATTCTATCAAACAATTAATCCCAATACCATACAAACTATTTGACAAAATAAGCAGAGTCCTACCAAATTATTTTTATGACAAAAATATGATTCTGATATATAAGCCAGGAAGAACAAAAGCAGAGAAACAAAATTACAGACCAATCTTCTTCATAAACATTGTTTCTAATATTCTAATATATTAAATAAAATACCATCTATATAAAGATTTATTCACTGAAATCCAATGGGATTTATAGCAGGAATACAAGGCTGGTTTAATATTAGGAAAACTATCAGCACATTTGATGATATTAATCAAACTAATAGAAATAACATGATTATCTCAGTAGATGCAGAGCCTCTGACAAAATGCAAACCCATTCCTATCAAAAACACCAGAAAGCATAGGAATAATAAAATAATTCCAAGAAAACCAGCAGCAAGAGTTAGATAAATTCCCTTTGAAATCACTCTAGACAATAAAAAATAAGTAGGAATCCATCAGCAAAGATAAATGTTGGAATTATATGAGCACAATAACAAAACATTTTTCACACAAATACAATTAAATCTGAACAAATGGAATTAATTGTTCATCAGTAGGCGGAGCTTATACAATAAAAATGATATTCTTATCTAAACAAATTTACTAAGTTAGTGCCATAATAATCTACCAAAAATTATTTTATACAACTAGAAAAAATAAAAATAAAATCTATCTGGAAGAAAAAAAAATGTCAAGAATATCAAGGGAACTATTGAAAAAAAATTGTGAAGGATGATGGACTACCAGTACCAGTTCTTAAGATATACTATCAAGCAATACTAATCAAACAATCTGGAACAGAAGGGTGGAAGAATAGAATAGACTAGGGTTAATAACCTCAGCAATTTAATGTTTGATAATCCCAAAGATCCCATAATTTGTGATAGAAACTCACTATTCGATAAAAACTACTGGGAAAGTTAAAAATACTGTGGCAAAACTTATGTTTAGACCAATACCACACAGCCTATACCAAGATAAGGAAAAGATAGGTATATAATTTAACATAGTGTTATTATAAGTAAATTAGGAGGACAAAGAATAGTTTATATTTCAGATCCATAGAGAGGTAAGAATTTATGATCAAGCAAAAGATAGCGAACATTGCAAGAAATAAGATGAATATTTTTGATTATATTAAATTATAAAGGTTTTGTATGTACAAAACCAATCAACCAAGATTAGAAGAGAAATAAAAAAACTGGGGGAACATTTATAACAAATTTCTCTGATAAAGGTCTCATTACTCAAATATATAAAGAATGAAGTAAATTTTATAAGAATAGATATCATTCCCCAACTGATAAATGGTCAAAGGATATAAATGGGCAGTTTTTAAATGAAGGAATCAAAGCTCTAAATAAAGATATTAAAATTATTCTAAATTGCTCTTGATTAGAAAAATACTAATATAAACCATCATGAGGTACCACTTCACACCTATCAGATTGGTCAATATGACTGGAAAGGAAACTGATAAATGTTGAAGGGAATGTGACAAAATTAGGATACTAATGCACTACTGGTGGAGTTATGAAATGATCCAACCATTGTGGAAAGGAAAAATGAATCGAGCTTTGGTATTTCTGCCACTGAGATGGAGCAGACAGCAGTTGGAATATTAGAGTGAACATTGATGGAAAGAGAAGACAATTGGAGGGGGGAGGGGAAATTTGGAGAGTGAGAGTTGCTTTCAAGTGTTACTCTTTCCTGGCCCTGGGATGGGAAGGAGCATTTTCTCCCTGACTCTGGATAGAAGTACCTCGATTCCTGAATTTTTCCCAACTGTATACTTTACATAGATTCCTGTGATCATGTCATTAAACAAAGGAATTTAAGAGTAGTGGCTTGAAATTAAGGCTAGTCTAGGGGCACTAGCCCGAAGAGATAGTCCCAACCAGTTCTGATGGTCAGAATCTTTTTTACCTCTTGCTCTCTACTGCTAAAAACTTTGAATTTAAGAAAGCTAGCACAGATATAGCATAGACAGGAATAAAAGAAACCCACCATCAGGATGTGAGGCCTGGCCTCAGCTCAAAAGCTGAGAGAGACTCAAACCCAATCTGTGGCAAAGGATAGGGAAAATCCTTATTCCCTCTACCCTGATACCTTCCCAGTTTTGAACTTGCTATTAAATTCATTGTTAGTTAAATAAACACAGTCAGAAATCTTTATAAGGGTAAGGAGGCTTTAAGAGATAAAGGGTTTTTTTAGGGGATAAGTTCTCTGTAGGGGAGGTTCTTTGTAACCTCAGAGGGCAATTTGCAGTTATGCCTAAAAGTCTATAAAAGAATGTATATTTTTGATCCAGTAATACCACTAATAGGTCTGTATAAAAGACCTAAAAACAAATGGGAAAGGACCTAATTGTACAAAAATGTTATAGTTATTTTTTATGTTGGCAAAGAATTGAAAAATCTAAGGATGCCCCTCAAATTGGGATTGGTTGAACAAATTGTGGTTTGTAATGGTGATTGAATACTATTTTTCTATAAGAAATAACGAGCAAGATGATTTTAGGAAGAGTTGGAAAGACCTATATGAACTGAATCAGAGTGAAATGACTTGAACCAAGAGAATGTTATACAAAATAACTGAAATACTGTGGAATGATCAAATGTGTTAGATTTTGATACAAACAAAAATTCAATAATCCAGGACATTTATGTGGAAATTATGAGAAAAAATGCTATCCATCTCAAGAGAAAGAACTTTTGGAGTAGAAATGCAGATGAAAACATATTAATTGTCACTTGTTTATTTGGGTATATATTTTAGGGCTTCTGTTTTATAAAATAAATTATAAAATTATTTACTTACAAAAAATAATCATGTGGAAATGTATTTTCATGATAATAATTAATGACTTAGATTGAATTGCTTTTCAGCTCCAACAGGTTGAAAGAAAGGATAATATATGAATCAAATACCTTCAGAAAACTTATATATAGAAATTTCTTAAAAATAAACATTTAAAAATTAAAAATATTTTTCTATGTGTAACTTAAATAAGTAAATTCAATAATTTAAAAAATAAGCAACTGGATATTTTCATAAAACTCAAAAAATAAAATTCTCATTATGTAGGGAATCATTCTTTTCTAGCATAAATTTATATTAAATAGGTTTCAGAGTACCTTATAAATTTGACATTTAATGAATTTGTATTAAAAATGCAGAACAGTTATACTATCCATCATTATCATAGTGCCAGTCCTTCTCATTATTTTTATTAATATTATTCCTAATTGTACAAAATGAAGTTTACTAACTTAACTCAAATGTCTTCTGAGTTGTATAGACTGTCATGTGACCCTGACCACATTCAGAAGAGACAGTTCTATTATTTCAAAATATTTTTAAAATATTTGGAAAGAATAAATTTAAATGAAGATATAGTGATTTTCTTTCAAAGAGCTTCAGTTAATAAACAAAACAACATACAGGACTAGTGAAGGTAAGAAATTTGTAAAAGCTTCAATTTCCCTTAAATTTATCCTAGCAAGTAAATTCATCATTCTTCTTCTGTTTTTCCATTTTTCTGTCTCTGTTTTATTTTGTTTCTTTATCATTCTTTGCCTCTGCCAATATGGATAGCTGAATCACTGTCTCTCTGTCTTTATCCCTCTGTTTCTATGCCTTACCTGACCCTTTCTCCTCTCTATTTCCTTCTTTTATACAAAATAATTAAATTGATTTTTTTCAAAAGTGATTTCATGTGTTTCTAGAAAGTAGTAGGAAACATTGCATAATTGTAATCAAGGTACAGTTGATATTTCTCATAATTTAAATAGTAGCAAATAATTCAATCTCAGTCATTAGCATAAGAGTCAGTTTTAGGCAGATGCCTTTTCATTTCAACCAAATCTCTTGAGGGACTCTCCTTTGTGTGCATTTTTAGTACAATGAAAAAATTAGCAAATATGCATTTTTGTCGCAATCGAGTAATAAGAGAAGGAAAAAAATTACATATTTCAGTAATTGATCTATATCCTAATTCACTTAGGAAGTAGTTTTCTCAGTGCAGCAATGACATCTTTATTTCTCAGACTATATATTAGAGGGTTAAACATTGGAGTCACAGTGGTATAGACAAGAGCAAAAATTTTTACAGATTCTCCTGAGGACTTGGGCTGCAAATACACAATGCTTGCTGACCCATAGAATAAGCCCACAACCGTGAGGTGAGAAAAGCATGTAGAGAAAGCTTTAATCCTCCCAGAGTTTGAAGGCAACTTCAAAATAGTGGTGATAATTTTAATATAGGATGCAAGTATCAATAGAAATGGAATTAGAATTAATAGCAGAGCAGGAACAGCAACAAAGATCTCTGTCTTATGTGTGTCTCCACAGGCTAACTCCAGTAATGGTGGGGCATCACAGAAAATATGATTCAGCTTGTTTGGCCCACAAAAGTGCAGATGAAATACCTGGTATGTCTCTACAAATAGTATTGGGATACCGATCAGCCAGGAAGACACAACCAGTTGGACACATAACTTGTGATTCATGATGAGAGGGTAGTAGAGAGGTTTACATATGGCCACGTAACGATCATAAGCCATCACAGCTAAGAGTAAGCATTCAGCACTACCAAGAATATAAAGGAAGAATGTTTGTACAGCACAGGCTAAGAATGAAATAGTTTTCTTCTGAGTCCAGAGATCTGCCAACATTCTGGGGATAGTGACTGATGTGTAACAGATTTCCAAGAAAGAAAAGTTCCCAAGGAAAAAATACATAGGGGTTTGGAGACCTGAGTCAATCTTGGTGATGACAATGAGGAGGCCATTTCCTAATATTATACTCATGTAAATGACAAAGAAAATCCCAAACAGAATACCTTGGAGTTTGGGAAGATCAGAAAATCCCAGGAGAATGAATTCAGTCACAACTGTGAAGTTGTCCCCTGCCATTGTACTCTTCTTCAACTTGTTGAAATGATGAATTCAAAAATAGCCAATCACTTTCCTTCTGTACTCCTCAGTTTCCCTTTCAGCAAAGAAGAGAAAGTTGAATTATAGGAAATGAAAGATTCATTCTGGGTTTAATACATGGATCCTCCCCAGTATTCTATGTCATATTTTCCAGGCCCTCCTATAGTATTTGAAGGCAAAACAGTCAAAACCTCTCAACAAGGGATTATGAGATTCTTCCTATGTGCTTAAAACCATGATAACTTGCTATGACTCAATTTCTAGCATATTTGAATAAAAATTAAGAAGCATAGAATGTCATCTAAAACTGGAAAATCTACCTTAGTCTCATGAATGCCAATAGAAATACCAGTCTAACATATTTAATATTTCTGCTTTCTAAAATAGTTCTGTTCTAAAATAGTTCCTGCACAGCAGGAACAAATGTGTTCATGTAAGTGATGAGATAGAGAAAAAGATGTGCTATGAATTCTCTCAATTAGGATATCCCTTATTGCTTTGTTCTTTTTGCCTCCCTACCTTTGCCCATTGTACACACACACACACACACACACACACACACACACACACACACACATTTATAAACACACATAATCATACAGATATGTATGTGGGCCTATGTATATATGCTTGTTTGTAAATGATCATACATATATATGTGTATGTATTTGTGTGTGTGTGTGTGTGTATCCTTACTTAGGATATACACTTACTTATATACTTGTGTATATACACAAAAAGAAAGATTTTGCTAATTTTCTATGCTTGCCATAATTCTGTTATTTTTTTCAAAGTCCACTATATGCCCTCCCATTGAATTGTGTTGAATTTTCTAGCTATGCCCAGCTTCATATTTTTCTCCCTTTCTTCAAGTATCATATCACAGAATTCATGCAAGATATTTGTCAGATACCAAATTTGTTGGTGTTCAATTATTTCAATCATGTTGAACTCTTTGTGATTCCATTTGAGGCATTCTTGGCAAAGGCACAGGAGTGATTTTTCCATTTATTTCTACAGATGATTTTACAAATAAAACTAAGTCAAACAGGCTCAAGTGACTTTGCTCAGAGTTATAAGGTGGAAGATGAGTCCTTCTGACATCAAATGCAGTACTCTATCCACTGCTCTACCTTCCTGTGGCACATACCCAATGCTTAAACTGAATGTTCTTTTCCATATATAAATATATATATATATATATTTATATATATTACTAATGCTTTCTAGTGTGTTCTAAGCATATTGGGGCAAAAATTATGCCTTGTTAAATTTTGTTTCCCTTAATGATTTTTATGCATAGTAGCTGCTAAATACAAATTTATTAGGTTAAAATGTCTTCTATGATATTTCAGAATTTTGCTAATATAAAATATTTGCTAACATTAAATATTTCCCTTACTGATAAATACTAAAATTTCTAGATTTAGAGATTCAGTCAGAAGTGGAAGCAAGTTATTTCAGTTCAATATATGTTTTCTTCCTTAAACTATATTCTTCTTTGATATTTTAATGTGGAATATTGAGCACATCATTCCTGTTGTACATTCACCTGAGTTATCTGCTACAAGAAAATGATAGACAAGTTGGTCAATTATAATAGTTCATATATTTAAACTTAAGCATGACCTAGAATGTAGCCCAGATAGCCAGGAGGTAGAGTGTGTCATCAGGGAGTATTAGACAAGTGCTATTTTTTTTTTACATATGGTAAATGCTAAGAGGACAGATAATACTGATTAAATATTAAGGGAAGTTAAGTAAACCTAAAAAAATTGTCATAGTTTTCTATTTCTTGAAGAGTGTTCCTACACCCAATATACTACTTTTCTATTCTGCTTAGATTGTTCACTATGGATACATTACAGTAGAACAAAATTGACTCTGGACTGAGAAAGATGGATTAAAATTTCAATACTCAATCTTATAACCTTTTTCAAATAGCAATAACTTGTCATTTCTGGTCATCATTTTTTCTCAACCTTAATGTCAAAGGTGACTTCTGAAATTCCTTCTATCTTTAGAACCAACAAATACACCAAATATGGTCCCTGCCTTTGTGAAGTTAGTCATATCCCTTACTTCTGTGCCAATGAGTGAAAAGTTAGTATATACTTACATGTCGGAAGAAGAAGTTGACTGGCCTTGAATTCTACTTCTCTCTGCCACACAAAAACTGTCTAGTTAAAATTTAAAAAAAGTTGTGCTTCAACTTTTATATCTAATAACTTTTAAAATTATAAAATGACAATAAATATTTAAGATACAACAAGATCATTGTCATTGTAATAATAGTGTCATCATCTTTAGTTGGATATCAGAAGAAATCATCCTATTCCAGTCACAACCTTGTTATTTTTCCTTTATCATAATATATTATTTTGTCACTACAAGATTTATTTTTGAGAAAGTGTTTCTTTGAGTATGCTTATATGTGTATATACATACATACTATATATATAACTTTTGTTTATCTCTGATCTTCCTAGGGAAAATATCAGGCAGTTATTGACACATTGAAATTTTGTAAAAAAAAAATTATAAGTAAACTCTATCTAGAGCATGGTTGTTATCTACTAATTTAATAATCACATCAAGAATAAAAATGTTAATTTGTTAGAAACTCTGCCTAATGAAAACATGCCATCTGCTTGAAAATGAAACTAGTTTTGATATCTTCAATTACTACTAATATTATAGTATGCCCCTCTTTCCCCCAGGATTTGAAAGGTGAGCTTACTAACATATAATACAGATCTTTTAACCTCTTTTTAACTATCAAAATGAAGGTAACATGATTTTCTAAAGTATTTCTTTCCCTTCTCTAAAGGTCTTCACGAATAATGTATATGATTAATTACTAATCACATAAGAGAGTATTTTTTGCTACATGAGAACATTAATGTCTCTGGGCCTTTGGGCTCTAAAAACTGATCAATAACTAAAATTTACATTTCCACACCAGTACTTATATTGACTTTTGATCTTCTTTAGAAATTATTTTTCTACCTTTTGCAAAGATATCTCCATGGCATAGAAAAACAACAAAGAATATTTGAAAAATTCAAGCAGTTTTTGTATTACCAGATAACATCTCTAAGCACTGTACTCATTTCTGATGGATGGAGTATGGCCCTTCCAGCTGCATTTTATATATAACATATATATATACATATATATATATGTTGAGATATGTACGTATATGTGTGCATTTATATATATAGCCACAAGTGTCTGTGAAGCTATGTGTTTATTGTTTACTTAAACCAAGCTGAAGGCAATGAGGAGTCTCTGAAGTGGTAGATTGAAATAGGAACCTGAAAATGTAATTTGGAGTAACTAAAAGAATGGGAGTAACATTCTATTTGGCCTTTTGCCAGCAAGATTCTTGTGATCCTCTGATCAATTTCTTATTTGCTAGGAATTTCAAATACTGCATCACTATGAACAGTTGTCTAAATAGAAGCATTAAGCAAATGGATAAATTGTCTAAGTATAAGAAGTCATCTTTTTTGAGAAGATAGTGATGGTTGGACTGATTAATAGAGGAAGAGAAAAAAGATAGGGTGTAATTTATATCTATTGATTAAGGACACATCATGATAATAGTCAATATATTCATACTTCCTTAATATTTGTAAAGCAATTATACATTATAATTTTTCATTCACAAAATAATTTTTGTCAATAATATGAGTAATGTTACAATGTAAGTAATATTCCAAATAATGTGATATAAAAGGAAAAAAAAACCTTTTACTTTAAAGATAAGACCATGAGGTTAATCAACTTGCCAAGATTCACATATCTGGTAAGTAATGGGTACAGTTTCTCAACCCAAGCCATGTGGTTCAGAAGACTACTGATCTTGTCCCTACAACATTTAATATCACTAAACAAATAAATAAATAAATAAATATAAATATATATACATGTATATATAAAGAGAGAGAGTAAAAAATAGAATTTAAATATATAATTTAATGATATTAAATTGAAAATAAAGAAGACAATTTCGTGCAGATTTAATAAAGAACTATTCTTGGGAAAAATACAGAAAATATTTTCAATAAATAATAGTCTTGTTTCCTATATACAAATGGGCATATGTATGTATAGTGTTTGCAAAAATGGGAGAGTGCTAATATCTATGCACTAATAGTTTAAGTGTCAAATTACATCAAAATCAATCACCATCAAAATAAGACACTTATGAAAATATCCATGAAGATAAATATAATTTTGTCCTCATCTTATACCCAATAAATTACTTAAGAGAAATAATAGAATAATCCATTTTGAGCCTTCACAGTGATAATATGAATAATAATATTCTAGTGATGGAGCAGTTAATTGATCTAAGCATTCTATCAAATCAATTGGTATTGTGCATGAAAAGCCATCAAATCATTTATATATTTTGGCTCAGCTATCTAATCTATAGGGAATATATTGTAAGGAGATTAATAATAAGAATGGAAAATCAAAGTATTTTATGATATTTATAACTATACCTGAAAAAAAGAAGCTATGAAAGATTAAAAGAGAATTCTAAACATCAGGAAAGGACTCTTTAGTCAATTTTTTTCTCCAAATTTCTTACAGGATTTAAAATACATTTTGCAATATCTGTAATATTGAGTATTCAGAAATAAAATTATTTGGAAAGACTCCTTTGAGGAGTGGAATTAAATGATATTTATTTTTAAAATTAGAAACAGGACAAGAATATCCACAATGTCAATTTTTAAATTAAAAAAATACAGTAACATGAAGCTGACCTCAAATCAATTATACTCATTTTTGTGGATCTGGAGAGAATAATGAAACCTACATTCCTCTTGACGAGAGTGGTTTGAAATGAGTGAAGGTATGGAATGTTACATTATTTATCATTTATGGGTGCCCTAATACTTGCCTGTGCTTAGTTATTTTTCTTTGTTAAAAGGGAAATCAAGTGGTGGACTGTTCTGGGAAATTACTATTTCAAAATTGATTAAAAGATACAATACAGAAAGTAAATCAGGTATAAAACAAGCTACATAATTTTAATTAATCATTAAGTAATTAATTAATACAGAAAATCACTTTTGTGACTACTGTGAAAGTCCTCTTTCACTCGCACACAACACACATACACATGCACCCTGATCAGTAGAGAAGTAAGGGAATATACTGTAAAAGTAGTCTTTTATTACCTGGGCAACTTTTTTTCCTGAATCTCTATCCTTGAGCAATATGATTATATTGAATTTAAAACTGTCATGAAGATCACAGATTAGTGATGCTTGAGATCCACTTCAGTTCAATGAAAAATTAAGGTGAGATAGCAGGGTTTTCACATTTATCTTTCTTAGATGTAATTGTCATACTATTAATCTCCTTTCTTCTTCAATGAGACTTCTCAAAATGTTATAGGTCCATAATTAATTACATCTAAATTCTTTATATATATTATTCTACCAGAAATGCAATGTAGATATCTCAGACATTATGACTTTACTGATTAAGAGATAGAGGCTCATAAAATCTGAATGATTTTCCCTAAAGTTTCACAGATGTTTTGGGTCAATGTGAGGCTTTGAATACTGCAAATTCAAAATCCCTTTAAGCTTTACACTATATCAAAAAGCATGAGTGAAACCTATGTAGGAGAGCAATCTCTCCTCTAAATTATCTTTGAATTGAAATCATTCATTATTTTTTATTAATAGAAATGATTCCTGCCCTTCCCAGTTCTATGGGGATCAGTCCTCTCCCATGACACTTATTATTTAGTAATGAGAGAGATGTTCTTGCTCAAAGACTAATCATATCAACAACCATTAATGAAGGAGGCTTCTATAGAGAGAAAATCATGAGTCTTGAGTCAAGGGACTATAAATAGTAAAGTCTGAGATATATTAATACCTAAATATCTATTTATTATAAAATCAATCCACCTAATATGAGTTTCATCTTTTGTAAAATTGAAATTATCCTATTTTCCAGTCTGCATCATAGAACTATAGTGAGAAAAACCAGTCCTAATCTTTCCCCAAATCCCTTCTAGCAATATTAAAGTAAAGCCTGAAAACTAATTCTGGAGTGGCAGAACCAAAAATATAGAATGGAAAAATTCAATCTTCCTGGTCAAGGAGACTTTAAAAGTTGGCAGGAAGGGTTGGTTTCACTGGCTCGAGTCCAGCATAAGCCAACACCGTCTTTTCACTCTTTAAGGTTCTGAACCAGGTTCCAAGCATACAAGCAATGTACCTTCAACACCACCTCTTTAGCTTCCAATCCCTAGCATAATCCCACAGTGAGAACCCAAGTTCCAATACAAGGAAGCTGTTAAATTTATGGTTGGACTGAATATATTTAGTTGGTCACCAGGAATTTAATTACTAAATCCCAAAATGAATTACTAAAGTCAGAATGAAATTTTTGGTAATTTATGTTACAATATAGGGAAGATATTAATGAAGATAGAAAGAGAAGAAAAGGAAAGAGATAGCTGCTCTGGCTTCATCTGAGCCAGGCAGGAATTCAAATGCCCCAACCAGGGGAAGGATTCCCAAGAAGACAGACATCTCCAGAGACTGGTGCCTACAGAAAGGCCAAGGAAAAGGGAGTCAGCCTTTGCATTCACCACATGTCAATTCAATCACCAGATTCTTTATCAGCCTCTTCTTCATCAGCCTCAATGCCATTAGAACTGTCAGTAGCCTCCAATAGAAGTCTGGCAGAACTGCTTCTCATAGGAGGTTCCTACAAGTGTCTTTCTGTCTCCAGTTCCAAGTTGAAGTCTACTTTTAAAGACCTTTTCTTTTGCATCATTTCTCCTAAATTTTTTACCTCTACCAATCACAGCTGAAGCTCCATTTCAGGACCACCCACTCTTTCACATGAGGATCATAGACCTCCCACTCAATGTGTGAAATGGGTGTTCATACTTTTTGTAATTAAGTCCCAAATGGATAGATCTCCATACTCAACTTTATGTACTGTACTTATACTTTTTGGAGATTAAAATCTAAAAATAGATAGATCTCTATACTCAACTTTAAGTACCATGCTTACACTTTGGGAATTAAATCTAAAACTAGAAGGGGATTACAATTCAATCTTCATAATCGAGGAAGAGTTAAGTACCTTCATTGTTAAAATTAGGGGAGAGATAAATCCAATCTTCACAAAGCTTACAGCATGCCTTACCAGTGCAAGACAACATTAAGTCTTGAAGGAGCCTGAATTAACAGAAAGAGAAGACTTCAAGAGCTCTCAGTTCATAAGCAGCAAGGGGTAGGAAATTTTGAGAAGATTATGAGCATCCTTTTGAAATAGGTGCAGGATTCTACTGAATTGCCAATACAAGATTTTGGTTCACAGTCCCAGGGAAAGGGAGAGAATTAAGGAACAGAGATGCTGATTTCAGTACCAGGTGGAAAGGAGTGTATTTGGTCAGTAACAGACCAGAGCACAGGGCATTAGAGCCCTGACCACCCTTTCCTAAGGTCATACCACTTTGAAAGAATTAAAATTTTTTGACACCTAGAACAAGTTTTGAGAGCAGCAAGAAAAATCTGAAATTGAGAAGTGTGCCCTCCCTACCAGAGAAACAGAGACCAACTTTAATAGGAAAAACAAAAGTTAAAATAAAAACTTACCTTAGGAAAAAAAAATTATGGTGACAAGGAAGAGTAAGGCCCAAACTCAGAAGAAGATAATGAGATCAAAGCAATGACATGTAAAACCTCAAAAAAAATTAAATTAGTTTCAAGCCAAGGAAGAGCCAAAATGGAATTTACATATCAAATAAAGGTAGAGAAAAAACCAAGGGAAAAAATGAAAGTGATGCAAGAAAAGTCAATACAATGGTGAAGGGGACACACATACACAACATGGAAAAGGTGTTATACACCTCAAAAATTGAATAGGCCAAATGAAAAAGGAGATACAAAAAAAAACACAGAAATATACTATTCCTTAAAATTAGAATTAGGCAAAGGGAAATTAATGATATGAGACATCAAATGGCAAAAATAAAATAAAAAAGCAAAAAGATAGAAATTAAATACTTCATTTGAAAAACAAATTATATGGTAAAATGATTCAGGAGAGATAATTTATGAGTCAATCAACTACTTGATATCCATGAACAAAATATAAAAGAGACTAGAAATCATATTATAAGAAAGCTTCAAGGACAATGACCTCTGTATTATTTAATAAGATGAAAATATAGAAGATGAAAAAATACACTAGCCATCTCCTTTTCAGTATCCCAAAATGAAAATTCCATAGAATATTATACCCAAAATTTTTAGCTCTAAGGCCAAGGAGAAAATATTGTAAGTAGTCAGAAAGAAAAATTCAGATAGCATTGACATACAGTCTGAATTATACAGGATTTCACAGATTCTATATTAAAGAATCTGAGTCCAGAAGGCAAAGCATCTTGAATTACAAAAGAAAATAATAATTTATGCAGTCTCTGAGTATAATCCTTCATGTGGGCAAATTGAAACAATGAAATAGAGGACTTTCAAACATTCATAATTGAAATATCTAATTGAAATCCCAGAGATGAAGAGAAAATTTGATATTGAAATTTGAGATTTGAGTAACAAAAAAGGTAACCAAGGAATAAAAAAATTTAAGTAATTCAATTAAGTTAAATGATTTGCATGCATACATGAGAAGTTACATACTTGTAACTAAAGAATTGTATAATTATTAGGGAAGTTAGAAGAAGTATAGAACGAGAAAGAAAGTAGAAATAAGTTGAGTATGATAGCATAATATTAAAAAAATTATAAGGGGCAGGAAAAAAGAATTACAGTGGGAGAAAAAGAAACAAAAGAGCTTTTACAATATTTGGAAAAATGGGGGGGGTGGCAGACAATGTTCGAATCTTGCTTTCAGTGGAATTGGCTCAAAGAAGGAAAAATAGCCATTCTTAGTTGGTTAAAGAAATCTCTCATCCTATAGGAATGTAGGAAGGAAAGAAGAAGGGAGCATGAATTGGAGGAGAGGAATGATCAGAAGTAAAACACTTATTAGAAAGAACAGAGTGAAAGTTAAGAAAGAGAAGGATAAATAAGGGGAAACAAGATAAGGAAATATAATTAGTAATTATGATTATGAATATGGATGGTATCAACTCACCCATAAAATGGAAGAAGATAGGAGAGTGGATTAAAAATCAGTAATTCTAGAGTATTGTGTTTAAAAGAAACACATCCAAAGCAGGGAGATACACACAGAGTAAAGATAAGGGACTGGAACATGGTCTATTATGCTTTAGCTTAAGGTTTTTTTTTTAAAGGTGTTAATGATCAAGTCCTCAGAAAAAGGAAAAAAAAAGATCAAATTAAAGGATATAAGGAATGGAATTACAGAATTATATAAAGCATAGCAGCTCTCACTTTTGACTCCTAGTAGCTGCTGGCATGCAGCAGTGGCCACACCCCAGGCAACGGCTTCGACAGGCCAGCTAAACCTTGTGAGGGTAGCCATCGGGTCATAGACCCCTGGTGAACCAGGGCTTTGCTCACCCAGCATGTGAAGACTGCTTTGGTGGAACAGGCGGAAGAAACCAATAAGAAGGTTCAATGGCTGAGATGGTGACACAGAAAGCACTGTGGAGTGCTTAGGGTGTGTTGTCAACACGGCCATCCAATGCAGCTGAGGAAGTCTCCAGGTGTAATGATTTTTGGTGCCAATGGACCCAGGCTTCCAACGCCGAGAGAGTGGGACTGTCTCTGTGCATCGACTTTTCCACTTAAATCTCCTTCACACACAAGTGTTTTTTGTGCACACTCATCTACATCACAGACGAAAGCTCACAAAGACAATCGTCATCCTAGGTTACCGAGAAACTACTACTAAACATATATGCACCTAATGGTATAACATCCATTTTTTAAAAGAAGTTAAATGAATTATAAAAGGAAATTAAGAGAAAATGTTTTAAATAAAATATAAACAAGGAGATTATAACAATATATCAAAAGAATCATATACCATGACCAGATGAGTTTTATACTAGGAATGTAGGGCATGTTCAATATTAGGAAAACTAGCAGCATAACAGAACACATAAATAAATCATGATTACCTCAATAGAGGCAGAAAAAAAGTCTTTGACAAAATACAATACCCAACATTAGAAAATATCATAATAAATGAAACTTTCCTAAAAATTATAAATAGTATTGATTTAAAACCATTACTGAGCACTGTCTATAATGGAGATAAGTCATAAGTCTTCCCAATAAGAGAAAAGAGGACATTGTATACAGAAACAGCAACATTGTATAATGATTAATTTTGCATGGTTTTAGCTATTTTCAGGGATACAATGATCTAAGATATTATTAATCATTAGTGTACTAGAAATTCTATCTATGGCAAAAAGGAAAGAAAATAAAATTGAATGAATTAGAATATACAAGGTAAAACAATTTTATTCTTTGAGGATGATATAATCTATTTGATGGTATACTTAAAGAATTCTAGAGAAGCAATTAAAAAACAAATTAAAATCATTTTAAAATTTAGCAAAGTTTTGGGATATAAAATCAGCTCACATAAATCATCATCATTTCTACAAATGTGAATAAAGTCCAGCAACAACAGATATAAAGTAAAATTTCATTTAAAAGAATTCTAGTCAACATAAAACAACTTGGGTTCTACCTGCAAAGAAAAGCACAAGAAGTACACAAACATGCATACAAAACACCTTTCACACAAATAAAAGTCAGATCTAAACAGTAGAGAAAACTTTAATTGCTCATGAGTAGGTTGATTCAGTATAATAAAAATGGCAATTATACCTAATTTAACTTATTCAGCATGAGGGCACTTAATTACTAAAAACTATTTTATACAGCTATAAAAAAAATCTATATGGAAGAAACAAAGGTCAATAATATTAAGGGAATTAATGGAACAAATGTGAAGGAAATTGGCCTGGCAGTATTATAACTCAAATTTTATTACAAACTGGTAATCATCAAAAACAATCTGGTTGGTACAGGCTAAGAAATAGAAAGGTGTATCATTGGAACAGGTTAAGTAAACAACACACAGTAGTATGGCCATAGTAATCTAATGTTTAATAAACCCGAAGATTTTACCTTTTGGGAGAAGAACTCACTATTTAGCAAAATCTATTGGGGAAAAAAATGGAGAACAGTATGGCTGAAACTACATATAGACCATTATCTTATTCTCACAATAATCTCATACTCAACATGAAAATATCAAAATGTATAAATGATTTAGAAATCAATAGTGATACCAAAAGCAAATTAGGGGAGCATGGGATAGTTTACCTTTCATATCTATGCCTAAGTGAACATCTTATTATTTAGCAAGTTGGAGAAAACAAGGAGATATAAATTTCAGATAATTTTTTATTATATTATATTAAAATGGATTGCACAAACAAAATTAATGCAAACAAATTTAGAATGAAAGCAATATACTCACTGCTTTTTTAAAGTAAGTTTCTCTGATACAGGAATCATTTCTCAAATATATAGAAAACCGAGTCAAATGTATAACAATACAAGTCATTCCCTAATAGATAAATGGTCGAGGTATATGAACAAGCTGTTTCCAGTTGAAGAAATCAAAGATATCTATAATCATTTTTTTTATGTTCAATTTCACTACTGAGTAAAGAATTGAAAATTAACACACCTTTTATATACCTATCAGATTGACTAATATGAAAGAATAGGAAAATGATTAATTTTTGGAAAGACTTTGAGAAAATTCATTCATAAATGCACTAATAGTGTTATGAATTTATCCAGACATTCTAGAGAGCAATATGAAACCATACCCAAAGGGCTACAAAACTACATATCTTTTGATTTAGCAATACATCAATTAGATCTGGATATCAAAGATATTTTTAAGTGAAAAAGGCATATTTGGACAAATATTTTCATAGCACCTCTTTTTTGTGGTGGAAAATAATTGGAAATTCAGAGGATGTCCATGAATTGGGGAATGACTAAATAGGTTGTGCTAAATGAATGTAATGGAATACTATTGTGCTCTAAGAAATGATGAGCATGATGACTTCAGAAAAACCTTGAAATGCCTTCATAAACTGATACAAAGTTAAATGAGCAGAACCATGAGAACATTGTATACAATAATAGCAATATTGTAAAAGGTTAAACTTTGTATGGCTTAAACTATTCCCAATGATAAAATGATCTAGTATAATTTGAAAAGATCCATGAATAATAATCCCATCTACCTATAGAGAAAGAACTGATGGAGTTTGAATGTAAATCAAAGCATGCCATTTTTACACTTTATTATTTTTTTTGCTTGACAGCTTTGTTTTAATTTTATATAAGTCTTCATCCACAATGTGACCAATATGGAAAAATGTGTTGCATGATTACTCATTTGTGAACTAAATCAAATTTTTTACCATCTCAGTGAAGGGGATATGGAGGGAGAGAATTTGGAACACAACATTTTAAAAGATGAATGTTAAAATGTGTTCTTATTTCAACTCCAAGAGGCTCACAAAAAAAAAAAAAAATGTATCCGCCATCATAGAAGAAGCCGAGTCCAAATGAAGATCGAAACATACCATTCTTCATTTTATTTCCTCCATGAATTTTTTCTCTAGTGTAAGCAATATGTGTCTTTTTCATAAGATAAAAATAGGAATATGTATTATACGATAACATATGTACAGCCTATATCATTTTTGATGAACTAAGGATG
Source organism: Monodelphis domestica (assembly GCF_027887165.1). NCBI lineage: Eukaryota > Metazoa > Chordata > Mammalia > Didelphimorphia > Didelphidae > Monodelphis > Monodelphis domestica. The sequence goes on along the minus strand of NC_077232.1, from coordinate 23,125,858 downwards.
TGTGCTAGAGTTGCTGCTCCCTTCCACCTCTCCACCATGCCTGAAGACCTTTTTCATATCAGTTCCCCTCTGCCCAGTAGCCCAGTTGGAGAACTTCTTCCCCTGTCTGGGGTAAGACCGAGGGCTCGGATGTGTCATGTCATGAGGGTGCAGTTTGGGTATTCAGTCTCTAGAAGGTTCAACATCACTGGCCTATTTCATATTATCTATCTCCAAAGGTAGTGGGGTAAGGATGGGAAAGAGGGAGAAAACATGGATTCCAAAATGTCAGAAATAAATATTAAAAATTATATTGACACATAACCTGGAAAAAAATGAAAATTCTCATTTGCAAGAGTAAAAATTAAAATTTATATTTAATTAAAAAATAAAACAAAGAAAACACTTGGTATAATTACCCTAGATCTTTGAAAGGTTGACTAATAAGTGATTGAAAGACATGATTATGGATCAGAGGATATGATCTTGAATATCACCTCTACTATTTTGTATTTGTGTGACTTTGGGTAAGTTATTTCACTTCTCTACTTCTTAATTTGCTTCATAGGAGATCCCAAAAATTTCTTTACATAGTCTTTCACCACAAGTAGAGGAAAAGACTCTTTAAGGCACTTGAATAGCCAAGGCATCACTAAGTAATAAAGATGAAGGACCTCTGCACTGAAGCACTTTACTTATTGGTGTTTCCTAAGAACATCCAATCTTACTGTTTATCCTATCACTGTGCTCTTCAAAATTTTGTCATATGCCCAACTGAAATGCCTAAAATCCTAGACTATGTCACTTACTCTGCTATTAGAGAGATATATAGGCAGACAGAGAGACACAAAGATAAATAGATAGATAGATAGATAGATAGATAGATAGATAGATAGATAGATAGATAGATAGACATGGAGAGAGAGAAAGAGAAAGCACCAATAGATGTGAATGTCTCAATTAAAATCCTTTATCACAAACAATATTAGGTCTCTATTAAAGGATTATGAATAATATCCAAACATACAATAGTTTCCTTTTGTCATCTAGGTAGTCTATACTATCATCCAATAATGAATAACTCATGTTTATGTCTCAATATGCCTGTGTATAGATATATTCTTATGTTTGTACTTTCTGATTTCTATATTCCTAAATATGGGTGTAACATTACATCAGTTCTATTTCTTTTGAAATCAACATGAATATGCACATGTTGACACATACCTTGTGTTTTGTATGATTGTATTTTAAGTGGCTGTAACTCCTCCCTCTCTTTTTGGACCTGCAACTGGTTGAATTCAGGAAGTTCTTTTGCCCTCATTATTATTAATAAAACGTTTTAAAATATAATGCTTAGTTATTAAATATTAATTTTAAAACTCACATTTTGGCTTACCAAGAAGAGATTACAAATTCTCAAAAAATTTTGAGCAGATAGCCTTAGAGTAAAGATAATAAGTTTGCCCAGTCACTGCCCACCACAAGGGTCTGGGGGCAGGGTGTGCCTGCACTCCTCCCCCACCCTGCTACCTGCCTCTGCCTGTTGTTTCTCCTTTCCATATGGTTGGCCAGCATTCCTCAACTCTGTCAACATGGAATCTAGTATCCCCAAACTTGTGGACTAGTGGGATCTGGTGAACCCCAGGTTTCAGGACTAGTTTATAGGTTGGAGACCCTAAAGTTTGTACTTGTTCCCTATTCCAATGGGAATCTACCCTAAAGGGAATCCCAGGCTAACAGTTTCAGACTGAGTGGCAGACCCTCAGATAAATTACAATCCTAGTTGGGTGGGACTAAGCAAATGCTAAGGACCTTCTTTGTTTTAGGTAGTCTCCCCTATTGTATAAGACACCCTTTCCCAAGAAGATCCACACCTGGGGAAGAATCATTCTTAGGTATCCATTGTAAGCAGCCCCTTCTGTTACACTCTAGCCTCTAGCTATGATTCCTTTCCCAAGCTTGATTGTATTCTGTCAGTGCAGTTTGAACACTTCCATTTTCTTTGTAGCTATAGCAATGTCAATCATCTTTCCCTCCCCCTGGATTCCCCAAATGCTATAATGGTTCCCCAAATTATTTTGTTCTTTGGAACTGTCATTCTCTCAAGTTGGTCATTCTCAGGGGGTCAGTGTCCAGAGTGGCCAGAATTCAATCTTCAGACTCTGTGGAATCATGTGTAGCAGGCAGTTCTGTGTCGAGGCCTACTATTGCATTTAACCCCTTTACCTTTGATTAAAGAGTGATTTTTGACTATTTAATAGTTCTGTGTTTTTTCCCAGTCAACAACTCTCTCCACCCATCTTGGAGCCTCCTATTGCCAAGACCAGACCCACCACAAGAGCCTGCCAATCCCAACCATTTTTTCCACCAAGGGGGACTTATAAAAATCATTCCTCACCAATCCCTTTCCACACTAAACATGTGTGTTTCTAGCCCACCATAGCCATTTTTCAGCATGGAGAAAAGAATCCCACACCTTCTAATTTTGAAGGAGAATTTTTTAAAGCTGATCCTTGACTCCTAGTTAAGAAGGCTGTTACTAAATTTTTCACAGGTAGGGCATTTAGTTTCAAATCAGTAGATTTAAAATTAGTTTGGGGGAATAAGGTTGTTTTTTTTAATTTCTTTCTCTTGACTGAAAACACCAAGGAGAAGTATTTTTTTTTCTCTCACATGCAAATACTCTATTGTTTTCCCTCAGAGTTTTGCTTCTTTCTGTTTACTCTGTAAACAAACCCCACTCAGCCTCTTTCAGGAAAAATGCTGTTGCAAAGCTTTCTTGAAACTCTGAAACAACAGTTTGAGTTGATATAACTAAAAACTGCAGTTTGGATCTGCTGAATTCTTTTCCTTGGAGTTTTTATTTTCATTGGAGATTTCCCACTTTATTTCCCTCTCCTCAAGAATAAGCTAGGCTGCTTAAACTACAAACAAATTTGAAATATTTTGACAATTTAAATTCCTTAAATGCTCTCAACATGCAAAGTGGAGATTCTTCCCTGCTCTTCTATAACAAAATTCAGACCTCTGACAACAAAATCTAAATGGATAATAAATATGGGGGGAAGGGAAGGGAACTTTAAAAGAGATCTGGAAGTTTATTGCTAACTATTTTGAGTTTATTCTCTCCTATAATATAGAACAAGTCTATTGTGGTGGGTAAAAAAGGATTTTAACTGCACTGCCTGCCTGCACCTTCTCTTTTGTTTATATTATTTTATTTACTGATTGCTTTAAGATTTAATTTTTTAAGTTCATCTGTATTAATCTAGTCAATAACTTTCTTAATACTAAATCATTTTAATCTACTATGTTTTGCCTATATTGATCTTTAATTTGTACCTTTACCTCTGCTGAAGAACAAAATATCACTGAATGAGCCCATGAACATCTTGCCTAAAATCCTTGTTACCAGATCCATTGAAGATCACATGTTGCCTTTGTTAATTGTCACATAGATGATGATGGATGGATTTCAACAAAACTGGTTAAAGTGTGTACCACCTTGGAGAATTTAATGAGCTAAGAATTTAAATGGCAATTCTAAGTGGTCTTCAGAAATAAATTTAGTAAGTTGTAGTTTCTGAATGGAAGATTTTATACATACATACATATATACATATATATGTATATATATATATATATATATATATATATATAAAAATGTTCTATTAAAGGTAGAGAAACAATGAAATGTTCCTACCAAGGTGTTTATAGGAAGCAGGAAGCCAAAAAAAACCCTGCAAAACTCTTCATTTTAATTTACTTCCAGCAGTACAATCTAGATTTCTTGATGGTGTTCTAGACTCAAATAAGCTTTACTTTGTTTATAAATATGTTTGCCAAGGTTGAAAGATTTGCTACATCTGTAAAAATTGTGATAAATATCCATCAATAAATAGATATTTTATGTCATCCTGAGCAGGAAACTGCCTGGCCTTGGAAGTTCAGAACCACAAATATGTCAAGATCCCAGCAGCAGTAGATACCAGATAAGAACTTAGAGACCAAGCAGACCCCAGCAACATAAAAAGGTCAAAGTACCAAGAAAAGTATGTAACAGTTAAGGGCTGAGGGGAGCCATACATGCTGGAGAACATATAAGTCCCAGCATTCAGGAGGAAAATCAGAACTCTCTTGACTGAGCTCCCCTGATGCGCGCCAGATCAATAAATGACCCTCTTGCTTAATTGCATTGTGTATTGGTCTTCCGTGGTGGTGGGCGAAAACCTGGACCCTAACATATGGGGGCTCATCCTCCTCATCCCCAATTCGGAACCTTTTTGACAGAAGGGCCAAAGGCACTGCCTTGGACCGGACCTTCAGGTGAGCCGAGTGGCATGTGAGTGTGTGTGTGTGCGTGTGTGTGTGGTGACCACAAGTGTATGGGGGAGAGGAGGACTCTTGCTGAACATATGGCCCAGTGTATGATACTCTGTGCCTGCAGTTTGTTCAGGCCTTCCTTATGCTAAGTTCTGAGGCCCATTCCGTTCTGGTATGAGGGGTTTGCCCCGCGGCATCTGTCTGATTCTCCCACCTGTTTCTGACTCTGGACTCTGTGGTTTCACAGTTATTATCATCCAAGAGGAACCCAGTCGAGGACCAGAGGAAGTGCTTGAGATCTGTCTGTGGGGTGGGGAAGGAATACAGTCCAGGGTACATACCAAACTTGGAACTATTGGGAGGTTCGAGTCCCCCAAGCACAGAGTTTGAGTCTCTGTCAGACAGAGTCCAAATCTCTGTCATGTTGAGATTACTTTTAACTTGATACGAAGGAAGGGTGTTTGAGTCCCCCTTGGGATGATATTGCACCCCTAGGAGAGACTGGGGGATGCCCCACGGTCTCTACTTGATATTTTTGTACAACCTTAGGTGGCTCTTATAGCCCAAATGATTTTTTATAGGCACACTGGGACTTTTTGGCCCCAAGGGAGGGACTGGGCAGCTGGCCTCCGATAAGCAGTCACCAGTATCAGGGTTCTTCGAATTCCCTGGTATCACTTCCCTCCTTATCTTCCTCTCTCTGATCTTTCTCCTCATCCTCTCCTTAACCTCTCTACCTGATATGGGTCAAGGCCAGTCCACCCCCTTGGAACAGGTCCTCCAACATTATGCTGACTTTAAATCAAGGGCTACAAACCTGAGTCTGATAGTTCATAAAGGTAAGCTGTAGACTTTCTGTAATGTAGAATGGCCCTCCTTTGGGTGCGGGTGGCCCCAAGGAGGTACTTGGCAGAACACTGTCATCTCTGCTGTTTGGGGCCAGATCCTCCTCCCTGGACTGGAAGGGCACCCAGACCAGGTCCCCTACATCCTGACCTGGCAAGATCTAGCCTTAGACCCCCCACCCTGGTTGAAATCCTATACAGACACTGTCCATGTCTTAGTAGCTTCACTGGACGATAGGACCAAGGGCCTCCCTAAGAAGCCTAACCCTGAAAAGCCCATCCCACCCCTCCTGCCTCCAATCCTCCCACCACCTGAGGAACCCCTCCCTGACCCTCCCTTGCGGCCTCCTCCCTATAACCCCCAGCTATACCTCCCCTTCCCCCTAATGGAAATGAGGCAGCAGCCGTGCAGGGAGCAGGTTTGCCCAGTCTTTCTCCAGCTCACCGCACAAAAGGCAGGGTGCCTTTGATTCAGCAACCACCTCCCCTTCCAGCAGAAACCTCCTCCTCTACCACCTTCCTACCAGTCCGCACTGTTGGGCCCATGACAGAAGGGGATCTCCTTGATTTCCAGTACTGGCCTTTCACTTCTTCTGACTTGTATAATTGGAAACACCAAAATCCCCCTTTCTCTGAGCAGCCCCCAAAGCTAATAGACCTGCTCAAGCCTATTTTTCTCATCCATAGTCCTACCTGGGATGACTGTCAGCAATTGCTCCGCATACTCTTTACTAGTGAGGAGTGTGATCGGATCATTGCTGAAGGTAAAAAACTGGTTCTTGGAGACGATGGGAGACCCACCTCTGACCCTGCATGCCTCACCATGGCATTCCCCACTGATCTGCCTGACTGGAACTTTGCTACTGATCAAGATAGGGAGCTTCTTCAGTCCTATCGCCAGACTCTCCTTGCTGGGCTTTGGGCAGCAGCTCGCAAACCCACTAATTTGGCTAAAATTGATTCTGTTAGGCAGGGCCCCGAGGAGACCCCTGTCACGTTTATTGAGTGGCTGCAGGAAGCTTTCCACATCTATTCCCCAGTAGACCCAACAGAGCCCAATAGCCAGACAGCTGTTCTTCTTGCTTTCGTCAGTCAGTCAGCTCCTGATATTTTCAGGAAGCTCCAGAGGGCTGATGCATTTACAGCCCAATCACTAACAGAATTACTTAAGGTAGCAGAGAAAGTTTTTTACTCTTGGGAAACCCCTGAGGAGAGAGCTGACCAACTAAGACAGGAGGACATTGCTAGACAGGAACAGAAAAAGAAAGAGGCCGAAGAACGAGAGCGGTTGCAGGACCTCCAGTCTGGGGAAGAGAAGACTAGGAAGCAATTGATGCGGACCCAACAACAGACAACCTGGGTCCTCATGACAGCCTTAACCCAGACCTCTCTCCCTGGTGGGCAACCGCATGAGCGGCGCCCACGGAGCTCCTGTTTCCTCTGCGGGAAAATTGGCCACTGTCAGCATCACTGCCCCCAGAAAACACAAAGCAGGATGAGGCAAGGCCTGCAGGGCCCCCCTCCCCCAAGGCGCTGGGATAGCCCCTCCAACTCAGACTGGGGACAGCCTAATAGGAACATTATTGCCCTTGCTGAGGATGACTGAAGGGGATGGGTCTCAGGTCCACTCCCTGAGTCCTGGGTAGTGGCTTACATTGAGGGGAAAACTTTTCCCATGCTTGTGGATACCAGAGCTAAACACTCGGTCCTCCAGTCACCCTTGGGGAAGACCAGTTCCAAAACCTCCTTGGTCCAAGGGGTGACGTGGTCCAGCCGATACTCCTGGAGCCCACCAAGTTTCCCATTCCTTCCTCGTCATCCCTGAGAGCCCTGCTCCCCTTTTCAGGTGGGACCTCCTCCACAAGACCAGGGCCCATATTCACTTTTCCCATGGGACCGTGTCCCTTACAGATAACTCAGGAGTCCCCCTCATGGTCCTTACTCTAGCCCTCTAGGATGAACACCTTCTATATTCCGACCCAGCCCCTCCAGACATTCTCCACCATGTGTGGCCATGGGTGGACTCCATTCCTAAGGTCTGGGCTGAACTTTCTGGAGTTGGTTTGGCCATAAATCAACCACCCATTATCATCCCCCTCAAAAGTGGGGCTACCCCCATATGGGTTAAACAATACCCAATTTCAGCTGAGGCCAGAGACAACATCCAACCTCACATTTAGCGCCTTCTAGCCTCTGGGATTCTTGTGCCTTGCAAATCGCCATGGAACACCCCACTCCTCCCTGTCCATAAACCAGACACAAGGAATTATAGGTCCATTCAGGACTTGCGTGAAGTTAACAAGAATGTTGAGGATGTCCACCCCACCATCCCAAACCCATATACTCTCTTAGCAATCTACACCCTTCTTTGACCTGGTATACTACTTTGGACCTAAAGGATGCTTTCTTCACCCTTCCACTGGCCACTTTTAGTCAGCCCATCTTCACCTTTGAGTGGTTTCCCACTGAAACCCACTCAACCATTCAACTCACATGGAGTCGGCTACCCCAAGGGCTGAAACTCAGCCCTAGTTTGTTTAGCAACACATTGGCGGAGGACTTGAAACCTTTTCACTGACTCCACCCTACAGTGACTCTCTTACAATATGTAGACGACTTGCTGATCACCTCTCCCACAAAGGAATCCTGCAAGGAAGCTCCAAGGGACCTCTTGCTCTGTCTCAAGGCCCCTGGCTATTGTGTCAGTGCCAAGAAAGCATACATAGCCCGCCAAGAGGTCACCTTCCTTGGTTATCGCCTGCACGATGGTTTCCGCTGGCTCACCCCAGCTATGACCCAGGCCATCCTTTCCATCCCCACCCCCTCGTCACCCCGGCAGGTACAGGAATTCCTGGAATCTGTGGAATACTGTCGTCTTTGGGTACCCAACTTTGCAGAGACAGCAAAGCCCTTCTACGCTGCTACCCGGGAAACCTCAAACTGGGACTAGACTAAGGATATGGAAATCACCTTCCAGGATCACCGAAAGGCTATGCTACAGGCTCCGGCCCTAGCCCTATGTGACCCAGAGAAACCTTACCAGCTGTTTGTTGAGGAACGTTAGGGGATGGCAAAAGGTGTCCTCACTCAGAAACTGGGACCCTGGAAACGGCCAGTGGCCTATCTTTCCAAATGACTCGACCCTGTCTCAGAGGGAGGGACTTCCTGTCTCCTCATCATCACAGCAGTGGCCCTTCTGGTCAAGGATGCTGACAAACTTACACATGGCCAGCCACTTCTCATTGCCACTTCACACGCCATTGAAAGCATCCTCTGCCAGCCTCCTGTGCTCTGGCTGTCCCATGCTCGGCTGACCCACTACCAATCACTCCTCCTGAATGAGGCTCGGCTGTTCTTCCAGGTAGTATCCACCCTGAACCCCGCCACACTTCTCCCCACCAGGGACGACAATACCAAGATGCATTCCTGCCAAGAGATCCTTGTGGAATCTATATCTGCACACTCTGACCTTAAGGACGTCCCTCTAGCCAATCTGGACATCCTCTTCTTCACAGATGGCAGCAGTTTCATTTCACCACAAGGTAGGAGAGCCAGAGTCGCAGTAGTAGATCATACTGGCCAGGTCATTTGGGACACCTCCCTCCCTGAAGGGACATCAGCACAGAAAGCTGAACTGATTGCTTTGGCAGCAGCCTTGCGGGCAGCAAAGGACAAGCAAGTCACTATATATACAAAGAGTCACTATGCCTTCGCGACCCTGCATGTTCATGCACCGATATACCGGGAAAGGGGGTTTGTCACTTCAGCTGGGAAGTCGGTGGACCACCTTGAGGATATCCAAGATCTCCTCGCAGCTGTCTGGGAGCCCCATGCAGTTGCCATTGTCCACACCTCTGGACACCAAAGCAGCTCATCTCTTCCCACCATGGGAAACCTCTGGGCAGATGAGCAGCTAAGGCAGCTGCAATGTGAGACCAGGCCCATACCCTAGTGCTGCCTATCCAGGCCAACTCGGAGCCACCAGACCCTCCATCTCTCATCCCAAACCACCCACTGGACCCTCCACAATATTCGGACAGTGACTGCCAATGGGTAAGAGGGAAGGAGGGACGGCATGTTGGTTATTTCTTCCAGGACCCTGCTGGTAACTTGCTTTTACCTAGGATTTCTGGTCAGCTTTTGACCACCCCCCTCCACCATATCATACACATGAGTACCAACAAGCTCCATGGAATGCTCCAGCAAGGTCGGATTTGCTTTTAAGGCTCTTGGTCCTTCCTGATAGAATGGGTGGACAAGTGCACCGCCTGCCAGCTGACTGGGCTGGCAAACCCGAACTCACACCCTGGAACCCGCCTCCTCAGCACCTGGCCCTGTGAATATTGGGAACTCTATTTCACTGAAGTACGACCTGGCAAATTTGGATTCCTGTATCTCTTAGTTCTTGTATCTTCACGGGGTGGCCTGAAGTGAAGCCTTTGCAACAAAGACTGAAACTGCCCATGCAGTCGCTAAAATCTTGCTGGAAGAAATAATTCCCTGATTCAGAGTGCCCTCCTCTCTAGGCTCAGACAATGGCCCTGCATTTGTGGCCAAAACTCTACAGGCACTGACAGGGGGTCTCAGGGTCAAATGGGAATTACACTGTGAGTATAACCCCCAGAGTTCAGGGCAGGTGGAAAGATTGAATCTGACCCTAAAAGAGATTCTTACCAAACTCTTTGGAGACTGGCCGGGACTGGGTGACGCTCCTTCCCTAGCCCTTTTTAAGGCCTGCAATAACCCTGGTCCCCTCTCTCTCACCCCTTATGAAATCCTTTATGGTTCAATCCCCCCCATCCTCTCCGTTTTCCCCAATGCGATCTCCCGGTAACCCCTCATTGCAGGACTTTGTTCTCTCCCTCTCTCAGATCCAGTCGGACCTCTGGCCAAGGCTCCAGGCATGGTTCCAACCCTCTCCCCATGACCCTTATCCTTTTAACCTGGGGATTGGATCTGGGTTAAGTGACACTGCAAGGTCAACCTTCAGCCACAGTGGAAGGGACCCTATGTAACCCTCTTTGCTCCTCACAGCAACTGGCCTCTTGCTCTGTCCACAGGAAGTGAGCAAATTTCCCTACCTCACTTCCCGTGCCTCACAAGTGTCAATGGTGGCTCTAGCTTGACCTAGGACTGCCCAGAGGTCTGTCCTTTTTTGCACATGTCTGTTGAGGGCCATATTCTCAAATAATTAAATCTTGAGCTTTTTGCTGCAGCTCTTCCTAATCTCTACCTAAGTAGAGTGGAGATTGAAGTTTCCAGGACCTGACTCTGTTACTCTAAGTATCCCCATTGTCATTGATTAGGAAATAGCTAAATCCTATCCTCCAAAGAATGGTCTGAACAGGGTGGAGTAGTTTTGAAATTCACACCCTTCAGCTCTTAAGGTCAATGAAATCATACCTTGGATCCACCACTCTCACATGAGAGCCACAGACCCACCAGAGGCCACCAAAGTCTGGACAGCTACATCCCATCCTGACACTCCTCTGAAGCTTAAACTTCACCGGACAGCATGGCCCTCCCTTTACCCTCTTTTTCTCTCTCTTACCTTCTCTCTATTCTACAGGCAGGGTTCTCCCACCAGCCATGGAAATGGTCCCTCGTCAGCTTGGACACCTCAACAAATATTGCCTCCATCATGACTCCTGATTCTCCAAGCTTCCTCTTTACATCCTCCCAAGCTCTCACTTCCATTAACTGCAACCAGGTATTAGGTCTTTTATTCCTTTTGATTATTATGTATGCCCAGCCTCGAACCTGGGTCAATTCTATTGTAACTCTCCCAACCAATTTTATTGTACTTACTGGGGGTGTGAAAACGCAGCTACTGCATGGTGGGTCCCAGCCCCTGATTCCTCAGTACTCCTAACCTGGTCCCCTCTGGGATGTAATCTTCATGGTGTGATTCCTTGGTCCAGTGGAATGGGCGGTGGCATAGTAACAGTGGCAGGGAACTGCAGGTTCCTGAATATAACCATCCTAAATTCCCAAGACCAGGGCTGGCTCCTAGGGAGGACCTGGGCTTTTAGAGCGTATGTATCAGGAACTGACACAGGGAGGCTTATCCTGATCAAAAAAAGAACCCCTAGTCCTCCCCTCATACCCAGTGGGACCCAATCTCGTATTTTACCCCAGTTCGGCCAGGACCTCCAAACCCCCTCCCCTTACAGGGCCTCCCTTCCCTTGGGAGGCCAGTAATTCTCCCTCCCCTCAAGAGACCACCATCTCGTGGCCCCTGATCTCCACCCCTATCGCCAATGTTCCCCTTCACCACCCAGTACATGACAGCCCCCTTTTTTCCCTACTACAAGCCTCCTTTTCAGCACTCAACCATTCCTCACCTAACCTCACTGAATACTGCTGGCTTTGCCTAGTCGCATCCCTGCCCTATTATGAGGCCTTCCGCTTGAATGCCTCCTGTGACATCTCACAGGAAGAAAACCCACTGCAGTGCTGCTGGAGCGAGAGGGGCCCTGGAAACCCAGGCCATGGCTTAACCCTTTCTGCAGTAATAGGGCCCAGCAACTGTGTGATGGGAAAATCCAGCCACCCCAACCCAAGCCTTTGCTCAACCATGGAGTATTCCTTAACTGGGAAATACCTTATCCTACCCGAAGGAGCGCACTGGCTATATTCCCGTTCTGGCCTACAGACCTGTGTGTCCCCTAACTCCCTCATGGCCTGCTGCGAGTTCTGTACCCCCGTCACAATAGTACCCTGAGTGACCTACTATGTTGAGTAGAACCTCCTTCAAACATGGGACCACACATCATCAGGGTGATGGAGGCAAGAACCTGTTACTATCGCCATCACCATAGCCACCCTCTTAGCAGCAACACGGGCGGGGGTGGGCATCACAGCCCTCACCACGCAGGCTCAGGGGTAACACCACCTCCGCAAGGCAGTAGATGAGGATATAGCTAGGCTGGAATCCTCTATTAACTTCCTTGAGAAATCCCATGCTTCCTTAGCCGAGGTTGCCCTTCAAAATCGATGAGGCCTGGACCAACTCTTCCTTAAGGAAGGAGGCCTCTGTGCAGCCTTGGGCAAAGAATGCTGCTTCTATGTTAACCATTCAGGGATTATCAGGGACTCCCTGAGCAAGCTATGAGAAGGTCTAGAAGCCCGGTGGAAGGAGAGAGAAACTGACAGCCCCAGGTATGCCCACCTTTTCAACTCTTCTCCCTGGCTCATTACCCTAGTCAAGTCCCTTATAGGAAACACTATTCTTAACATTTGGCCCCTGAATTTTTAACCACCTTGTTCGGTTTGTGAAAGACTGACTGGATGCCATCCAGGTGTTGGCCCTTCCACAACAGTATCAAACCGTAGCCACCATAGAGCCCCAGGCTGAGGGCTACGAGCTGTCTCAGCAGGCAGGCCTTCCCTCTGCCCCTAAGAGAAAAAGACGTAGGAAATGAGGGAGGCCTGAGCAGGAAACTGCCTGGCCTTGGAGGTTCAGAACCATAAATATGTCAAGATCCCAGCAGCAATAGGTACCAGATAGGAACTTAGAGGCCAAGCAGACCCCAGCAACATAAAAAGGTCAAAGTACCAAGAATAGTATGTAACAGTTAAGGGCTGAGGGGAGCCATACATGCTGGAGAGCATACAAGTCCCAGCATTCAGGAGGAAAATCAGAACTCTCTTGGCTGAGCTCCCCTGGTGTACACCAGATCAATAAACAACCCTCTTGCTTAATTGCATTGTCTATTGGTCTTCTGTGGTGGTGGGCAAAAACCTGGACCCTAACACCTCATACCTCAATGATGCCTCCCTGAGTGATTCCTGTGTTTGTTATTATTCACCTCAGGGGGGGCCAAATTATTGTTGTGAACTTTGATTTAAATTTGAGCAATTTTAGGATAAGAAATTTGCTATCTCCCAGAATCCAGAACGTGCCATGAATATAGAAGCCTGCAGAAACCACATGCTTCACCAGAAGATCCAGAATGAACTTTGGGAAGTGAGTTGAACTATGGAGGGATGAAATGCCTTTGTTTTAAATGTATACTCATGCCAAAGGGGACTGCTCCCAAATTGGAGTTTTGTCAACCTAGTAATCATTGGTTTTGTTCTCTTTTTTCCTTTTATCCACAAATTATTACAATCTTTAAGTTGATTGTGTTTCCATGTTCCTTTTGGGGAAACTGGTTTCCCAATAGGATCACTGGGCTATATGTATAAATAGAGATTTTGAGCCTTTGGACTCCAACCCCCAAAAGTCCCTTAGCATTTCCCATAATTCAGTTTCCCTGCATCCCCCTGTTTGGGGTGATTGTATTTAAGTGGCTGTAATTCCTCTCTCTCTCTCTTTTGGACCTGCAACCAGGATGAATTCAGGCACTTCTTTTGCCCTAGTTATTATTAATAAAACTTTTAAATATAATACTTAGTTATTTAATATTAATTTTAAAACTCACAAGATAAAACATGCTATATATGTATTATATAGGGGATCTTATGTCTGAGCCAAATGAGCATAAATATGTATTTTAATATGTGTATGGCTGTGTATATGAATTCCTATATAAGTGCATTGATGGATAGGCAGATAAGCATAGATTTTTCTCTAAAAAGTATCAACATCCTAATGATTAAGATGCGCTAATGACACTATGTTGATGGGACATCAATATTTTTCTAAGCTTCCATGTTTCCAAATTTACCCTAGCAAATCTAGCTTCATGTCTGTTTGTGTCTTCTCCCAATATCCAGCTCTATTTGTATACACACCCATACACATATATAACTAAATGCATGCATATGTATAAACATTTGTAAGGAAAAAGAGAGGGGGGAGGAATATAATGAAAACATCTATATACCAACATCTTGTCTATAATATCTCATACATCATTCCTTGACAGAAATGAAGGCATAGATGGCCTTTATTTTGAAGGCATTCAAAGGCCAAATGAAGCCCAGAAGGAAGACCTCACATAATAGAATTCAGGCTATTTTGCCTTCTGGTTCATAATAAGAGGATAATCAAAAGGCTAAGAAATAATGGATTACATGTTAAGATCTAAAAGGAAAAACCATAGTTATTTCATATTAAAATTTCTATCCACAATAAAATGATGTTTTATAAGGGCTACATTTAAAGCTTGTGTTTCATTTCTAAAAACTTTATAATATTAGTAAGATTGTTTTACTGTAACTAGATAAACAAGTTAATTTAAGAAAATGAAATAGAGAAATATTTGAATGATTTGGTTGTTGACAAATTCACTATCAATGGAGAAATATTAAGACAATAAAATTAATTAAAATCTCTTGCTGAATTAAATGTGTCATAGAATTCAGAATTAGATAACTCATATTCTAGTACACTCTGTCATAGTAGCAATGGAAAGTGATACGCTATTCTGCATTACACTTGTGAAAAAAAATTTATGATTTAATAACCATCTAGAAGATGAACTAGAAATTAAGAGTTTTAAGATGGCACCTAAGTTTTGATTTAAGTTATTGGGCATGATTAAAATAGAGAAAAATGAAAGGATTAAATAGTTGCTTTTATGACTTTGAATGTCATTTATCTGCATGAGGATTATTCAATAAGTTTACCATAACTTTTGAGAGTAAAACATGGAAAAAAATGGATTGAAACTATTAAGAGAAAACTTTAAGTTAGAAATAAAGAAGGAACATCATAACAAAACAATTATGCAGAAGTAAAATGGGCTCTTTTGGGTTGTATGGGACTACAATCCTCAGTGCAATAACAGACTGGATATGTTACCTTATTGAAAAATCAAGCTCTTATCTGCTGCACAGGGATTTTCAGTAAAAAATTAATACCTAGACATGAATCATCTCATGAATTCAATATTTTATGAATTTACATTGTGTAAATGGAGAGTTATATCAGTCATAATGAAAGTGCCATTCCTTCTACCTTGTTATTTGTATGAAATGAAGTGTTCTGGTTAAACTAAATGTGTTTTGAGTTTTATAGATTTTCATGAGACCCATGATGAACTTTTAGGTGCAAAACCTCTTTATTATTTCTTAATAATTTCAAAAATTTAAAAATTAAGATATGGAGTGATTTCCTATAACAGGGAATAATTCGCCTAATAATCCAAATAGCATACTTCATACTTCATGATGGAATATAAACTTTTAAAAATCTTAAAATTCTTTAATTTATCCTAGCATTAAACTAATCTTTCTCTCTTTCAATTTTTTCTCTCTGCTTTTTTGTATAACACTCGATAATTCTTTGTATCTGCCAAAATATACAGCTGAAACTCTCTCTTTTGTCTCTCTGTCACTGTCTGTCTCTGACTCTCTTCACCTCTGTTCTCTGTCTCTATCTCTGTCTCTGTTGCTCCTTTACATTCATATTTTACCTTTTTAATTACTTTAAAAAAGTTGGAATAACTTCATGGGTTACTGGATAAAGAAGTAGAAATAATAGCATAATTGCATTTAGGGTGCATATGGAGATTTCTCATCACTTAGTAAAAGCATGATCAATTTTAATTGAGGCCTGAGAAAAGAAAGTGACAATTTTGGGAATATTTGTTGTATTTTCAAATAACATCTCTTGAGGGGCTCTAATTTGAATACATTTTCAGTGCAATGGAAAATACCCAGATATGTATTTTTGTAGGAACTGTGGAATAAAAAAAGAAAAACAAAATCCATCTAGTTAACTAATTGCTCCACAACATGATTCACTTTGGAAGTAGTTTTCTTAGTGCAGCAATGACATCTTTATTTCTCAGGCTGTATATCAGAGGGTTAAACAATGGGGTCACGGTGGTGTAGAAGAGAGCAAACACTTTTACTGATCCTGCTGAGTGACCGGATTTGGGCCGCAAATACACAATACTTCCAGACCCATAGAATAATCCCACTACCATGAGGTGAGAAAAACAAGTAGAGAAGGCTTTAGATCTCCCTGAGTTTGAAGGCAGCCTCAGAATGGTGGTAATTATCTTTACATAGGATATGAGTATCAATAGAAAGGGGGTGATTACAAATATCAGTGCAGCAACATGGAGAGAAACCTCTATTTTATATGTGTCTCCACACGCCAACTCTATTAATGGTGGTGCATCACAGAAAACATGATTAAGTTTGTTAGGACCACAAAAGTTCAGAGAGAAAACCTGGTATGTCACTTCTATCAGTATTGGAACCCCAATCACCCATGAAACCACAATCAGTTGGACACAGACCTTGTGATTCATGATAAGAGGATAATAGAGAGGCTTACAGATGGCCACATAACGATCATAAGCCATCACACCCAAAAGCAAGCACTCTGCAACTCCAAGAATGTAAAGGAAGCAAGTTTGTACAGCACAGGCTACGAATGAAATGGTTCCTTTGTGGGTCCAGAGATCTGCCAACATTCTGGGGATAGTGACTGATGTGTAACAGATTTCCAAGAAGGAAAAGTTCCCAAGGAAAAAATACATGGGAGTTTGGAGAGATGGATCAATCTTGGTTATGACAATGAGCAGACCATTTCCTATCAGTATGCATAGGTAAATGCTTAAGAACATTCCAAATAGAAAACCTTGGAGTTTGGGAAGATCAGAAAATCCTAGGAGAATGAATTCCGCCACAATTGTGATATTGTCCCCTGACATAGTGTTTTTATTTTGCCTGTGGAAATAATGAATTCAGGACCAGTCAAACATTTTTTCTTGTATGGTGCTCAGTTTCCCTTTGATCAAAGAAGATATTACATTTCATGATCTGAAAAAAAATTCTCCTTCATTTTTTTTGTTGAATCACACTTCAATCATTCAATATATATCTTATTCCATAATCTTTTGAGTATAAAAAAATTTCTCTCTGCTAGGAACTGCACTACGGTATTATGAATATATTTCTTAGGTATATGGATGGAAATAAAGGGATAAGGAGTGGTCTGTTAAAGCTTGTAAAATCATTCTTGATCCCATTGATGACAGTAGAAACACCATTCAACATTTTCTTTCCTGGGATAATTTCCAGATGGCAAGAATTATAGCCTTTGTTAGAGTTGAGAGAGGGAGAAAACGACATTGTGAATTGTCTTGAATCAGACTTTCATTATTGCTTTGTTCCTTTCAGCATCCCTATCTTTGCTGATGCTGTTGTTGATTTTTAATATAGAAAGTCCCCCCACCCCAATGTTCTGGACTTATAGGAATCCCATCAGTCTTTTAAGGTCCTGATTATTTCCTCATTCTTCTGTATAGAGTTTCCTGGCTATGTTTAGCTCATCTACTTCTTGCTTCAAAGATAATACAATTTGATCCACACTAATGATTTGTTAACTAACAAATGCTCTCTTCTTGACCAACCCATCTTCCATATTCTGTACCATCTACTATGTTCTAAACACCTTCAGGGAAAATGTAATTTCTTATACAATTCAACTGCCTTGATCTACACATAACATCTGCTCAAAAAATATGGTAGGTGGAAAATATGACTTAACGTATGTCTACTAACCTCAAATGTTTTCCATACTAATTGAGGCTTAAAGTTCTATACTTAGAGATTCATTCCGTAGTGGAAAAAAGGTCATCCCATTTAAATATCTTTTCATTTTTCAAATTATATTATCCTTTTACATTTTAGTTTGAACTCGTGATCTATTTATTCCCACTGAAATATTTACCCTAGATCTGCTTGCTGCAGGAATGAAACAGACATGAAGATGAGTGGCATTATTTCATATTTTTAAAATTGAGAATGAACTACAACACAGTCCAGGAAAAACTATTCTTTGTTCGTTGTAGCAGTGATTAGAGAGTATTAGAAGGGTACTAGGTTATTTAAAGATAATAATTGCCAAGAAAACTGATACTGCTAACTTAAAATTTAAGAGAAGTTAAGTAAAACTAAAAGATGTATTCTCTATTTTTTTCTTTTTTAAAAAGAATTTTCCTGAACTCAAAATACTAGCTCTCTAGCTTACTTGGATTGCTATTTCTAGACACATTACAATGGAAGAAACAATAGCTTTGGATTCAGAAGTTGTGTTCCAATAACATTATTTAATCTTATTGCCTCTGTTACAATTCGTAAATAATTTATCATATCTGGATCTCATTTTCCTTGTCTGTAATGTGAGGGTTGACATCAGAGATAGCTTCCATTTTTAGATTCTTCAGACTAGAACAACATACAAGGTATTCTTGCCCTCATGCAAATAGTCATATTTTCTATTCTTCTACCAATGAGTGAGAAGGCAATATAGAATTAGGCAATGGATGAAATTTACTGGCCTTGAATTCTACTCCTGAGTTTCACTCACAAATCTTGTAGTCAAGGTTAACTATTTAATTATCTGTGTTCCAGCATGAAATCTTCCAATTTTTTGTCATCAAAGATCATCTCTATACGCTCTGCTTAATTCTTATACATCAAGTATAACCTTTATAGCTATACATTTCATATAAGATCGTGGATTTATATATATATATATATAATTTGTGTATATATGTGTTTACACACATATAGATCTAATAAATGGTATGTACATATTACACTAGGTAACTATTTTGGTTTCAAGAATATTAAATGAATTGGATTGAAGTCAGGAGTGATACTCTGAAGGGGAAGACTAATTTAGTTATTGGAAAATTCATATATAGTCACCAAAGGAACTAGGGCCCCATCCTATTTCTTTTATTTTTTTTTTTGTTTTAGACACTTATGATTCTCTAATCGAGTTCTAATTTGTCAGGAATATTAAATACATACTATAACCAAATATCTAAATAGAAATATAAAATGGATGAATTACTTAAGCATAAAGGCTCATCTTTGAGTAGGTTATATTAATATAATTAATAAATAATAAAATGTAATACCTTTATTTTAAAGATGATGCAGATGGCTTAATTGACTTGCCAATATTTATATATTTATTAAAAACTGCATATAAATTTAAACTTAGAATCTCCTGCCCCTGAGAGTAGCACTCCTAAGCCTATCTCATTTAACATTTCTTCATAAAAATGATAGAGTTCATAAAACACAGAATGAATAATTTTGATAGTATTATATTTTAAAAATACATATACTATGAGAATTTTCAATACTCTCCATTGGGAAAGATATCTGTGTCTTACAAAAGTGTTATTTTAAGAAACCCACATATACATAAGGTTGAAAAACTAAAGAATATTAATATCTTTTCCCAAAAAGTTGTATCAAATAATATCAATAGAAGAATCAGTAATCATCACAGTGTCACTAATATGAATAAAAATAACAAATAAAAATTTCTAAGTTGAAAAGTTAGAAATCATAAATAATCTATCTTCAATGATTCAATTCTTAAAAATAACAACTGTAGTGATAGAAAAATAATATTTTATAAAAGAATTAGGAATTGTAGAAATAGAGTCACTACTTACTTTTCACACATTAGGAGATCAGTGACAGAGTGAAGGATTACACATACCTGGAAATATTCAAATAAACTGTAGCTAAAAATAAAAAAGAAACAATGATTAATCAATAGGAAATAAGAAAAAACATTTTTATCATATGAATTTGATGAAATGTTTTATTATAAAATCAAAGTGTGATAAACTAAAGAGCTTTGGGAATTTTTTTTAAATAAAGTGAGATTAAGCAAAGAAAGCAAAAATAGTATACAGATATCCACCATGTCTACCATATCATAAATTAAAATAACAGTTAAAAGGAAGTTGAGCTCTGATGAAATATACTCAAAATTCTTGATTTTGAAAATAAGATTATAAAGCCTGCTTTCCTCTTCTGACCAATGTGGATAGAGGAGATTGTAGGTGTGAAATATTACATTAATTATTATGTATGTCTGCACTGATGTTTGCATTTGTTTCATTTTTCATCGTTAAAAAAGAATGTTTTCTCTAAATCTCCATCCCTCAGTAGGTCCATCATTTTCAATGCCATTATAAAGATCATAAATTAGTTATACTCCAGATCTTCTTCAGGTCAAAGAAACTAAAAGGGAGATGGAAAAAAAAGAGTTTGTACTTACCTTTCTTAAATGGAATTCAGTCATATTAATCAGCTCCTTTCTTCAACAATGGGTGTGAAAATAATAGAGACACATAAGAAGTTACTGGTTCTCCTTATGTACATTATTGCAAAAGCACTTATAACTAACAGATATTCTGATTTTTCAGAGAAGGAAACTGAGATTCATCTATTTTAAGTGTGTTTTTTTTTGGCCAAAATTCCCCATCTATTAAGTGCCAAAGTGAGAAGTTGAACTTAATGCTCTCAAGAATGACTTAAAGCTAAACACTCTTTCCATGACACCATGATTCTTTTCACTTAAGCATTACAATTTATCAAAAAGCACCAACTGACTAAGGAAGAGGATCTAGTCTCCCATGTAAAAATATATGCCATTAAATGAAATCACTTCACAGCAATCCTTTTTAATAGAACTGATTGCTGCCCTCCCAGCTCTCTGGGGATGGGTCCTCCATGTGCCATAACACACTTTTTAATGAGGAAAAAGTTCTTCTGGCTCAAAGTCCGATCAAATAAAAACTCTTAATAGAAGCAGGTTAGAATAAGGGAAATTTCTGACCTTTGTATCAAGGGATTGTATTTAAATGTAAAATCTAGAGTTACCTAAATATCTAATTACTGAAAATTCACTTTTCTTCTCCTGTTATTAGTTTTCTCATCTGTAAAATGGAAACAATGCTCCATAGTGTTATAGAGAAAAAAAAACAATTATCCCAGACTGGGCTGTTTTTAGTCATTTTCATGAGTGAAGGATTTGATCACTTATTCTCATCATATAGAGCAGAAGAATAGCCCCTAATAATTTAGACCAAACAATCTCCTCTTTGGCATCTCACTGCTAATGAAATAGTTGGTATAGTTAATCCAGATTTTAGGTACACACTCATGCAAGTAAAGTGTGCAGAGGCAGAGGGGAAGTGCTAGGACCATAAGATTACAATCAAGAGAAGTCATTTTGAATCTCAGTTCTATTCTTACTTTCATAATTTTCAGCAAGTTATATATTTTCTCCATTCCTTGATTTACTTAAAAGGAGAAGAGCAGGGTAGAGGATGACCACAATTCTCCACCAAGAATAGAGGACAAGACTTGTCAAGGCACTTGAATGGAAAGGCATCACCAGGTAATCAAGATGGAGAATGTCCAGTCTTTACCATATAGCCTACCTCTGTTTCCTAATGTTCTCTGACCTTAATGTTTCCCCTATAACTGCATTTTCTAATCTCTAACCACATTTTTGTGGTTAATTCAACTTTTGTAGCTACTTAACTCCTTTTTGTAGTTAAAAATCTAAAAATAGATTGTAGCTTACAATTCTAGCTTCACGATAAAGGAAGTACTAAATACCTTTATTGTTACAATCAGGAGATTTCAATTTTATCTTCACAATAAAGAAAGAGCTAAGTATCTTCATTGTTACAATCAGGAGATAGCTAAATCCAATATTCACAGGAGACAGAGGACTCTGAAGGATGGGATGTTCCTACTGGATTCTAAAGCCTCTGTGGAACCCATGTGGATTTTTAGGGTGTCTGTAGTCTAAGCACCAATACCCCACTCTCAGCTAAGCTGGGGGGACAGGTAATGTGGGAGGGTTTCTTAACAGAGTAGATGGTATGTAAGGGTCAAGCAGGAGCCATTTTGTCAGGGGCAGCAGTGGTAGCAGTGGAGGAAAAACCCCTAAAAATGGATTTGATGAAGCAAATCTGACTGATCCTTAATTCTATAGTGAGAGGCTTCATTTTCTGTGGTGGTTGCCAATCTGTTAGATCAAAATTAATAACTGCCGGTTCTTATTTTCATAGTGTTGTCCACCTCTGCTGTCCACCCTCACCTCTTCCTATTTTCATAATCAATTGAAATAGAAAAAGTGATATGTAGAGATTGAAACATAATCTAAGTGGTTCTCCACATGGCTGCCTCTCTCAAACATGGTCTTCCCCACTACCTTCTAGGAAGTAACACCTGCTCAGATCACACCCACAGCTTTTTATTCATGCTCTTGTACCAGAGCTGACAGGCAAAATGGGATGAATTGGGCCAGCAATCCAGATGGGGAGGGGATGAAACTTCCTCTACCCCATTTAAATTCTATAATGAAAAAATGAAACATAATACACCCAAACATATAAAGTGAGAAAAGGAAAGAAAAAACAATCAAAAATAAAGACATGGACACAATGAAATGAAGGATTGAAATTTTATTTTTTAACATTATTTTATTTGATCATTTCCTAACATTATTCATTGGAAACAAAAATAATTTTCTTTCCACCTCCCCACTCCCACCACCTCTCCGAAAACTGGCGCATGATTCCTCTGGGTAACATATGTTTTCTTGACTCAAACCCATTTCCATGTTGTTGGTATTTGCTCTAGAGTGTTCATTTAGAGTCTCTCCTCAGTCATATCCCTTCCACCCCTGTAGTCAAGAAGTTGCTTTTCTTCGGTGTTTTTAATCTCACAGTTTATCCTCTGCTTGTGGATAGTGTTTTAAAATCTTTCCCTTCCCAAAGGTCGGACATGTATACTATTCTGTGTTTGCCCAATTTTATTTTTTTTTTAATTTTTAAATGTTATTTTGTTTGGTCGTTTTCAAACATTATTCACTGGAAACAAAGATCGTTTTCTTTCCTCCCCTCTCCCCCGCACATTTCCCTCTCCCATAGCCAACACACAATTCCACTGGTTATCACATGTACTCTTGACTCGAACCCATTTCCCTGTTGTTGGAATTTGCATTATAGTGTTCATTTAGAGTCTCTCCTCAGTCTTATCCCCTCCAACCCTGTAGTCAAGCAGTTGCTTTTCCTCGGTGTTTTTACTCCCACAGTTTATCCTCTGCTTGTGGGTAGTATTTTTTAGATCCCTGCAGATTGTTCAGGGACATTGCATTGATACTAATGGAGAAATCCATCACCTTCGATTGTACCACAATGTATCAGTCTCTGTGTACAATGTTTTTTCGATTCTGCTCCTTTCGCTCTGCATCACTTCCTGGAGGTTGTTCCAGTCTCCATGGAATTCCTCCACTTTATTATTCTTTTTAGCAAAATAGTATTCCATCACCAACATATACCACAATTTGCTCAGCCATTCCGCAATTGATGGGCATCCCCTCGTTTTCCAATTTTTGGCCACCACAAAGAGTGCAGCTATGAATATTCTTGTACAAGTCTTTTTCCATATTATCTCTTTGGGGTACAAACCAAGCAGTGCTATAGCTGGATCAAAGGGCAGACAGTCTTTTATCACCCTTTGGGCATAGTTCCAAAGTGCCCTCAAGAATAGTTGGATCAATTCACAACTCCACCAGCAATGAATTAATGTCCCCACTTTGTCACATCCCCTCCAGCATTCATTACTTTCCATAGCTCTCATGATAGCCAATCTGCTAGGTGTGAGGTGACACCTCAGAGTTTTTTTGATTTGCATCTCTTTGATTATAAGAGATGTAGAGCACTTTTTCATGTGCTTATTAATAGTTTTGATTTCTTTGGCTGAGAACTGCCTGTTCATGTCCCTTGCCCATTCGACAATTGGAGAATGTCTTGATTTTTTTGTACAATTGATTTAGTTCTTTGTAAATTTGAGTAATTAAGCCTTTGTCAGAGGTTTTTATGAAGATTATTTCCCAATTTGTTGCTACCCTTCTGATTTTGGTTACATTGGTTTTGTTTGTACAAAAACTTTTTAATTTGATGTAATCCAGATTATTTATTTTGCATTTTGTAACTCTTTCTAATTCTTGCTTGGTTTTGAAGTCTTTCCCTTCCCAAAGGTCTGACATGTATATGATTCTGTGTTCGCCTAAATTTCTTATAGTTTCCTTCTTTATGTTCAAGTCATTCACCCATTTTGAATTTTTCTTGGTGTAGGGTATGAGGTGTTGATCTAAGCCTAATCTTTCCCACACTGTCCTCCAATTTTCCCAGCAGTTTTTATGAAATAGTGAATTTTTGTCCAAAAAGCTGGAATCTTTGGGTTTGTCATATGCTGTCTTGCTGAGGTTGCTTGCCCCCAGGCTATTCCACTGATCCTCCTTTCTGTCTCTTAGCCAGTACCAAATTGTTTTTTTTTTAATTTTATTTGATCATTTCCATGCATTTTTCATTAAAGACAAGGATCATTTTCTTTTCCTCCCTCCCACCCCCCGTGGCCGACGCGTGATTCCACTGGTATCATATGTGTTCTTGACTCGAACCCATTGCCATGTTGTTAGTATTTGCATTAGAGTGTTTGTTTAGAGTCTCTCCTCTGTCATGTCCCCTCAGCCATTGTAGTCAGGCAGTTGCTTTTCCTCGGTGTTTCTACTCCCTCAGTTTGTCCTCTGCTTATGGATAGTGTTTTTTCTCCTTGATCCCTGCCGATTGTGCAGGGGCATTACACTGCCACTAATGGAGAAGTCCATTACGTTCGATTATACCACAGTGTGTTTGTCTCTGTGTACAATGTTCTCCTAGTTCTGGTCCTCTCGCTCTGCATCACTTCCTGGAAGTTGTTCCAGTCTCCATGGCACTCCTCCACTTTATTATTCCTTTTTGCACAATAATATTCCATCACCAACATATACCACAATTTGTTCAGCCATTCCCCAATTCATGGGCATCCCCTCGTTTTCCAATTTTTGGCCACCACAAAGAGCGCAGCTATGAATATTTTGTGTAAGTCTTTTTGTCCCTTATCTCTTTGGGGTACAGACACAGCAGTGCTATGGCTGGATCAAAGGGTAGACATTCTTTTATCGCCCTTTGTGCATAGTTCCAAATTGCCCTCCAGAATGGCTGGATTAATTCACAACTCCACCAGCAATGAATTAATGTCCCTACTTTGCCAAATCCCCTCCAGCATTCATTACTTTCCATAACTGTCATGTTAGCCAATCTGCTAGGTGTGAGGTGATACCTCAGAGTTGTTTTGATTTGCATCTCTCTGATTATAAGAGATTGTTTTGATGACCACTGCTTTATAATATAGTCTGAGATCTGGGACTGCAAGACCCAATTCCTGTGTATTTTTTTTCATTATTTCCCTGGATATCCTTGATCTTTTGTTCTTCCAAATGAACTTTGTTATGTTTTTTTTCTAAATCAGTAAAAAAAAAATTTTTAGAAGTTCCCTGGGTATGGCACTAAATAGATAGATGAGTTTGGGTAGGATGGTCATTTTTATTATATTGGCTCGTCCTACCCATGAGCAGTTAATGTTCTTCCAATTGTTCAAGTCAAGTTTAATTTTGTGGAAAGTGTTTTGTATTTGTGTTCATATAGATCCTGTGTTTGTCTCGGGAGATAGATTCCTAAGTATTTTATTTTGTCTAAGGTGATTTTGAATAGGATTTCTCTTTCTAGTTCTTGCTGCTGAGCTATTTTGGAAATATATAGAAATGCTGATGACTTATGTGGGTTTATTTTTTATCCTGCAACTTTGCTAAAGTTTTTGATTATTTCGATTAGCTTTTTGGTTGAATCTCTAGGATTCTTTATGTAGACCATCATGTCATCTGCAAAGAGCGATAATTTGGTCTCCTCCTTGCCTATTTTGATGCCTTCAATTTCTTTTTCTTCTCTAATTGCTACTGCTAGTGTTTCTAATACAATGTCAAATAATAGAGGTGATAATGGGCATCCTTGTTTCACTCCTGATCTTAATGGGAATGGATTTAGTTTATCCCCATTGCAAATGATATTAGTTGATGGTTTTAGATATATACTGTTTATTATTTTTAGGAATGACACTTCTATTCCTATGCTTTCTAGTATTTTTAGTAGGAATGGGTGTTGTATTTTATCAAAGGCTTTTTCTGCTTCTATTGAGATAATCATGTGGTTCTTGTTGGTTTGCTTGTTGATGTGGTCAATTATGTGGATGGTATTCCTAATGTTGAACCAGCCCTGCATCCCTGGTATAAATCCTACTTGATCATGGTGGATGACCCTTCTGATCACTTGCTGGAGTCTTTTTGCTAGTATCCTATTTAAGATTTTTGCATCTATATTCATTAGGGAGATTGGTCTATAGTTTTCTTTCTCTGTTTTTGACCTGTCTAGCTTTGGAATTAGTACCATGTTTATGTCATAAAAGGAGTTTGGTAGAACTCCCTCTTTGCTTATTATGTCAAATAGTTTGTCTAGTATTGGGGTTAGTTGTTCTTTGAATGTTTGATAGAATTCACTGGTGAATCCATCAGGCCCTGGGGATTTTTTCTTAGGAAGTTCTTTGATGGCCTGTTGGATTCTTTTTCTGATATGGGATTATTTAAGAATTCTATTTCTTCTTCTGTTAGTCTAGGCAATTTATATTTTTGTAAATATTCATCCATAACACCTAGGTTGGTATATTTATTGCCATATCATTGGATTAAGTAGTTTTTAATGATTGCCTTAATTTCCTCTTCATTGGAGATGAGAGCCCCCTTTTCATCCTTGATGCTGTTAATTTGCCTTTCTTCTTTCCTTTTTTTAATTAGATTAAGCAGTACTTTGTCTATTTTGTCTGTTTTTTCAAAGTACCAGCTTCTAGTCTTGTTTATTAGCTTAATAGTTCTGTCACTTTCGATTTTATTAATTTCTCCCTTAATTTTTAGGATCTCTAGTTTGGTTTTCTTCTGGGGGATTTTAATTTGTTCCTTTTCAAGTTTTTTGATTTGCATTTCTAATTCCTTGATCTCTGTCCTCCCTAATTTGTTAATATATGCACTCAGGGATATGAATTTTCCTCTAAGTACTGCCTTGGCTGCATCCCATAAGGTTTGAAAGGATGTTTCTCCATTGTCATTTTCCTCAATGAAATTAATAATTGTTTCTATGATTTCTTCTCTAACTATCCGATTTTGGAGTATCATGTTATTTAATTTCCAATTAATTTTTGATTTGGCTCACCATGTACCCTTGCCAATCAATATTTTTATTGCCTTGTGATCTGAAAAGGCTGCAGTTATTATTTTTGCTTCTCTGCATTTGAGTGCCATGTTTCTATGACCTAGTGTATGATCTATTTTTTTGAATGTTCCATGTGGTGCTGAAAAGAAGGTGTATTCTTTTTTGTCCCTATTTATTTTTTTCCATATGTCTATTAACTCTAATTTTTCTAAGATTTCATTCACCTCTTTTACCTCTTTCTTGTTTATTTTTTGGTTTGATTTATCTAAATTTGATAGTGGTTGGTTCAAGTCTCCCACTAATATGGTTTTACTGTCTATTTCCTCCTTCAATTCTCCTAGTTTCTCTATTAAAGATTTGGATGCTATACCATTTGGTGCATACATGTTGATTAGTGATATTTCCTCATTGTCTATACTCCCTTTTAGCAGAATATATTTACCTTCATTATCCCTTTTAATCAGGTCTATTTGTGCTTTGGCTTTGTCAGATATCATGATTGCAACTCCTGCCTTCTTTCTATCAGTTGAGGCCCAAAAGGTCTTACTCCAACCTTTAATTCTAATCTTGTGAGTGTCAACCTGTCTCATGTGTGTTTCTTGAAGACACCATATGGTAGGGTTTTGGGTTCTAATCCAATCTGCTATTTGTCTACATTTTATGGGTGAGTTCATCCCATTCACGTTCAAAGTTATGATTTTTATTTGTGGATTCACTGGTATTTTGATATCTTACCCTAGTTCTGACCTTTCTTCTTTAGCTTTCTCTTTTTGAACCAGTGATTTACTTTAGGTCATTCCCCCTAGTCCCCTCCTTTGGTATGCTTCCCTTTCTAGCCCTTCCCTTTTTTATGCTCCCTTCCCCTCCCCCATCTCTTTCCCTCCCTTTTTATACTCTCTCCCCCTCCCCCTGTTTAATTTCCCTTTCTTTCTTGCCCTAATGGATAAGATAGAATTCAGGATCCCACTGGATCTAGATGTTCTTCCCTCTCAGAGTTGGTTTCACTGAGAGTAAGGTTTAAGTAATTCCACTTCATGCTCTCTTCCTCTCCTTCTCATATAAGAGATATTTCCCTCCCCTTCCCATGTGTATCTTTGTATGGGAAAGGTTATTCTATTTATCCCCCCCACCATTTCTTGAAGTAAGTCTTAGTATTGTCGATGTTTTCCCCCTCCCTTTTCCTTTCTTTGCCCCCCCTTTCACCAAATCTTCTTGATGCCCTAATATTTCTCTATGCATGATTCTTCTAACTACTGTCATGGTGCATACAATTTTTGAGAGTTACACAATACATTTTCCCCACATATTAATATATATAATTTCATATAAATATAGTCCTTATAGAAGAGAGTTTGACTTAAAAAAAAAAGATAAAATCTATCTCCTTTTCACGTTCTTTCACATTTACCTTTTCATGTTTCTCTTGCTTTCTGTGCTTGGATATAGAACTTTCCACAGAGCTCTGGTCTTTTCTTAGCAAATGCTTGGAAATCTTCTATTTTGTTGAATGCCCATGCTTTCCCCTGGAAGTATATAGACAGTTTTGCTGGGTAGTTGATTCTTGGTTGGAGACCGAACTCTCTTGCCTTTCTAAATATCGTGTTCCATGCTTTGCGGTCTCTTAGTGTGTTAGCCGCTAAGTTGTGTGTCATACTTATGGGAGCCCCCCTATATCTGAAGTTCCTCTTCTTGGCTTCTTGTAGGAGTTTCACCTTTTCTTGGAAGCTCTTGAATTTGGCGATTACATTCATGGGGGTTGTCTTTTGGGGATTTAGTATAGAGGGTGTTCTATGAACCCTTTCTATGTCTATTTTGCCCCCTTCCTCCAGAACATGTGGGCAATTTACTTCTATAATCTCCTGTAGTATAGCATTGATGTTTTTGTTTATCTCTGGTTTTTCGGGCAGACCAATAATTCTTATGTTGTCTCTTCTTCCTCTGTTTTCCAGGTCTGTGACCTTTTCAGTGAGATATTTCATGTTTTCTTCTAATTCATTAATTTTTTGTCTTTGATTTATTGATTCTTGCTGTTTTATCATCTCGCTTTCTTCAAGTTGCTTAATTCTGGTAGTTAGGGACTGGTTTTGCTTTTCAGTTTTTCTGCCCTTCTATTAGATGCTTCCAGCTCTTTCTCCAATTGTGAAGTCTTGTCTATCAGACTGCTGATCTCCTTCTCCCATTTTTTTTTTCCAGAAGGTTTCTATCTTTTGGGTATGCTCACTATCTTCCAGTTGCTTAATTCTGGTAGTTAAGGACTGGTTTTGCTTTTCAGCTTTTTCTGCCCTTCTATTAGATGCTTCCAGCTATTTCTCCAATTGTGAAGTCTTGTCTATCAGACTGCTGATCTCCTTCTCCCATTTTTCTTTCCAGGAGGTTTCTATCTTTTGGGTATGTTCACTGTCTTCCAGTTGCTTAATTCTGGTAGTTAGGGACTGGTTTTGCTTTTCAACTTTGTCTGCCCTTCTATTAGATGCTTCTAGCTCTTTCTCCAATTGTGAAGTCTTGTCTATCAGACTGCTGATCTCCTTCTCACATTTTTCTTTCCAGAAGGTTTCCATCTTTTGGGTAAGCTCCAATTTGAGTTCTTCCAGAGCTTGTGAATAATTTCCATTTTGTGAGGCATGTTTTGATTTTGTTTGGGTTTCCTCCTCTTTCTCTTCTTTTCCTTGGGTACTCCTGCCATAAAAGTTTTCAGTATTCACCGTTTTCCCTTTCCTCCTGGAGGCTTGATTTTGGACCATGTGAGCCATCCCTTTCTTGGTTTTATTCTCCTTTCCTTTTTGGTCTGGGGTCTGGGTGATATGGGTGGGTTTTCTGTGAATTTAGGTTGCCTCAGACAAGTTCTTCCCAGCCTCTGATGTTTCTTAGAGCGCATGCCCCTGTGGTCAGAGGTTCAACCCCTTTGCTCAGCATAGCCTCTCAGCTTAGCCGCCCCTTTGCTCAGAGCAGCCTCTCAGAGTGGCAGCCCCTTTGCTCAGAGAAGTCTCTCAGCCCAGCCACCACTTTGCTCAGCCCAGCCTCTCAGCACGGCTTTGCTCAGTGCAGCCTCTCAGCAAGGCCGCCCCTTTGCTCAGCCGCCCTGAGAGGTTGTTTCCTTACAGTCTTTTGATCCCAAGTTCCCTGGTGTGCCCCCCCCAGACAGAGATGCTCCTCACTCACTCGCTGTCCCAGTGAGCACTCTGATACCTTACTCTGGTTTGGTGGGGGGGTGAGAGGAAAGGGGAGGCTCAGTTCACGTTTTTGTGCAAGCTTTTCCTCCTTCTTGTAGTGTGGAAATGTTCAAGCCCCATGTACCTTTGTTTCTGTGGGGGTACTGGAGAATCCCTCTGTTCTTCCAAAGGTGATTTTTTGCTTTTTTGAGGTAGTCTATTTCCTTCTGTGCTGGGATAAGAAGCGATTCACATCTAGATTGTAGCCATGTTAACCCAGAAGTCCTGAAACAAATTTATTATACATCTGATAGCTATTTTTAAAGATCCTAATGTCTATGGTTCTCTCAAAAGAATAAAATATGAAAATTTTCAACATAAAAAGATAAATACAAAGAAGTTCCAAAATGCTGAAAAATTGTAGAAGCAAATATGCGTCAGTAGATATCAGTAGAAGAAATAGCCTTATTCGTTCTCATGAGGAAGGACAAGTACCTAGAAATGGAAAATCCAATGCATGGGCACAGAAACAAACATTATATAGGTTCTTGAGGGGAGAGCTCCTCCCTCTCCTTTCCAACTCCCATTTTCTGGGGAACAAGACTTACAAACTAGGTATAAAGTCTATCCCAATCAGAAAACAGCAAGATACAAAACATGTGCTCATCATGAGCTTCCACCAGGTTGGGGTAAGATTATGGGGGAGGTAACCATGTCCTCAAGAATGACTCCCTTAGTTTCTAAATGTATGACAAGATAGTGAGGTAGGATAGCCTGACTGTTTTCCTGGTTTCTTGGGCCATCATAGGGCATCCTTCAGTGAAGACAAGGGATCTTTAATTAAGAGAAAGAAATTAAAAGAAAAGAGTATGGCTTTATCAGTGAATATAATAATAAATAAAATATGTAACTATCAATTTTTGCCAGTACATTGTGTTGACTGCTCAATTTTTCTATCAATGTAGAGGCTGAATTCAGCTGTGTTTTCTCTGTTTACATTCTGAATTGCCTGAGGGCAGAATATATCCAACTGGTGCATTCATCCCCCAAATGTCCATTAACAACATTAAAAATAATGATAACACTTCTTAGCTGTGTGACTCTGCGTAAGTCACTTAACACACATTTCCTAGCCCTTGCTTCTCTTCTGCCTTGGAACCAATACACAGTTTTGACTGTAATACCGAAAATAAGGGTTAAAAAAAGTAAAAAAATAATAATGACAGCTTTGACAATGACAACTAAAACAAGAGCCAACCTTTATATATTACTTAAAATTTTGCAAAGCACTTTTGCATATCGTCTTACATTTAATGCACATTTGTTTTGCTTATATCTGCAGGACATAGAGCAATGTTTTTTATCACAGTAGGCATGTAGGAAATATTTTTCATTCTTTTTATTTTCCCCCTTATGTGAGTTTTTTTTAAATTTATTTTTCTTTACTTATCCTTTTTACCCTTGGCAAACCTACTAACAACCCCCCCCCCAAAAAAAAAAAACAAACAAAAAAATCTGATTCCTCTAATTTGCTTGGCCTTTCTTGAAGACTTTTTTTTTTAATTTTAAAGAGACTTAGGATTTTTCCATTTAATTTATTTAAATGGATTAATTTAAAAAGAGAACCATTACTAATTTTATTTTGCATAAATAAATATTTTAGTAACCTTGATTAAAAGCATACTGCTATTTTTTTTAGGTAAGATAAATCTTATTTGCACCAGGTATACATGCTTTAATATTTTAATTGTTAATTCAGGAAAAATGATAAGAAATTACATAAAATTGTAAATTTATTTTCACTCAACTTAATAAATACTAAATGAAATCAATATTTACATGTTGGAAATCATGTGAAAAAAGAGGATTGTATATAAAACTATACATCTCTATTATGTATTGATGGGCTTTTGTTATATTTAATATTTTTTTCTTTGCTTCAAAACATTGTTTCATCGACTTTTTATTCTACCTTGCCTCATCTATCCTTACCCTTATATCCCCTATTTGGTGAAAAAATGGAAAGCAAAGCAAGAACAAAACAAAGTTTTACAACAAACATGTCTAGTTAAACAAAACAAATTCCTTTATATCTCATTTTATATCTTAAGTCCTTTACCTTTTTGTTAAAGGATGAATTTCATTATCAGTTTCCTGGAATTATAGGTGATCACTGAATTGATAAAAGCTTTCAAGTATCAGTAAAATATTTTATTTCTAATATAGTTGTATAATTTCTTTTCTGTATTCTGTTTGATTCATTCTGTATCTTACATATCTTTTATGACTTGTCTGAAATCATCTCCATCATTTCTAATGGAACAAAGTATTCTCTTGTATTCATGTATTCAGCATATGGATACTCCACCTTAGTTTTCCATTTTTATTCCTACAAACAGAAATGCTATAAATAAAAACCACAATCAGTTGGACACAGACCTTGTGATTCATGATAAGAGGATAATAGAGAGGCTTACAGATGGCCACATAATGATCATAAGCCATCACAACCAGAAGCAAGCACTCTGCAACTCCAAGAATGTAAAGGAAGCAAGTTTGTACAGCACAGGCTATGAATGAAATGGTTCCTTTGTGGGTCCAGAGATCTGACAACATTCTGGGGATAATGGATGATGTGTAACAGATCTCCAAGAAGGAAAAGTTCCCAAGAAAAAAGTACATGGGGGTTTGGAGAGATGGATCAATCTTGGTTATGACAGTGAGCAGACCACTTCCTATCAGCATACACAGGTAAATGCTTAAGAACATCCCAAATAGAAAACCTTGGAGTTTGGGAAGATCAGAAAATCCTAGGATAATGAATTCTACCACAACTGTGAAATTGTCCTCTCACATTGTGTTGTTCTTTTGCCTGTGAAAACAATCATTCATAAACAGTCAATGACTCTTGTGTATGGTGCTCAGTTTCCCTTTCAGCAAAAAAGACCTTAAATTTCATGATATGAAAAAATTCTCCTGCATTTATTATTTTATGCTGAATCACCCTTCCAGCATTCCATATTGTAATTTATTCTTTAATCTTTTAATTATGAAGTATTTCCTCTCTGCTAAGAACTGTACTAAAGTACTATGAATACATTTCTTGGATATATGGATGGATATAAAGAGATAGGGATGATCTGGTAATGATTGCAAAATTCTCTCGATTCCAATAGAAATACCATTTGACATTCTTCCTCATATTTCTATTTTCTGGAATAATTTATAGATGACAAAAATTATAGCCTTCATTCAAGACTTGAGGGAGGGGAGGAAAAGATATTGTGAATTGTTTTGAATAGGACTTTTATTATTGCTTTGTTCTTTTCAGCCTCCCTATCTTTGCTCATGATATTGTTGTTATTGTTGTTTTTTAATCTAGAAAGTCCCCACCCCCCCCACCCCCACCATGTTCTGGACTTATGGGAATCCTACCATTATTTTAAGGGCCCTATTATTTCCTCATTCTTCAGTTTGAATTTCCTGACAATATTCAGTCCATCTACATTGCCATCTACTTCTTGCTTCAATGACAATATAATTTGATCAATACTATGCATTTCTTAATTAGCAAAAGCTCTCTTCTTGACCAGTCTGACTTTTCTATATTGTGTACCATTGACTAGGTTCAATGTTCAACTAGGTTCCCTGACACCTTCAGGGAAAATGTCATAACTTATTCAATTTGACTTCCTTGAACAACACATAGGATCTGCTCAATAATATATGATAGGTAAAAAATATGACTTAAGATATTTTCCATACTAACTGACGCTTAAAATATCGATACTTAGAGATTCATTCAGTAGTGGTAAAAAGTCATCCCATTTAAATATCTTTTCATTCATCAAACTATATTATTCTTTACATATTAGTGTAGACACTTGATTAGTTTATTCCCACTGCAATATCCACCCTAGATCTGCTTCCTGGAGAAATGAAACAGACAGGAGGATGAGTGGCATTTTTTCATATATTTAAAATTCAGAATGAACTACAACAAAGTCCAAAAAAAACCATTCTTTGTACATTGTAGCAGTGATTAGAGAGTATTAGTAGGGTACTAGGTTATTTAATATAGTAGGTGTCAAGTGGACTGATACTACTAATTTCAAATCTAAGACAAGTTAAGTAACTAAAACAAATGTATTATCTATTCCTTTTTCTTTTTTAAAAGAATGTTCCTGAGCTCAAATAAAACATCTCTAGCTTTCTTGGAATCCTCTTTGTAGACACATTATATTGGAATAAATATTAGCTTTTGATTCAGAAGTAGTGTTCAAACAACAACATTTAATGTTATTGCCTATGTTGCAATCAATAAGTAATTTATCATGTCTGGATCTCATTTTCCTTATCTGTAATGTGAAGGTTGACATCTGAGATATCTTCCATCTTTAGATC
This sequence comes from Monodelphis domestica, assembly GCF_027887165.1. NCBI lineage: Eukaryota > Metazoa > Chordata > Mammalia > Didelphimorphia > Didelphidae > Monodelphis > Monodelphis domestica. Next base: position 23,091,274 of record NC_077232.1, on the reverse strand, counting down.
CTTGAGACTAGAACAATAAATAGCCATATTCTCTATTCTACTATCAATGAGTGAGAAGACAATATACAATTCGGCTTTGGAAGAAGTTGACAGATCTTGAATTCTACTCCTGACTATCACACTCAAATTTTGTAGCCAAGGTTAACCATTTAATTTTTGTGCTTCAGCTTGCTCCTTCATGGTGTGTGAATGCTGTCAACACTGCTTCCTGTTCCAGGGTTACTATCAAGATTATTTTGGACAGTATATCTATAAAAACACTTTGAAAAATTTAAATGACATAAGAAGGCTGCATCAACATCTTTAATATTGCTATCATTGTCATCATTATTAGATCAACCGCAGAAGAATTTTTCCCCAGTCATGATCATATTATTTTATTCATTTTATTTTTATTTTTGTATACCTACACGGAGTCTTTGTGAATGGTATTTATGTATATGACTATTTATATTGGGCTTTTGTCTATCTTTGACATCCCTAGGGACAATATCTGGGAGATAGTGGTACATTTAATGTTTTTCAATTTTTTAATACCTTTGAGTAAATTCTATTTAGAACATGGCCATTATTCACTATATTACTAATAATATCAAGGACAATTGAGTTATTCTTCAGAATTTCTTTTAAGTGAAGCTATATAATCTGTTTAAAAATGACACCATAGGTTTGCTATAATAACTATTCAGATTATAATGCCTGTTTTCCTCTTCTGACCAGTGTGGGTAGAGGGGAGTGCAGATATGAAATGGTACATTAATTATTATGTATGTCTGCACTGATGTTTCCCTTTGTTTACTTTTTCATTATTTTTTAATGTAGCAAAATTTTTAATTAATCATAGTAATTAATTAATATAATTGATTATTGGAATAATTATTAATTATTATTGATTAATTTAATTATTAATTAATTAAAAATAAATTTGAAATTAAAAATTTTAAAGAGAAAATGAAAAGAGACAAATATAGAGAAGCAGAAAGCAATTCTCTGTGGCAATCTGTAAATTCTGTATAAAGTAGGATCTCCTTTTGCATCTCCAATGCATTCTGAGACTCCTTGAAAAATTGGTTGGCAGTCACACATAGGGTCAAACCCCTCACCCCCATCCACCCCTATTTTTTTTAATTTTATAGTATTTTATTTGATCATTTCCATGCATTATTCATTAAAGACAAAGATCATTTTCTTTTCCTCCCTCCCACCCCCCGTAGCCGACGCGTGATTCCACTGGGTATCATATGTGTTCTTGATTCGAACCAATTGCCATGTTGTTAGTATTTGCATTAGAGTGTTTGTTTAGAGTCTCTCCTCTGTCATGTCCCCTCAGCCATTGTAGTCAGGCAGTTGCTTTTCCTCGGTGTTTCTACTCCCTCAGTTTGTCCTCTGCTTATGGATAATGTTTTTTCTCCTAGATCCCTGCTGATTGTTCAGGGACATTACACTGCCACTAATGGAGAAGTCCATTACATTCGATTATACCACAGTGTGTTTGTCTCTGTGTACAATGTTCTCCTGGTACTGGTCCTCTCGCTCTCCATCACTTCCTGGAGGTCTTTCCAGTCTCCATGGAACTCCTCCACTTTATTATTCCTTTTTGCATAATAATATTCCATCACCAACATATACCACAATTTGTTCAGCCATTCCCCAATTGATGGGCATCCCCTCATTTTTCAATTTTTGGACACCACAAAGAGCACAGCTATGAATATTCTTGAACAAGTCTTTTTACTTATTGTCTCTTTGGGGTACAAACCCAGAAGTGCTATAGCTGGATCAAAGGGCAGACAGTCTTTTATCACTCTTTGGGCATAGTTCCAAATTGCTCTCCAGAAAGGTTGGATCAATTCACAACTCCACCATCAATGAATTAATGTCCCTACTTTGCCACATCCCCTCCAGCATTCATTACTTTCCATAACTGTCATGTTAGCCAATCTGCTAGGTGTGAGGTGATACCTCACAGTTGTTTTGATTTGCATCTCTCTGACTATAAGAGATGTAGAACACTTCTTCATGTGCTTATTAAAAGTTTTGATTTCTTTATCTGAAAACTACCTATCCATGTCCCTTGCCCATTTATCAATTGGGGAATGGCTTGATTTTTTGTACAATTGATTTAGCTCCTTATAAATTTGAGTAATTGAACCTTTGTCAGAGGTTTTTATGAATATTGTTTCCCAATTTATTGCTACCTTTCTGATTTTAGTTACATTGGTTTTGTTTGTACAAAAGCCTTTTAATTTGATGTAGTCGAAATTATTTGTTTTACATTTTGTGACTCTTTCTATGACTTGCTTGGTCTTAAAGTCTTTCCCCTCCCAAAGGTCTGACATGTATACTAGTCTGTGTTTACCCAATTTACTTATGGTTTCCTTCTTTATGTTTAAGTCACTCACCCATTTTGAATTTATCTTGGTGTAGGGTGTCAGGTGTTTATCAATTCCTAATCTCTTCCACACTGTCTTCCAATTTTCCCAGCAGTTCTTATTGAATAGTGGATTTTTGTCCAAAGACCTGGGATCTTTGGGTTTATCGTATACTATCTGGCTGAGGTCACTTGACCCCAGTCTATTCCACTGATCCTCCTTTCTGTCTCTTAGCCAGTACCAAATTGTTTTGATGACTGCTGCTTTGTAATATAGTTTGAGGTCTGGGACTGCTAGGCCCCACTTATTTGTTTTTTTTTTTCATTATTTCCCTGGATATCCTTGATCTTTTGTTATTCCAAATGAACTTTGTTATGTTTTTTTCCAAATCAGTAAAGAAATTTTTTGGGAGTTCCATGGGTATGGCACTAAATAGATAAATAAGTTTGGGTAGGATGGTCATTTTTATTATATTGGCTCGTCCTACCCATGAGCAGTTAATGTTTTTCCAATTGCTCAAGTCTAGTTTTAGTTGTGTGGCGAGTGTTTTGTACTTCAAGTCTCCCACTAATATGATTTTACTGTTTATTTCCTCCTTCAATTCTCCTAGTTTCTTTATTAGAAATTTGGATGCTATACAATTTGGTTCATATATATAGACTAGAGATATTTCCTCATTGTCTATAGTCCCTTCTAACAAAATTCATTTACCTTTCCTATCCCTTTTTATCAGGTCTATTTTTGCTTTGGTTTTGTTAGATATCATGATTGCAACTCCTGTCTTCTTTCTATCAGGTGAGGCCCAAAAAGTATTACTCTATTCTTTGATTAAGACCTTGTGAGTGTCTACCTGCCTCATGTATGTTTCTTGAAGACAACATATGGTAGGGTTTTGGATTCTAATCCATTCTGCTATTCATCTACGTTTTATGGGTGAGTTCATCCCATTCATGTTCAAAGTTATGATTGTCACTTGTGGACTCCCTGGCATTCTGATATCCTCCCTTAATTCTGACCTTCCATCTTTAGCTATAATCTTTTAAGTCAGGGATTAGAAATTTGGGTGCTATATTATTTGGTGCATCTATGTTGATTAGTGATATTTCCTCATTATCTAAAGTCCCTTTTAACAAAATATAATTACCTTCCCTATCCCTTTTGATCAGGTCTATTTTTGCTTTGGCTTTATCAGATATCATGATTGCCACTCCTGCCTTCTTTCTGTCAGTTGAGGCCCAGAAGTTCTTACTCCATCCTTTAATTCTAACCTTGTGGGTTTCAACCCTCCTCATGTGTGTTTCTTGAAGAAAACATATGGTAGGGTTTTGGATTCTAATCCATTCTTCTATTCGTCTACGTTTTATGGGTGAGTTCATCCCATTCACGTTCAATGTTATGACTGTCACTTGTGGACTCCCTGACATTTTGATATCCTTCCCTAATTCTAACCTTTCTTCTTCAGCTCTACCTTTTAGTCCAGTGATTTACTTTAAATCAGTCCCCCTTGTATTTCCCTTGATACCCCCCTCCCTTCTTATTCCCTCCCTTATTTTCCCCTGTAGTCTTTTTAAAAATTCCCCCCCACCCACCCTCTCTCTCCCTTGTACTGCTTCCCTCCCCACCAGTCTGTTTTTTACCCTTCTACTCCCCTATAGAGCGCAAATCTATTCTCTTCCCCAATGGATTGGATTGTTCTTCCCTCTTTGGTTCAGTTTCAAAGTAAGTAAGAGTTGAGTATTTCCTATCTCCAGCCTCTTTATCCTTCCAGTATATCGATATTCTCTCCCCTCCCGCCATAAGCTTCTTTGTGACATGTAAATTTACCCCCATTTGTTTCTTTTCCCATTTCTTTTAGTCATAACCTCTTTTCTTTTTTAGCTTTAGTCATGTATATATGCATATATATACACATGTATATGTATTTATGCATGCATATATCTATATACCTATTTATGTCTTGTCCTTTCATCCTATACAGTTTGTCACTGTTCCCTCTGAGTGTAGTTCTTCTAGCTGCTTAGGTGATAGCAACAGTTTTTAAGAGTTGCCAATGACCTCTTTTCTTATAGGGATACATATCATTTTAACTTATTGAGTCTCTTAAAAAAAAACCTTTTTTTTGTTGTTGTTTTTCCCCTCTTTTTTAATTACCTGTTGATGATTCTCTTGAGTTCTGTGGTTGGACTTCGAATTTTCTGTTCAGGTGTGGTCTTTTATTTATGAATGCTTGGAACTCTTCTGTTGTGTTAAACGACCATACTTTCCCCTGTAAGAATATAGTCAGTTTTGATGGGTATTTTATTCTTGGCTGTAGGCCTAGTTCCCTTGCTTTCCGGAATATCATATTCCATGTCTTTTGGTCCTTCAGTGTGGATGCAGACAGATCTTGTGTTATCCTCACCATGTTTCCATGTTATCTGAATGGTTTCTTCTTGGCAGCTTGTAATACTGGTTCTTTTATCTGATTGTTTTTTAATTTGGCTATAACATTCCTTGGTGTTTTCAGTTGGGGATTAATTACAGCGGATGATCTGTGGATTCTTTCAATCTCTACTTTCCCCTCTTGTTCTAGGATTTCGGGACAGTTTTCCTGGATAATTTCCTCTAGTATTATGTCCAGGCTTTTTCTTTTGTCGTGGTCTTCTGGTAGTCCAATTATTCTTAAATTGTCTCTTCTTGAACGATTTTCTAAATCGTCTGTTTTGTGAATGAGATGCTTCACATTTTCCTCAATTTTTTCATTCTTTTTGTTTTGTTTTATAGTGTCCTGCTGCCTTGTGAGGTCACTTGATTCTAGTTGTTTTACTCTGGTTCTTAAAGATTGGATTTCATCTTTGGCTTTTTGGTCGTCTTTTTCCTTCTGGTCTGAGTTTCTTTGAAGATCGTCTTTCATCCTCTTTATCTTGTCTTTCATCTCCTTTGCCTCATCTTTCATCTCCTTTGCCTCATTTTCCAGCTGGATGATTTTGGCTTTCAGGACACTATTTTCTTGTTTTAGTTCAAGTGCCTCTGTTTCCAGATGACTTATCTTAATTTTTAAGTTCTTTTCCCAATTGTCTTCAGCCTCTCTTATTTGTGTTTTGAGTTCTTCCACAGCCTGTATCCAATTCGCTGGGATTTCTGGTTTCTTGTTTGCTGATCTCTCCCCCTCTGTTCCATTTGGTGAGTAGTAGCTGCCTATTATAGTTTCTTTCTTCTGTTTCTGTTATTTGTTCAAATTCACCCCTTCTTTCCTCCCCGTATTTGTCTGTGCTCTTGTTCCTCTCATTTTTTTGTTCTTTAGGGAAATCTATCAATCTCCCCTCTTGGAGCTTTAACAGAGGATCTCTTGGTGTAATCTCTAAGGGAGGGTTGTTGGGGGTTTGAGCTTTCCTGTCCTCTGGAGGCTTTTGATTGGCTTAAAGTCCAGCAGTCAATGAGGATGGATGGGGAGCCTGGGCTTCCCTGTGTTCTGGAGACTTTTGATGGGATTGAGTTCAGCTTAGTTGGACTGGGTTTACTCTGAGTTTTAAACTTCCTGGAAGGCTGGAGCAGATATGGAGGATCTCTAAAGCTCTGGCCAGGCTGCCAGGTCTATGCTCCTTCTAGGCTGCCATCTTGACTTCACCTCCAGGTTTCTGCTTTTTCAGAAGACCCAGCTCTCTAAGGGGGGAGGGGTTGTGGCTTGCCTGGACTCTGAGGGCTCCTGATGGGATTAGGTTCAGGTGGTGTGGGCCAAATGATCCCAGAGCCAAAAAAAGGAAGAAAAAAAAGGCAGCAACTTCCTCTTCCACATTCTGTGTTGAGTGCCCAGAAACTGTCCTGGGTTACTTTGAAGGTAAGCTCTTTGGAGCAAACCCTTTGCCAGCCCTGAGTTTTCTGTCCTTTCAGTAGCTCTGAGGGCTCCTGATGGGATTGGGTTCAGCTGGTGCCATAAAGCTAGGACCTCCCTTGAGACTCAGATGGAAGAACCCAGCCAGGGGGCTACAGGCTTCCCCCTTCTCTCTATGTTTCCCTGCCATCTGTGTTGGGTGCCCCAGGAGACTGGCTCGGTTGCTTTCAAGGTGAGTCCTCAGAGCCCTGAGGTTCCCACTGCTGCCTTGGGCTCAGCACTCTGGGTTGGGGGGGGATGGGTCCTGGGACCTTCTTTCTGTCTACCCCTTAGATCTGAGTGATCTAGGGTTCTGGCTTTTGTGGTGTGGTACCTTTTGATCCAGGTCCAGGAGGAGGTTTCCCCAGGTCTATCCTGTTGTTCAGCTTGAATTTCAATGGCCTAGGAGCACTCTGTTTGCGATCTGTAAGGAAGGGTTTCCGAGGTCTGAACTTTCGCTGCTTCTACACCACCATCTTGACCGGAAGTCTTACTTTTTCATTATTAAAAGAGAAAATAAGTGGATGGAGACTTCTGAGAAATGACTGGATTAAAAGTGATGCAGCTATAAAAGAAACTACATTCAATTTTTTTTTTGGTCAACAGCTAGTAAAGTCCCCCTATTTCCCTACACACACCTTGGTTGGCAGAGAGATTAAGTGTTATTTTGTAAAAGAATCTTTCTTTCCCTAGTCAGTCTTTTCTAAATCTCCATCCCTGAGTAGGTTCAATATTTTCAATGCCATTATAAAGATCATAGGTTAGTCATATTCCAGATCCTCTTCAGGTCAAAGAAACTAAAAGGAAGATGGAACAAAAGAGTTTGTACTTACCTTTCTTAAATGGATTTAAGTCATATTAGTCAGCTCTTTCTTCAATAATGAGTGAAAATAATAGAGACACATAAGAAGTTATTCATACTCCCTATGTACACTATTGCAACAGCACTTATAACATAAGTAACACAGATTTTCTGATTTTTCAGTGAAGGAAACTGAGATTCAGCTATTTTAAGTGTGGGGTTTTTTTGGGTCAAAATTCCTGATCTATTAGGTGCCAAAGTGAAGATTTGAACATAAGGCTCTCGAGAATGACAGAAAGTTAAACTCTCTTTCTATGATGCCATGGTTTGTCTCCCTTAAGCATTACCATTTATCAAACAGCATGAACTGACTAATAGCAGCAGCCCCTTCTCTTACACCCTAGCCTGTAGCTATGATTCTTTTCTCAAGCTTGATTCTGTCAGTGTATTTTTGTCAGCACTTATCATGTCAGTGTAGTTTGAACACTCCTATTTCCTTGTAGCTATAGTGATGTCAACCATTTTTCCTTGTCCCTGGACTCCCCAAATGGTACAGAGGTTCGCCAAATTCTTTTGTTCCTTGGAGTCCATCCTGAGTCGGTGGCACTCCCAGGGGTCAGTGGCCAGGGTGTCCAGACTCTGTGCAGTCTCGGGGAGCAGCTCTGTTGTCGTATTTAGTAGTGCAAACCCCTTTTCCCTTGATTAAAGAGTGATTTTGACTATTTAATAGTTCTGTGTTTTTTCTATTTGACATATGATAGTGGGTTTATTTGCTATTGTAATTAACTGGGCTATTGTGAATTTGAGAACTTTGGTACTTCTTTGAATGAGCATTATCTACTGTGTTACTGTTTCATTCTGAAAATTATTTTGTACTCACACATGACTGATACAATGTGTCATTGATTTTAAGCTATATATTTTTTAATTTTTGAAACAAATTTTATAAAAACTTGGATTTTTTATTGCATGTGCAATATAGTATCTGAGTTTTATTTTTCTCTCCCTTTTGTATTTGAAGCACATGTCAACAGTTTGAGAGGATTTTTCTTTATTGTTTTATTTTTCAGTAATATATTCTAAATACATTTTTCTAATTTTAATGCATACCCCCAAAAGCTTTAGACTATAAAAATGATGCCATTGATTGTTTAAAAGAATTATGGGACTTTGCTTTGTGATTCTGTCTGATTGTAGAAGAAGGGAATAGACAAAAGAGCCACTGTACAGTGCTAAAGAATCACAGAGCACCTTCATAGTGCCTATGGAGCACAAGGTCAAAGAAACCAGATCTCAGTGGGACTGATGCAATTTTGATCCGAGATTAGAGGACTTGAACTTGTTTGGGGTTCAATATTGCAGCTGTTTAACATGTATTAAAGGTAGGTCTTCCTTGTCCCACATTCTACCAAGTATCTCAAACTTGGCTCCTACCTGACTCCTATAACCTAGTCCCCTTTCTGTCTTTCAAGTTGTGGCAATTTTTTTTTATAATCCTGGCTACTGATGGGGAAAAGGAAAATTGTTTAAATCATTTTAATTGGGCCCTTATTCAAGGACATGTTATAGATTTGTTTTTCCTTTACTTAGATTTTTTAGACATGAGACTTTTACATTTTCTTTTTCATCTACAAGTTATTTTTCTCTTTTATTTGGATTTTTCATGTTTTTTATTTTCTTTTGCTAATTGATCATATACTTTATACCTCAACCATGCATCCATGAGTGATCCCTGTGCTTGTTATTATTCACCTCAGGGGGGGCCAAATTATTGTTGTGAACTTTGATTTAAATTTGAGCAATTATAGGATAAGAAATTTGATTGACCACATGCTGTACCAGAAATCCACAGTGAACTTTGGGAAGTGAATTGAACAATGGAGGGTTGAAATGCCTTTGTTTTCAATGTATACACTTATGCCAAAGGGGACTCCTCCCAAATTGGCTTTTTGTCAACTTAGTAATCATTGGTTTTGTTATCTTTTTTCCTTTTATCCACAAATTATTGCAATCTTTAAGTTGATTGTGTTTCCATGTTCCTTTTGGGGAAACTGGTTTTCCAATAGGATTGCTAGGCTATATGTATAAATCGAGATTTTGAGCCTTTGGACTCCAACCCCCAAAAGTCCCTTAGCATTTCCCATAATTCACTTTCCCTGCATCCCCCTGTTTGGGGTGATTGTGTTTAAGTGGCTGTAATTCCTCCCTCTCTCTCTTTTGGACCTGCAACCAGGATGAATTCAGGCACTTCTTTTGCCCTAGTTTTAATTAATAAAACTTTTAAATATAATACTTAGTCATTGAATATTAATTTTTAAACTCACAAGATAAAACATGCTATATATAGTATATAGGGGATCCTATGTCTGAGCCAACTGAGCATAAATATGTATTTTAATATGTGTATAGCTGTGTATATTAATTCCTATATAAGCACATTGATGGATAGGCAGATAAGCATAGATTTTTCTCTAAAAAGTATCAACATCCTAATGTTTAAGATGCGCTAATGACACTATGTTGATGGGACATCAATATTTTTCTAAGCTTCCATGTTTCCAAATTTACCCTAGCAAATCTAGCTTCATGTCTATTTGTGTCTTTCTCCCAATATCCAGCTCTATTTGTATACACACCCATACACATACATAACTAAATGCATGCATATGTATAACCATTTGTAAGGAAAAAGAGAGGGGGGAGGAATATAATGAAAACATCTATATAACAACATCTTGTCTATAATATCTCATACATCATTCCTTGACAGAAATGAAAGCATAGATGGCATTTATTTTGAAGGCATTCGAAGACCAAATGAAGCCCAGAAGGAAGACCTCACATAATAGAATTCAGGCTATTTTGCCTTCTGGTTCATAATAAGAGGATAATCTAAGGGCTAAGAAATAATGGATAAAATGTGAAGATCTAAAAGAAAAAAAAAACAGAGTTATTTTCATATTAAAATTTCTACCCACAATAAAATGATGTTTTATAAGGGCTACATTTAAAGCTTGTGATTCAGTTTAAACACTTTATAATATTAGTAAGATTGTTTTACTGTAACTAGATAAACAAGTTAATTTAAGAAAATGAAATAGAGAAATATTTGAATGATTTGGTTGTTGACAAATTCACTATCAATGGAGAAATATTAAGACAACAAAATTAATTGAAATCTCTGGCTGGATTAAATGTGTCATAGAATTCAGAATTAGATAACTCATATTCTAGTACACTCTGTCATACTAGCAATGGAAAGTGATATGCTATCCTGCATTACCCTTGTGAAAAAAATTTATGATTTAATAACCATCTAGAAGACGAACTAGAAATTAAGAGTTTTAAGATGGCACCTAAGTTTTGATTTTAGATATTGGGCATGATTAAAATAGAGAAAATGAAAGGATTAAATAGTTGCTTTTATGATTTTGACTGTCATTTATCGTCACGAGGATTATTCAATAAGTTTACCATAACTTTTGAGAGTAAAACATGGAAAAAAATGGATTGAAACTATTAAGAGAAAACTTTAAGTCATAAATAAAGAAGGAACATCATAACAAAACAATTATGCAGAAGTAAAATGGGCTGTTTTGGGTTGTATGGGACTACAATCCTCAGTGCAATAACAGACTGGGTATGTTACCTTATTGAAAAATCAAGCTCTTATCTGCTGCACAGTGATTTTCAGTAAAAAATTAATACATGGACATGAATCAGCTCATGAATTTAATATTTTATGAATTGACATTATGTAAATGCAGAGTTATATCAGTCATAATGAAAGTGCCATTCCTTCTACCTTGTTATTTGTATGAAATGAAGTGTTCTGGTTAAACTAAATGTGTTTTGAGTTTTATAGATTTTCATGAGACCCAAGATGAACTTTTAGGTGCAAAACCTCTTTATTATTCCTTAATAATTTCAAAATTTTTAAAATTAAGATATGGAGTGATTTCCTATAACAGGGAATAATTCACCTAATAATCCAAATAGCATACTTCATACTTCATGATGGAATATAAACTTTTAAAAATCTTAAAATTCTTTAATTTATCCTAGTATTAAACTAATCTTTCTCTTTCAATTTTTTCTCTCTGCTTTTTTCTATAACACTCTATAATTCTTTTTATTTGCCAAAATATACAGCTGAATCTCTCTTTTGTCTCTCTGTCACTGTCTGTCTCTGACTCTCTTCACCTCTGTTCTCTGTCTCTATCTCTGTCTCTGTTGCTCCTTTATATTCACATTTTTCCTTTTTAATTCCTTTTAAAAAGTTGAGATAACTTCATGTGTTACTGGATAAAGAAGTAGAAATAATAGCATAATTGCATTTAGGGTACAAATGGAGATTTCTCATCACTTAGTAAAAGCATGATCAATATTAATTGAGGCCTGAAAAAGAAAGTGACAATTTTAGGAATATTTGTTGTATTTTCAAATAACATCTCTTGAGGGGCTCTAATTTGAATACATTTTCAGTGCAATGGAAAATACCCAGATATGTATTTTTGTAGGAACTGTGGAATAAAAAAAGAAAAACAAAATCCATCTAGTTAACTAATTGCTCCACAACATGATTCACTTTGGAAGTAGTTTTCTTAGTGCAGCAATGACATCTTTATTTCTCAGGCTGTATATTATAGGGTTAAACAATGGAGTCACGGTGGTGTAGAAGAGAGCAAACGCTTTTACTGATCCTGCTGAGTGACTGGATTTGGGCCGCAAATACACAATACTTCCAGACCCATAGAATAATCCCACCACCATGAGGTGAGAAGAACAAGTAGAGAAGGCTTTAGATCTCCCTGAGGTTGAAGGCAGCCTCAGAATGGTGGCAATTATTTTTACATAGGATACAAGTATCAATAGGAAGGGGGTGATTACAAACATCAGTGCAGCAACATGGAGAAAAACCTCTATTTTATATGTGTCTCCACACGCCAACTCTATTAATGGTGGTGCATCACAGAAAACATGATTAAGTTTGTTAGGACCACAAAAGTTCAGAGAGAAAATCTGGTATGTCTCTTCAATCAGTATTGGAACCCCAATCACCCATGAAACCACAATCAGTTGGACACAGACCTTGTGATTCATGATAAGAGGATAATAGAGAGGCTTACAGATGGCCACATAACGATCATAAGCCATCACACCCAAAAGCAAGCACTCTGCAACTCCAAGAATGTAAAGGAAGCAAGTTTGTACAGCACAGGCTACGAATGAAATGGTTCCTTTGTGGGTCCAGAGATCTGCCAACATTCTGGGGATAGTGACTGATGTGTAACAGATTTCCAAGAAGGAAAAGTTCCCAAGAAAAAAGTACATGGGGGTTTGGAGAGATGGATCAATCTTGGTGATGACAATGAGGAGACCATTTCCTATCAGTATGCATAGGTAAATGCTTAAGAACATTCCAAATAGAAAACCTTGGAGTTTGGGAAGATCAGAAAATCCTAGGAGAATAAATTCCGCCACAATTGTGATATTGTCCCCTGGCATAGTGTTCTTATTTTGCCTGTGGAAATAATGAATTCAGGACCAGTCAAACATTTTTTCTTGTATGGTGCTCAGTTTCCCTTTGATCAAAGAAGATATTACTTTTCATGATCTGAAAAAAATTCTCCTTAATTTTTTTTGTTGAATCCCACTTCAAGCATTCAATATATATCTTATTCCGTAATCTTTTGATTATTAAAAAAAATTTCTCTCTGCTAAGAACTGCACTACGGTATTATGAATATATTTATTAGGTATATGGATGGAAATAAAGGGATAAGGAGTGGTCTGTTAAAGCTTGTAAAATCATTCTTCATCCCATTGATGACAGTAGAAACACCATTCAACATTTTCTTTCCTGGGATAATTTCCAGATGGCAAAAATTATAGCATTTGTTAGAGTTGAAAGTGGGAGAAAACAACATTGTGAATTGCCTTGAATCAGACTTTCATTATTGCTTTGTTCATTTCAGCATCCCTATTTTTGCTGCTGATGTTGTTGTTTTTTAATATAGAAAGTCCCCCCACCCCAATGTTCTGGACTTATGGGAATCCTATCAGTCTTTTAAGGTCCTGATTATTTCCTCATTCTTCTGTATAGAGTTTCCTGGCTATGTTTAGCTCATCTACTTCTTGCTTCAAAGATAATACAATTTGATCCACACTAATGATTTGTTAACTAACAAATGCTCTCTTCTTGACCAACCCATCTTCCATATTCTGTACCATCTACTATGTTCTAAACACCTTCAGGGAAAATGTAATTTCTTATACAATTCAACTTCCTTGATCTACACATAGCATCTGCTCAAAAAATATGGTAGGTGGAAAATATGACTTAAGGTATGTCTACTAACCTCAAATGTTTTCCATTCTAATTGAGGCTTTAAATTCTATACTTAGAGATTCATTCAGTAGTGAAAAAAAGGTTATCCCATTTAAATATCTTTTCATTCATCAAATTATATTATCCTTTTACATTTTAGTTTGATCTCGTGATCAATTTATTCCCACTGAAATATTTACCCTAGATCTGCTTGCTGCAGGAATGAAACAGACATGAAGATGAGTGGCATTATTTCATATTTTTAAAATTGAGAATGAACTACAACACAGTCCAGGAAAAACTATTCTTTGTTCGTTGTAGCAGTGATTAGAGAGTATTAGAAGGGTACTAGGTTATTTAAAGATAATAATTGCCAAGAAAACGGATACTGCTAACTTAAAATTTAAGAGAAGTTAAGTAAACCTAAAAGATGTATTCTCTATTTTTTTTTCTTTTTTAAAAAGGATTTTCCTGAACTCAAAATACTAGCTCTCTAGCTTACTTGGATTGCTATTTCTAGACACATTACAATGGAAGCAACAATAGCTTTGGATTCAGAAGTTGTGTTCCAATAACATTATTTAATCTTATTGCCTCTGTTGCAATTCGTAAATAATTTATCATTTCTGGATCTCATTTTCCTTGTCTGTAATGTGAGGATTGACATCTGAGATAGCTTCCATTTTTAGATTCTTCAGACTAGAACAACATACAAGGTATTCTTTCCCTGATGCAAATAGTCATATTCTCTATTCTTCTTCCAATGAGTGAGAAGGCAATATAGAATTAGGCAATGGATGAAATTTACTGGCCTTGAATTTTACTCCTGAGTTTCACTCACAAATCTTGTAGCCAAGGTTAACTATTTAATTTTCTGTGTTCCAGCATGAAATCTTCCAATTTTCTGTCATCAAAGATCATCTCTATGCACTGTGCTTAATTCTTATACATCAAGTATAACCTTTATAGCTATACGTTTCATAGAAGATCGTAGATTTATAAATATATATATATATACATATATATTTGTTTATATATGTGTTTACACACATATAGATCTAATATATAGTATGTACATATTACACTAGGTAACTATTTTGGTTTCAAGAATATTCAATGAATTGGATTGAAGTCAGGAGTGATACTCTGAAGGGGAAGACTAATTTAGTTACTGGAAAATTCATATATAGTCACCAAAGGAACTAGGGCCCCATCTGATTTCTTTTATTTTTGTTTTCGTATTAGAGACTTATGATTGTCTAATTGAGTTCTAATTTGTCAGGAATATTAAGTACTTACTATAACCAAATATCTAAATAGAAATATAAAATGGATAAATTACTTAAGCATAAAGGCTCATCTTCGAGTAGTTTATATTAATGTAAATAATATATAATAAAATGTAATACCTTTATTTTAAAGATTATGCAGATGGCTTAATTGACTTGACAATATTTATATATTTATTAAGAACTGCATATAAGATTTAAACTTAGAATCTCCTGCCCCTGAGAGTAGCACTCCTAAACCTATCTCATTTAACATTTCTTCATAAAAATGATAGAGTTCATAAAACACAGAATGAATAATTTTGATAGTATTATATTTTAAAAATACATATACTATGAGAATTTTCAATACTCTCCATTGGGAAAGATATCTGTGTCTTACAAAAGTGTTATTTTCAGAAACACACATATACATGAGGTTAAAAAATAAAGAATATTAATATATTTTCCCAAATAGTTGTATCAAATAATATCAATAGAAGAATCAATAATCATTAACAGTGTCACTAATATGAATGAAAATAACAAATACAAATTTCTAAGTAGAAAAGTTAGAAATAATAAATCATCTATCTTCAATGATTCAATTCTTAAAAATAACAACTGTAGTGATAGAAAAAATAATATTTCATAAAAGAATTAGGAATTGTAGAAATACAATCACTATTTACTTTTCACACATTAGGAGATCAGTGACAGAGTGAAGGATTACACATACCTGGAAATATTCAAATAAACTGTAGCTAAAAATAAAAAAGAAACAATGATTAATCAACAGGAAATAAGAAAAAACATTTTTATCATATGAATTTGATGAAATGTTTTATTATAAAATCAAAGTGTGATAAACTAAAGAGATTTGGGAATTTTTTTTAAATAAAGTGAGATTAAGCAAAGAAAGCAAAAATAGTATACAGATATCCACCATGTCTACTATATCATAAATTAAAATAACAGTTAAAAGGAAGTTGAGCTCTGATGAAATATACTCAAAATTCTTGGTTATGAAAAAGAGATTATAAAGCCTGCTTTCCTCTTCTGACCAATGTGGGTAGAGGAGATTGTAGGTGTGAAATGTTACATTAATTATTATGTATGTCTGCACTGATGTTTGCATTTCTTTCATTTTTCATTGTTAAAAAAGAATGTTTTCTCTAAATCTCCATCCCTAAGTAGGTCCATCATTTTCAATGTCATTATAAAGATCATAACTTAGTTATACTTCAGATCCTCTTCAGGTCAAAGAAACTAAAAGGGAGATGGAAAAAAAAGAGTTTGTACTTACCTTCCTTAAATGGAATTCAGTCATATTAATCAGCTCCTTTCTTCAGCAATGGAAGTGAAAATAATAGAGACACATAAGAAGTTACTGGTTCTCCTTATGTACATTATTTCAAAAGCACTTATAACATAACTAACAGATATTCTGATTTTTCAGAGAAGGAAACTGAGATTCATCTATTTTAAGTGTGTTTTTTTTTGGCCAAAATTCCCCATCTATTAAGTGCCAAAGTGAGAAGTCGAACTTAAAGCTCTCAAGAATGACTGAAAGCTAAACACTCTTTCCATTATGCCATGATTCTTTTCACTTAAGCATTACAATTTATCAAACAGCACCAAATGAATAAGGAAAAAGATCCAGCCTCCCATGTAAAAATATATACCATTAAATGAAATCACTTTGCAGCAATCCTTTTTAATAGAACTGATTGCTGCCCTCCCAGCTCTCTGGGGATGGGTCCTCCATGTGCCATAACACACTTTTTAATGAGGAAAAAGGTCTTCTGGCTCAAAGTCCGATCAAATAAACAACTCTTAATAGAAACAGGTTAGAATAGGGGAAATTTCTGACCTTTGTATCAAGGGATCATATTTAAGTGTAAAATCTAGAGTTACCTAAATATCTAATTACTGAAAATTCATTTTTCTTCTCCTGTTATTAGTTTTCTCATCTGAAAAATGGAAACAATGCTCCATAATGTTATAGAGAAAAAAGGAATTATCCCGGACTGGGCTGTTTTTAGTCATTTTCATGATTGAAGGATTTGATCACTTATTCTCGTCAAATAGAGAAGAATAGCCCCTAATAATTTGGACCAAACAATCTCCTCTTTGGCATCTCACTGCTAATGAAATAGTTGGTATAGTTAATCCAGATTTTAGGTACACACTCATGCAAGTAAAGTGTGCAGAGGCAGAGGGGAAGTGCTAGAACCATAAGATTACAATCAAGAGAAATCATTTTGAATCTCAGTTCTATTCTTACTTTTGTATTTTTCAGCAAGTTATATGTTTTCTCCATTCCTTGATTTACTTAAAAGGAGAAGAGCAGGGTAGAGGATGTCCACAATTCTCCACCAAGAATAGAGGACAAGATTTGTCAAGGCACTTGAATGGAAAGGCATCACCAGGTAATCAAGATGGAGAATGTCCAGTCTTTACCATATAGCCTACCTCTGTTTCCTAATGTTCTCTAACCTTAATGTTTCCCCTATAACTGCATTTTCTAATCTCTAACCACATTCACAATAAAGAAAGAACTAAGTATCTTCATTGTTATAATCAGGAGAGAGCTAAATCCAATATTCACAGGAGACAGAGGATTCCAAAGGATGGGAAGTTCCTACTGGATTCTAAAGCATATTGGAACCCATGTGGATTTTTAGGGTGTCTATAGCCTAAGCACCAATACCCCACTCTCAGCTAAGCTGGGGGTACAGGTAATGTGGTTCTTAACAGAGTAGATGGCATGTAAGGGTCAAGCAGGAGCCATTTTGTTAGGGGCAGCAGTGGCAGCAGTGGAGGAAAAACCCCTAAAAATGGATTTGATGAAGAAAATCTGACTGATCCCTCATTCTATAGTGAGAGGCTTCATTTTCTGTGGTGGTTGCCAATCTGTTAGATCAATATTAATAACTGCGGGTTCTTATTTTCATAGAGTTGTCCACCTCTGCTGTCCACCCTCACCTCTGCCTATTTTCATAATCAATTGAAATAGAAAAAGCTGATATGTAGAGATTTAAACATAATCTAAGTGGTTCTCCACATGGCTGCCTCTCTCAGCCATGGTCTTCCCCACCACCTTCTAGGAAGTAACACCTGGTCAGGTCACACCCACAGCTTTTTATTCATGCTCTTGTACCAGAGCTGACAGACAAAATGGGATGAAATGGGCCAGCAATCCAGATGGGGAGGGGATGAGACTTCCTGTACCCCATTTAAATTCAATAATGTAAAAATGAAACATAATGCACCAAACATATAAATTGAGAAAAGGAAAAAAAAACAATCAAAAATAAAGACATGGACACACTGAAATGAAGGATTGAAACAAATTTATTTCGTTTCCTTACAGTCTTTAGATACCAAGGTCCCTGGTGTGCTCCCCTCCCCCAGACAGAAACGCTCCTCACTCACTCACTGTCCCAGTGAGCGCTCTGATACCTTACTCTGGTTTGGTGGGGGGGTGAGAGGAAAGGGGAGGCTCAGTTCACGTATTTGTGCAAGCTTTTCCTCCTTCTTGTAGTGTGGAAATATTCAAGCCCCACGTACCTTCATTTCTGTGGGGGTACTGTGACAAGGAAATCACTTTAAAAGACTTATATATATTAATTTAAGGTCGCCAAGGAATTCAGCTATGTAACTCCTAAATGAAAACTCATGTCAGCAGTCAACCCTTTATGGAGTTTAATTACAACAGGAGGAAGAAAGGAATTAGACATAGAGAGAGAGAAAAGGGAGAGAAGGGAATAGGGCTTAAATACCCCTTCTGTTTAGGCTGGGCCAAAAGGCCCAAGCCCTCAGATAGCTGGGGCAAAGAAAAGAGATCAGTCCCTATTACTCACGTGACCAAAATGGAGAAACAGTCTCAGAGGCCCCCACCTTCAGCTTCCTTCAGAGCAAGCTTCTCACAGCACACTCCAACCACTCAAACAAACTTCTCAACCACCACCTCTGAGTCTTCAGACCCCTCTCTCTTTAAGGAAACCATCCAAGTTCCCTCCCCTCAGTTCTCATATCTACCAATCATTGTCTATCAATTTCCCTGTGCCAATGGAGGCTCTAGCTTAACCCAGGACCACCCAGAGGTCTCTGGCTTTGCACATGTCTGTTGAAGGTCATATTTTCAAATAATCAAACCTTTGATCCTTTGCTACAGCCCTTCCTAAATCCTGTTAACCTGAGTAGGGTAGAGATTGGAATAATTAAATTTTGATCTATGCTGTAGCCCTTCCTCAATCCTGTTAGGACTGAGTAGGGTGGAGATTGATTCCAAGTATCTCCATTGTATCAATTCTAAAATCAATCATGACTCAAAGAAATTCCTGTTCTATGCTTAAGCATAGGTCAGAGTCCTTTCCATTGTTCAGCAAAAGGTTTCTGTCCTAAAGTAATCTTAAGAAGGGAGGAGGAGGAACCTCCCATGCCAATGGGGTTCACATTCCAATAGACAAGACCCACTATCAATAGGAAATTGTTCAAGTATGAAATTTCCCAATGGTGAAATTTCCAACATTTATAAGTCTAAGGAATTTTAAGATTTACAGTACCGGAGAGTCCCTCTGTTCTTCCAAAGGTGATTTTTTGCTCTTTTGAGGTAGTCTATTTCCTTCCGTGCTGGGGAGAGGAGGCAATTCACATCTAGATTGCAGCTACTTTAACCCAGAAGTCCTGAAACAAATTTATTATACATCTGGTAGCTATTTTTAAAGATCCTAATGTCTATGGTTCTCTCAAAAGAATCAGATATGAAAATTTTCAACGTAAAAAAAGATAAACACAAAGAAGTTACAAAACGCTGAAAAAGTGTAGAAGCAAATATGTGTCAGTAGATATCAGTAGAAGAAACAGCCTTTATTCGTTCTCATGAGGAAGGACAAGTACCTAGACATGGCAAATTCAATGCATGGGCACAGAAACAAACATTATATAAGTTCTTGAGGGGAGAGCCCCTCCCTCTCCTTTCCAACTTCCATTTTCTGGGGACCAAGACTTACAATCTAGGCATGAAGTCTATCCCAATCAGAAAACAGCAAGATACAAAACATGAGCTAATCATGAGCTTCCAGCAGGTTGGGGTAAGATTATGGGGGAGGTAACCATGTCCTCAAGAATGACTCCCTTAGTTTCTAAATGTATGACAAGATAGTGAGGTAGGATAGCCTGACTGTTTTCCTGGTTTCTTGGGCCATCATAGGGCATCCTTCAGTGAAGACAAGGGATCTTTAATTAAGAGAAAGAAATTAAAAGAAAAGAGTATGGCTTTATCAGTGAATATAATAATAAATAAAATATGTAACTATCAATTTTTGCCAGTACATTGTATTGACTGCTCAATTTTTCTATCAATGTAGAGGCTGGATTCAGCTGTGTTTTCTCTGTTTACATTCTGAATTGCCTGAGGGCAGAATATATCCAACTGGTGCATTCATCCCCCAAATGTCCATTAACAACATTAAAAATAATGATAACACTTCTTAGCTGTGTGACTCTGGGTAAGTCACTTAACACACATTTCCTAGCCCTTGCTTCTCTTCTGCCTTGGAACCAATACACAGTTTTGACTGTAATACCGAAAATAAGGGTTAAAAAAAGTAAAAAAATAATAATGACAACTTTGACAATGACAACTAAAACAAGAGCCAACCTTTATATATTACTTAAAATTTTGCAAAGCACTTTTGCATATCGTCTTACATTTAATGCACATTTGTTTTGCTTATATCTGCAGGACATAGAGCAATGTTTTTTATCACAGTAGGCATGTAGGAAATATTTTTCATTCTTTTTATTTTCCCCCTTATGTGAGTTTTTTTTTATTTATTTTTCTTTACTTATCCTTTTTACCCTTGGCAAACCTACTAACAAACCCCCCCCCCCCAAAAAAAAAAACAAACAAAAAAATCTGATTCCTCTAATTTGCTTGGCCTTTCTTGAAGACTTTTTTTTTTAATTTTAAAGAGACTTAGGATTTTTCCATTTAATTTATTTAAATGGATTAATTTAAAAAGAGAACCATTACTAATTTTATTTTGCATAAATAAATATTTTAGTAACCTTTATTAAAAGCATACTGCTATTTTTTTAGGTAAGATAAATCTTATCTGCACCAGGTATACATGCTTTAATATTTTAATTGTTAATTCAGGAAAAATGATAAGAAATTACATAAAATTGTAAATTTATTTTCACTCAACTTAATAAATACTAAATAAAACCAATATTTACATGTTGGAAATAGTGTGAAAAAAGAGGATTGTGTATAAAACTATACATCTCTATTATGTATTGATGGGCTTTTGTTATATTTAATATTTTTGCTTTGCATCAAAACATTGTTTCATCGACTTTTTATTCTACCTTGCCTCATCTATCCTTACCCTTATATCCCCTATTTGGTGAAAAAATGGAAAGCAAAGCAAGAACAAAACAAAGTTTTACAACAAACATGTCTAGTTAAACAAAACAAATTCCTTTTATGTCTCATTTTATATCTTAAGTCCTTTACCTTTTTGTTAAAGGATGAATTTCATTATCAGTTTCCTGGAATTATAGGTGATCACTGAATTGATAAAAGCTTTCAAGTATCGGTAAAATATTTTATTTCTAATATAGTTGTATAATTTCTTTTCTGTATTCTGTTTGATTCATTCTGTATCTTACATATCTTTTATGACTTGTCTGAAATCATCTCCATCATTTCTAATGGCACAAAGTATTCTCTTGTATTCATGTATTCAGCATATGGATACTCCACCTTAGTTTTCCATTTTTATTCCTACAAACAGAAATGCTATAAATAATTTTGTACCAATATGTACTTTTCCTTACATATGTACACTTGAGCAGAATCACTTAAAATTCTGTTTACCTTGGCATTCATAAAATATCTTTTATCTTTTTATCTCCCTTATATTTCTAAGCATTACAAAGGATCTAATTATCCTGAAAATATATAGCTGAATCAGTCTATTTAGTCTCGCTGTCTCACTCTGTCACTCTGTCTCTGTCTCTCTTCATTTCTGTTCTCTATCTCTGTCTCTGTTGCTCCTTTACATTCACAATTTACCTTTTTTGTTCCATTAAAAAATTGGAGATAAATTCATGTGATGCTTGTAAAGTAGTAGAAATAATAGTATAATAGTATTTAAGTTGCATATAGAGATTTCTCATCAATTAAATAATAGCTAATCAACATCAATTGCTGCCTAGCAAAAGAAAGTGACAATTTTAGGAATATTTGTTGTATTTTTAAATGATATCTCTTGACAGACTCTAATTGACTACATTTTCAGTGTAATGGAAAATACCCAGATATGTGTTTTTGTTGCAAATATGGAATGAAAAAAAAAAAGAAAAACAAAATGCATTTGTTAACTAATTGTTCCATGACTTGATTCACTTAGGAAGTAGTTTTCTTAGTGCAGCAATGACATCTTTATTTCTCAGGCTGTATATCAGAGGGTTAAACAATGGAGTCACGGTGGTGTAGAAGAGAGCAAACACTTTTACTGATCCTGCTGAGTGACTGGATTTTGGCCCTAAATACACAATACTTCCAGACCCATAGAATAATCCCACTACCATGAGGTGAGAAGAACAAGTGGAGAAGGCTTTAGATTTCCCTGAGGTTGAAGGCAGCCTCAGAATGGTGGTAATTATTTTCATATAGGATATGAAAATCAATAGAAAGAGAGTTATTACAAATATCAGTGTATCAACATGGACAGAAATCTCTCTTTGATATGTGTCTGCACAGGCCAACTCTATTAATGGTGGTGCATCACAATAGACATGATTTAGTTTGTTAGAGCCACAAATGTTCAGAGAGAAAATATGATATGTCTCATCTATCAGTACCTGGACCCCAATCAACCATGAAGCCACAACAGTTGGACACAGACCTTGTGATTCATGATAAGAGGATAATAGAGAGGCTTACAGATGGCCACATAATGATCATAAGCCATCACAGCCAGAAGCAAGCATTCTGCGGCTCCCTGAATATGAAGGAAGCAGGTTTCTACAGCACCAGCTACAAATGAAATTGTTCCTTTGTGGGTCCAGAGATCTGCTAACATTCTGGGGATAGTGACTGATGTGTAACAGATCTCCAAGAAGGAAAAGTTCTCAAGAAAAAAGTACATGGGGGTTTGGAGACCTGGATCAATATTGGTTATGACAATGAGCAGACCATTTCCTATCAGCATACACAGGTAAATGACTATGAAAACCCCAAAGAGAAATCCATGGAGGTTGGGAAGATCAGAAAATCCTAGGATAATGAATTCTTCCACAACTGTGAAATTGTCCTCTCACATTGTGTTGTTCTTTTGCCTGTGAAAATAATAATTCATAAACAGTCAATGACTGTTGTGTATGGTGCTCAGTTTCCCTTTCAGCAAAAAAGACCTTAAATTTCATGATATGAAAAAATTCTCCTGCATTTATTATTTTATGTTGAATCACCCTTCCAGCATTCCATATTGTAATTTATTCTTTAATCTTTTAATTATGAAGTATTTCCTCTCTGCTGAGAACTGTACTAAAGTACTATGAATACATTTCTTGGATATATGGATGGATATAAAGAGATAGGGATGATCTGGTAATGATTGCAAAATTCTCTCGATTCCAATAGAAACACCATTTGACATTCTTCCTCATATTTCTATTTTCTGGAACAATTTATAGATGGCAAACATTATAGCCTTCATTCAAGACTTGAGAGAGGGGAGGAAAAGATATTGTGAATTGTCTTGAATAGGACTTTCATTTTTGCTTTGTTCTTTTCAGCCTCCCTATCTTTGCTCATGATATTGTTGTTATTGTTGTTTTTTAATCTAGAAAGTCCCCACCCCCACACCATGTTCGGGACTTATGGGAATCCTACCATTATTTTAAGGGCCCTATTATTTCCTCATTCTTCAGTTTGAATTTCCTGACAATATTCAGTCCATCTACATTGCCATCTACTTCTTGCTTCAATGACAATATAATTTGATCAATACTATACATTTCTTAATTAGCAAAAGCTCTCTTCTTGACCAGTCTGTCTTTTCTATATTGTGTACCATTGACTAGGTTCAATGTTCAACTAGGTTCCCTGACACCTTCAGGGAAAATGTCATATCTTATTCAATTTGACTTCCTTGAACAACACATAGGATCTGCTCAATAATATATGATAGGTGAAAAATATGACTTAAGATATTTTCCATACTAACTGACGCTTAAAATTTCTATACTTAGAGATTCATTCAGTAGTGGTAAAAAGTCATCCCATTTAAATATCTTTTCATTCATCAAACTATATTATTCTTTTACATATTAGTGTAGACTCTTGATTAGTTTATTCCCACTGCAATATCCACCCTAGATCTGCTTCCTGGAGAAATGAAACAGACAGGAGGATGAGTGGCATTTTTTCATATATTTAAAATTCAGAATGAACTACAACAAAGTCCAGACAAAACTATTCTTTGTACATTATAGCAGTGATTAGAGAGTATTAGTAGGGTACTAGGTTATTTAACATAGTAGGTGTCAGGTGGACTGATACTAATAATTTCAAATCTAAGAGAAGTTAAGTAACTAAAAAAATGTATTCTCTATTCCTTTTTCTTTTTTAAAAGAATGTTCCTGAGCTCAAATAAAACATCTCTAACTTTCTTGGAATCCTCTTTGTAGACACATTATAATGTAATAAATATTAGCTTTTGATTCAGAAGTAGTGTTCAAACAACAACATTTAATCTTATTGCCTATGTTGCAATCAATAAGTAATTTATCATGTCTGGATCTCATTTTCCTTATCCGTAATGTGAAGGTTGACATCTGAGATATCTTCCATCTTTAGATCCTTGAGACCAGAACAATAAATAGCCATACTCTCTATTCTACTATCAATGAGTGAGAAGACAATATACAATTCGGCTTTGGAAGAAGTTGACAGATCTTGAATTCTACTCCTGACTATCACACACAAATTTTGTAGCCAAGGTTAACCATTTAATTTTTTGCTTCAGCTTGCTCCTTCATGGTGTGTGAATGCTATCAACACTGCTTCCTGTCCCAATGTTACTACCAAGATTATTTTGGACAGTATATCTATAAAAACACTTTGAAAAATTTAAATGACATAAGAAGGCAGCATCAACATCTTTAATATTACTATCATTGTCATCATTATTAGATCAACTGCAGAAGAATTTTTCCCCATGTCATGATCATATTATTTTATTCATTTTATTTTTATTTTTGTGTACCTAAAGGAAGTCTTTGTGAATGGTATTTATGTATATGACTATATATATTGGGCTTTTGTCTATCTTTGACATCCCTAGGGACAATATCTGGGAGATAGTGGTACATTTAATGTTTTTCAATTTTTTAATACCTTTGAGTAAATTCTATTTAGAACATGGCCATTATTCACTATATTACTAATAATATCAAGGACAATTGAGTTATTCTTCAGAATTTCTTTTAAGTGAAGCTATATAATCTGTTTAAAAATGACACCATAGGTTTGCTATAATAACTATTCAGATTATAATGCCTGTTTTCCTCTTCTGACCAGTGTGGGTAGAGGGGAGTGCAGATATGAAATGGTACATTAATTATTATGTATGTCTGCACTGATGTTTCCATTTGTTTACTTTTTCATTATTTTTTAATGTAGCAAAAATTTTAATTAATCATAGTAATTAATTAATATAATTGATTATTGGAATAATTATTAATTATTATTGATTAATTTAATTATTAATTAATTAAAAATAAATTTGAAATTAAAAATTTTAAAGAGAAAATGAAAAGAGACAAATATAGAGAAGCAGAAAGCAATTCTCTGTGGCAATCTGTAAATTCTGTATAAAGTAGGATCTCCTTTTGCATCTCCAATGCATTCTGAGACTCCTTGAAAAATTGGTTGGCAGTCACACATAGGGTCAAACCCCTCACCCCCATCCACCCCTATTTTTTTTAATTTTATAGTATTTTATTTGATCATTTCCATGCATTATTCATTAAAGACAAAGATCATTTTCTTTTCCTCCCTCCCACCCCCCGTAGCCGACGCGTGATTCCACTGGGTATCATATGTGTTCTTGATTCGAACCAATTGCCATGTTGTTAGTATTTGCATTAGAGTGTTTGTTTAGAGTCTCTCCTCTGTCATGTCCCCTCAGCCATTGTAGTCAGGCAGTTGCTTTTCCTCGGTGTTTCTACTCCCTCAGTTTGTCCTCTGCTTATGGATAATGTTTTTTCTCCTAGATCCCTGCTGATGGTTCAGGGACATTACACTGCCACTAATGGAGAAGTCCATTACA
Organism: Monodelphis domestica; assembly: GCF_027887165.1. Taxonomy (NCBI): domain Eukaryota; kingdom Metazoa; phylum Chordata; class Mammalia; order Didelphimorphia; family Didelphidae; genus Monodelphis; species Monodelphis domestica. The sequence goes on along the minus strand of NC_077232.1, from coordinate 23,065,297 downwards.
TTCGATTATACCACAGTGTGTTTGTCTCTGTGTACAATGTTCTCCTGGTTCTGCTCCTCTCGCTCTGCATCACTTCCTGGAGGTTGTTCCAGTCTCCGTGGAATCCCTCCACTTTATTATTCCTTTTTGCATAATAATATTCCATCACCAACATATACCACAATTTGTTCAGCCATTCCCCAATTGATGGGCTTCCCCTCATTTTTCAATTTTTGGACATCACAAAGAGCACAGCTATGAATATTCTTGAACAAGTCTTTTTATTTATTGTCTCTTTGGGGTACAAACCCAGCAGTGCTATGTCTGGATCAAAGGGCAGACAGTCTTTTATCATTCTTTGGGCATAGTTCCAAATTGCTCTCCAGAAAGGTTGGATCAATTCACAACTCCACCATCAATGAATTAATGTCCCTACTTTGCCACATCCCCTCCAGCATTCATTACTTTCCATAACTGTCATGTTAGCCAATCTGCTAGGTGTGAGGTGATACCTCACAGTTGTTTTGATTTGCATCTCTCTGACTATAAGAGATGTAGAACACTTCTTCATGTGCTTATTAAAAGTTTTGATTTCTTTATCTGAAAACTGCCTATCTGTGTCCCTTGCCCATTTATCAATTGGGGAATGGCTTGATTTTTTGTACAATTGATTTAGCTCCTTATAAATTTGAGTAATTGAACCTTTGTCAGAGGTTTTTATGAATATTGTTTCTCAATTTATTGCTACCTTTCTGATTTTAGTTATATTGGTTTTGTTTGTACAAAAGCCTTTTAATTTGATGTAGTCGAAATTATTTCTTTTACATTTTGTGATTCTTTCTATGTCTTGCTTGGTCTTAAAGTCTTTCCCCTCCCAAAGGTCTCACATGTATACTAGTCTGTGTTTACCCAATTTACTTATGGTTTCCTTCTTTATGTTTAAGTCACTCACCCATTTTGAATTTATCTTGGTGTAGGGTGTCAGGTGTTTATCAATTCCTAATCTCTTCCACACTGTCTTCCAATTTTCCCAGCAGTTCTTATCGAATAGTGGATTTTTGTCCCAAGACCTGGGATCTTTGGGTTTATCGTATACTGTCTGGCTGAGGTCACTTGACCCCAGTCTATTCCACTGATCCTCCTTTCTTTCTCTTAGCCAGTACCAAATTGTTTTGATGACTGCTGCTTTGTAATATAGTTTGAGGTCTGAGACTGCTAGGCCCCACTCATATGTTGTTTTTTTTTCATTATTTCCCTGGATATCCTTGATCTTTGGTTATTCCAAATGAACTTTGTTATGTTTTTTTCCAAATCAGTAAAGAAATTTTTTGGGAGTTCCATGGGTATGGCACTAAATAGATAAATAAGTTTGGGTAGGATGGTCATTTTTATTATATTGGCTCGTCCTACCCATGAGCAGTTAATGTTTTTCCAATTGCTCAAGTCTAGTTTTAGTTGTGTGGTGAGTGTTTTGTAGTTCAAATCTCCCACTAATATGATTTTACTGTCTATTTCCTCCTTCAATTCTCCTACTTTCTTTATTAGAAATTTGGATGCTATACAATTTGGTGCATATATATAGACTAGAGATATTTCCTCATTGTCTATAGTCCCTTTTAACAAAATTCATTTACCTTTCCTATCCCTTTTTATCAGGTCTATTTTTGCTTTGGTTTTGTTAGATATCATGATTGCAACTCCTGTCTTCTTTCTATCAAGTGAGGCCCAAAAAGTATTACTCTAGTCTTTGATTAAGACCTTGTGAGTGTCTACCTGCCTCATGTATGTTTCTTGAAGACAACATATGGTAGGGTTTTGGATTCTAATCCATTCTGCTATTCATCTACGTTTTATGGGTGAGTTCATCCCATTCATGTTCAAAGTTATGATTGTCACTTGTGGACTCCCTGGCATTCTGATATCCTCCCTTAATTCTGACCTTCCATCTTTAGCTATAATCTTTTAAGTCAGGGATTAGAAATTTGGGTGCTATATTATTTGGTGCATCTATGTTGATTAGTGATATTTCCTCATTATCTAAAGTCCCTTTTAACAAAATATAATTACCTTCCCTATCCCTTTTGATCAGGTCTATTTTTGCTTTGGCTTTATCAGATATCATGATTGCCACTCCTGCCTTCTTTCTGTCAGTTGAGGCCCAGAAGGTCTTACTCCATCCTTTAATTCTGACCTTGTGGGTTTCAATCCGCCTCATGTGTGTTTCTTGAAGAAAACATATGGTAGGGTTTTGGATTCTAATCCATTCTTCTATTCATCTACATTTTACAGGTGAGTTCATCCCATTCACGTTCAATGTTATGACTGTCACTTGTGGACTCCCTGACATTTTGATATCCTTCCCTAATTCTAACCTTTCTTCTTCAGCTCTACCTTTTAGTCCAGTGATTTACTTTAAATCAGTCCCCCTTGTATTTCCCTTTCTACCCCCCTTCCTTCTTATTCCCTCCCTTATTTTCCCCTGTAGTCTTTTTAAAAATTCTCCCCACCCACCCTCTCCCTCCCTTGTACTGCTTCCCTCCCCACCAGTCTGATTTTTACCCTTCTACTCCCCTATAGAGCGCAAATCTATTCTCTTCCCCAATGGATTGGATTGTTCTTCCCTCTTTGGTTCAGTTTCAAAGTAAGTAAGAGTTGAGTATTTCCTATCTCCAGCCTCTTTACCCTTCCAGTATATCGATGTTCTCTCCCCTCCCGCCATGAGCTTCTTTGTGACATGTAAATTTACCCCCATTTGTTTCTTTTCCCATTTCTTTTAGTCATAACCTCTTTTCTTTTTTAGCTTTAGTCATGTATATATGCATATATATACACATGTATATGTATTTATGCATGCATATATCTATATACCTATTTATGTCTTGTCCTTTCATCCTATACAGTTTGTCACTGTTCCCTCTGAGTGTAGTTCTTCTAGCTGCTTAGGTGATAGCAACAGTTTTTAAGAGTTGCCAATGACCTCTTTTCTTATAGGGATACATATCATTTTAACTTATTGAGTCTCTTAAAAAAAACCTTTTTTTTGTTGTTGTTTTTCCCCTCTTTTTTAATTACCTGTTGATGATTCTCTTGAGTTCTGTGGTTGGACTTCGAATTTTCTGTTCAGGTGTGGTCTTTTATTTATGAATGCTTGGAACTCTTCTGTTGTGTTAAACGACCATACTTTCCCCTGTAAGAATATAGTCAGTTTTGATGGGTATTTTATTCTTGGCTGTAGGCCTAGTTCCCTTGCTTTCCGGAATATCATATTCCATGTCTTTTGGTCCTTCAGTGTGGATGCAGACAGATCTTGTGTTATCCTCACCATGTTTCCATGTTATCTGAATGGTTTCTTCTTGGCAGCTTGTAATACTGGTTCTTTTATCTGATTGTTTTTTAATTTGGCTATAACATTCCTTGGTGTTTTCAGTTGGGGATTAATTACAGCGGATGATCTGTGGATTCTTTCAATCTCTACTTTCCCCTCTTGTTCTAGGATTTCGGGACAGTTTTCCTGGATAATTTCCTCTAGTATTATGTCCAGGCTTTTTCTTTTGTCGTGGTCTTCTGGTAGTCCAATTATTCTTAAATTGTCTCTTCTTGAACGATTTTCTAAATCGTCTGTTTTGTGAATGAGATGCTTCACATTTTCCTCAATTTTTTCATTCTTTTTTGTTTTGTTTTATAGTGTCCTGCTGCCTTGTGAGGTCACTTGATTCTAGTTGTTTTACTCTGGTTCTTAAAGATTGGATTTCATCTTTGGCTTTTTGGTCGTCTTTTTCCTTCTGGTCTGAGTTTCTTTGAAGATCGTCTTTCATCCTCTTTATCTTGTCTTTCATCTCCTTTGCCTCATCTTTCATCTCCTTTGCCTCATTTTCCAGCTGGATGATTTTGGCTTTCAGGACACTATTTTCTTGTTTTAGTTCAAGTGCCTCTGTTTCCAGATGACTTATCTTAATTTTTAAGTTCTTTTCCCAATTGTCTTCAGCCTCTCTTATTTGTGTTTTGAGTTCTTCCACAGCCTGTATCCAATTCGCTGGGATTTCTGGTTTCTTGTTTGCTGATCTCTCCCCCTCTGTTCCATTTGGTGAGTAGTAGCTGTCTATTATAGTTTCTTTCTTCTGTTTCTGTTATTTGTTCAAATTCACCCCTTCTTTCCTCCCCGTATTTGTCTGTGCTCTTGTTCCTCTCATTTTTTTGTTCTTTAGGGAAATCTATCAATCTCCCCTCTTGGAGCTTTAACAGAGGATCTCTTGGTGTAATCTCTAAGGGAGGGTTGTTGGGGGTTTGAGCTTTCCTGTCCTCTGGAGGCTTTTGATTGGCTTAAAGTCCAGCAGTCAATGAGGATGGATGGGGAGCCTGGGCTTCCCTGTGTTCTGGAGACTTTTGATGGGATTGAGTTCAGCTTAGTTGGACTGGGTTTACTCTGAGTTTTAAACTTCCTGGAAGGCTGGAGCAGATATGGAGGATCTCTAAAGCTCTGGCCAGGCTGCCAGGTCTATGCTCCTTCTAGGCTGCCATCTTGACTTCACCTCCAGGTTTCTGCTTTTTCAGAAGACCCAGCTCTCTAAGGGGGGAGGGGTTGTGACTTGCCTGGACTCTGAGGGCTCCTGATGGGATTAGGTTCAGGTGGTGTGGGCCAAATGATCCCAGAGCCAAAAAAAGGAAGAAAAAAAAGGCAGCAACTTCCTCTTCCACATTCTGTGTTGAGTGCCCAGAAACTGTCCTGGGTTACTTTGAAGGTAAGCTCTTTGGAGCAACCCCTTTGCCAGCCCTGAGTTTTCTGTCCTTTCAGTAGCTCTGAGGGCTCCTGATGGGATTGGGTTCAGCTGGTGCCATAAAGCTAGGACCTCCCTTGAGACTCAGATGGAAGAACCCAGCCAGGGGGCTACAGGCTTCCCCCTTCTCTCTATGTTTCCCTGCCATCTGTGTTGGGCGCCCCAGGAGACTGGCTTGGTTGCTTTCAAGGTGAGTCCTCAGAGCCCTGAGGTTCCCACTGCTGCCTTGGGCTCAGCACTCTGGGTTGGGGGGGGGGATGGGTCCTGGGACCTTCTTTCTGTCTACCCCTTAGATCTGAGTGATCTAGGGTTCTGGCTTTTGTGGTGTGGTACCTTTTGATCCAGGTCCAGGAGGAGGTTTCCCCAGGTCTATCCTGTTGTTCAGCTTGAATTTCAATGGCCTAGGAGCACTCTGTTTGCGATCTGTAAGGAAGGGTTTCTGAGGTCTGAACTTTCGCTGCTTCTACACCGCCATCTTGACCGGAAGTCTTACTTTTTCATTATTAAAAGAGAAAATAAGTGGATGGAGACTTCTGAGAAATGACTGGATTAAAAGTGATGCAGCTATAAAAGAAACTACATTCAATTTTTTTTTGGTCAACAGCTAGTAAAGTCCCCCTATTTCCCTACACACACCTTGGTTGGCAGAGAGATTAAGTGTTATTTTGTAAAAGAATCTTTCTTTCCCTAGTCAGTCTTTTCTAAATCTCCATCCCTGAGTAGGTTCAATATTTTCAATGCCATTATAAAGATCATAGGTTAGTCATATTCCAGATCCTCTTCAGGTCAAAGAAACTAAAAGGAAGATGGAACAAAAGAGTTTGTACTTACCTTTCTTAAATGGATTTAAGTCATATTAGTCAGCTCTTTCTTCAATAATGAGTGAAAATAATAGAGACACATAAGAAGTTATTCATACTCCCTATGTACACTATTGCAACAGCACTTATAACATAAGTAACACAGATTTTCTGATTTTTCAGTGAAGGAAACTGAGATTCAGCTATTTTAAGTGTGGGGTTTTTTTGGGTCAAAATTCCTGATCTATTAGGTGCCAAAGTGAAGATTTGAACATAAGGCTCTCGAGAATGACAGAAAGTTAAACTCTCTTTCTATGATGCCATGGTTTGTCTCCCTTAAGCATTACCATTTATCAAACAGCATGAACTGACTAATAGCAGCAGCCCCTTCTCTTACACCCTAGCCTGTAGCTATGATTCTTTTCTCAAGCTTGATTCTGTCAGTGTATTTTTGTCAGCACTTATCATGTCAGTGTAGTTTGAACACTCCTATTTCCTTGTAGCTATAGTGATGTCAACCATTTTTCCTTGTCCCTGGACTCCCCAAATGGTACAGAGGTTCGCCAAATTCTTTTGTTCCTTGGAGTCCATCCTGAGTCGGTGGCACTCCCAGGGGTCAGTGGCCAGGGTGTCCAGACTCTGTGCAGTCTCGGGGAGCAGCTCTGTTGTCCTATTGAGTAGTGCAAACCCCTTTTCCCTTGATTAAAGAGTGATTTTGACTATTTAATAGTTCTGTGTTTTTTCTATTTGACATATGATAGTGGGTTTATTTGCTATTGTAATTAACTGGGCTATTGTGAATTTGAGAACTTTGGTACTTCTTTGAATGAGCATTATCTACTGTGTTACTGTTTCATTCTGAAAATTATTTTGTACTCACACATGACTGATACAATGTGTCATTGATTTTAAGCTATATATTTTTTAATTTTTGAAACAAATTTTATAAAAACTTGGATTTTTTATTGCATGTGCAATATAGTATCTGAGTTTTATTTTTCTCTCCCTTTTGTATTTGAAGCACATGTCAACAGTTTGAGAGGATTTTTCTTTATTGTTTTATTTTTCAGTAATATATTCTAAATACATTTTTCTAATTTTAATGCATACCCCCAAAAGCTTTAGACTATAAAAATGATGCCATTGATTATTTAAAAGAATTATGGGACTTTGCTTTGTGATTCTGTCTTATTGTAGAAGAAGGGAATAGACAAAAGAGCCACTGTACAGTGCTAAAGAATCACAGAGCACCTTCATAGTGCCTATGGAGCACAAGGTCAAAGAAACCAGATCTCAGTGGGACTGATGCAATTTTGATCCGAGATTAGAGGACTTGAACTTGTTTGGGGTTCAATATTGCAGCTGTTTAACATGTATTAAAGGTAGGTCTTCCTTGTCCCACATTCTACCAAGTATCTCAAACTTGGCTCCTACCTGACTCCTATAACCTAGTCCCCTTCCTGTCTTTCAAGTTGTGGCAATTTTTTTTTATAGTCCTGGCTACTGATGGGGAAAAGGAAAATTGTTTAAATCATTTTAATTGGGCCCTTATTCAAGGACATATTATAGATTTGTTTTTCCTTTACTTAGATTTTTTTTAGACATGAGACTTTTACACTTTCTTTTTCATCTACAAGTTATTTTTCTCTTTTATTTGGATTTTTCATGTTTTTTATTTTCTTTTGCTAATTGATCATATACTTTATACCTCAACCATGCATCCATGAGTGATCCCTGTGCTTGTTATTATTCACATCAGGGGTGGCCAAATTATTGTTGTGAACTTTGATTTAAATTTGAGCAATTATAGGATAAGAAATTTGATTGACCACATGCTGTACCAGAAATCCACAGTGAACTTTGGGAAGTGAATTGAACTATGGAGGGTTGAAATGCCTTTGTTTTAAATGTATACACTTATGCCAAAGGGGACTCCTCCCAAATTGGCTTCTTGTCAACCTAGTAATCGTTGGTTTTGTTATCTTTTTTCCTTTTATCCACAAATTATTGCAATCTTTAAGTTGATTGTGTTTCCATGTTCCTTTTGGGGAAACTGATTTCCCAATAGGATTGCTGGGCTATATGTACAAATAGAGATTTTGAGCCTTTGGACTCCAACCCCCAAAAGTCCCTTAGCATTTCCCATAATTCACTTTCCCTGCATCCCGCTGTTTGCCATGATTGTATTTAAGTGGCTGTAATTCCTCCCTCTCTCTCTTTTGGACCTGCAACCAGGATGAATTCAGGCACTTCTTTTGCCCTAGTTATTATTAAAAAAATCTTTTAAATATAATACTTAGTCATTGAATATTAATTTTAAAACTCACAAGATAAAACATGCTATATATAGTATATAGGGGATCCTATGTCTGAGCCAACTGAGCATAAATATGTATTTTAATATGTGTATAGCTGTGTATATTAATTCCTATATAAGCACATTGATGGATAGGCAGATAAGCATAGATTTTTCTCTAAAAAGTATCAACATCCTAATGATTAAGATGCGCTAATGACACTATGTTGATGGGACATCAATATTTTTCTAAGCTTCCATGTTTCCAAATTTACCCTAGCAAATCTAGCTTCATGTCTATTTGTGTCTTTCTCCCAATATCCAGCTCTATTTGTATACACACCCATACACATATATAACTAAATGCATGCATATGTATAACCATTTGTAAGGAAAAAGAGAGGGGGGAGGAACATAATGAAAACATCTATATACCAACATCTTCTCTATAATATCTCATACATCATTCCTTGACAGAAATGAAAGCATAGATGGCATTTATTTTGAAGGCATTTGAAGACCAAATGAAGCCCAGAAGGAAGACCTCACATAATAGAATTCAGGCTATTTTGCCTTCTGGTTCATAATAAGAGGATAATCTAAGGGCTAAGAAATAATGGATAAAATGTGAAGATCTAAAAGAAAAAAAACCAGAGTTATTTTCATATTAAAATTTCTACCCACAATAAAATGATGTTTTATAAGGGCTACATTTAAAGCTTGTGATTCAGTTTAAACACATTATAATATTAGTAAGATTGTTTTACTGTAACTAGATAAAAAAGTTAATTTAAGAAAATGAAATAGATGCATTCCCAATAAGATCAGGAGTGAAACAAGGATGCCCATTATCACCTCTACTATTTGACATTGTACTAGAAACACTAGCAGTAGCAATTAGAGAAGATAAAGGAATTGAAGGCATCAAAATAGGCAAGGAGGAGACCAAGTTATCACTCTTTGCGGATGACATGATGGTCTACTTAAAGAATCCTAGAGATTCAACCAAAAAGCTAATTGAAATAATCAACAACTTTAGCAAAGTTGCAGGATACAAAATAAACCCACATAAATCATCAGCTTTTCTATATATCTCCAACACAGCTCAGCAGCAAGAACTAGAAAGAGAAATCCCATTCAAAATCACCTTAGACAAAATAAAATACCTAGGAATCTACCTCCCAAGACAAACACAGGAACTATATGAACACAACTACAAAACACTCGCCACACAACTAAAACTAGACTTGAACAAATGGAAAAACATTAACTGCTCATGGATAGGACGAGCCAATATAATAAAAATGACCATCCTACCCAAACTTATTTATCTATTTAGTGACATACCCATTGAACTACCAAAATACTTCTTCACTGATTTAGAAAAAAACCATAACAAAGTTCATTTGGAAGAACAAAAGATCAAGGATATCCAGGGAAATAATGAAAAAAAACACATATGATGGGGGCCTTGCAGTCTCTGACCTAAAACTATATTACAAAGCAGCAGTCATCAAAACAATTTGGTACTGGCTAAGAAACAGAAAGGAAGATCAGTGGAATAGACTGGGGGAAAGCGACCTCAGCAAGACAGTATACGATAAACCCAAAGATCACAGCTTTTGGGACAAAAATCCACTATTCGATAAAAACTGCTGGGAAAATTGGAAGACAGTGTGGGAAAGACTAGGAATAGATCAACACCTGACACCCTACACCAAGATAAATTCAAAATGGGTGAGTGACTTAAACATAAAGAAGGAAACCATAAGTAAATTGGGTAAACACAGAATAGTATACATGTCAGACCTTTGGGAGGGGAAAGGCTTTAAAACGAAGCAAGATATAGAAAGAATCACAAAATGTAAAATAAATAATTTTGACTACATCAAACTAAAAAGCTTTTGTACAAACAAAACCAATATAACTAAAATCAGAAGGGAAACAACAAATTGGGAAAAAATCTTCATAGAAACCTCTGACAAAGGTTCAATTACTCATATTTATAATGAGCTAAATCAATTGTACAAAAAATCAAGCCATTCTCCAATTGATAAATGGGCAAGGGAAATGGATAGGCAGTTCTCAGATAAAGAAATCAAAACTATTAACAAGCACATGAAGAAGTGTTCTACATCTCTTATAATCAGAGAGATGCAAATCAAAACAACTCTGAGGTATCACCTCACACCTAGCAGATTGGCTAACATAACAGCAAAGGAAAGTAATGAATGCTGGAGAGGATGTGGCAAAGTAGGGACATTAATTCATTGCTGGTGGAGCTGTGAACTGATCCAACCATTCTGGGGGGCAATTTGGAACTATGCCCAAAGGGCGACAAAAGAATATCTACCCTTTGACCCAGCCATAGCACTGCTGGGTCTGTACCCCAAAGAGATAATGGACACAAAGTCTTGTACAAAAATATTCATAGCTGCGCTCTTTGTGGTGGCCCAAAACTGGAAAACGAGGGGATGCCCATCAATTGGGGAATGGCTGAACAAACTGTGGTATATGTTGGTGATGGAATACTATTGTGCTAAAAGGAATAATAAAGTGGAGAAGTTCCATGGAGACTGGAACAACCTCCAGGAAGTGATGCAGAGCGAGAGGAGCAGAACCAGGAGAACATTGTACACAGAGACTAATACACTGTGGTATAATCGAACATAATGGACTTCTCCATTAGTGGCGGTGTAATGTCCCTGAACAACTTGCAGGGATCCAGGAGAAAAAAACACCATTCATAAGCAAAGGATAAACTATGGGAGTGGAAACACCAAGAAAAAGCAACTGCCTGAATACAGAGGTTGAGGGGACATGACAGAGGATAGACTCTAAATGAACACTCTAATGCAAATACTATCAACAAAGCAATGGGTTCAAATCAAGAAAACATCTAATGCCCAGTGGACTTACGCGTCGGCTATGGGGGTGGGGGGGAGGAAAAGAAAATGATCTATGTCTTTAACGAATAATGCTTGGAAATGATCAAATAAAATATATTTAAAAAAAAGAAAATGAAATAGAGAAATATTTGAATGATTTGGTTGTTGACAAATTCACTATCAATGGAGAAATATTAAGACAATAAAATTAATTGAAATCTCTGGCTGGATTAAATGTGTCATAGAATTCAGAATTAGATAACTCATATTCTTGTACACTCTGTCATACTAGCAATGGAAAGTGATGTTCTATCGTGCATTACCTTTGTGAAAAAAGATTTATGATTTAATAACCATCTAGAAGATGAACTAGAAATTAAGAGTTTTTTTTTAAATATATTTTATTTCATCATTTCCAAGCATTATTCGTTAAAGACATAGATCATTTTCTTTTCCTCCCCCCCACCCCCCATAGCCGATGCGTAAGTCCACTGGGCATTAGATGTTTTCTTGATTTGAACCCATTGCTTTGTTGATAGTATTTGCATTAGAGTGTTCATTTAAAGTCTATCCTCTGTCATGTCCCCTCAACCTCTGTATTCAGGCAGTTGCTTTTTCTCGGTGTTTCCACTCCCATAGTTTATCCTTTGCTTATGAATGGTGTTTTTTTTCTCCTGGATCCCTGCAAGTTGTTCAGGGACATTACACCGCCCCTAATGGAGAAGTCCATTACGTTCGATTATACCACAGTGTATTAGTCTCTGTGTACAATGTTCTCCTGGTTCTGCTCCTCTCGCTCTGCATCACTTCCTGGAGGTTGTTCCAGTCTCCATGGAACTCCTCCACTTTATTATTCCTTTTAGCACAATAGTACTCCATCACCAACATATACCACAGTTTGTTCAGCCATTCCCCAATTGATGGGCATCCCCTCGTTTTCCAGTTTTGGGCCACCACAAAGAGCGCAGCCATGAATATTTTTGTACAAGTCTTTGTGTCCATTATCTCTTTGGGGTACAGACCCAGCAGTGCTATGGCTGGGTCAAAGGGTAGATATTCTTTTGTCGCCCTTTGGGCATAGTTCCAAATTGCCCCCCAGAATGGTTGGATCAGTTCACAACTCCACCAGCAATGAATTAATGTCCCTACTTTGCCACATCCCCTCCAGCATTCATTACTTTCCTTTGCTGTTATGTTAGCCAATCTGCTAGGTGTGAGGTGATACCTCAGAGTTGTTTTGATTTGCATCTCTCTGATTATAAGAGATGTAGAACACTTCTTCATGTGCTTGTTAATAGTTTTGATTTCTTTATCTGAGAACTGCCTATCCATTTCCCTTGCCCATTTATCAATTGGAGAATGGCTTGATTTTTTGTACAATTGATTTAGCTCATTATAAATATGAGTAATTAAACCTTTGTCAGAGGTTTCTATGAAGATTTTTTCCCAATTTGTTGTTTCCCTTCTGATTTTAGTTATATTGGTTTTGTTTGTACAAAAGCTTTTTAGTTTGATGTAGTCAAAATTATTTATTTTACATTTTGAAATTAAGAGTTTTAAGATGGCACCTAAGTTTTGATTTAAGTTATTGGGCATGATTAAAATAGAGACAAATGAAAGGATTAAATAGTTGCTTTTATGAATTTGAATGTCATTTATCTGCACAAGGATTATTCAATAAGTTTACCATAACTTTTGATAGTAAAACATGGAAAAAAATGGATTACTATTAAGAGAAAACTTTAAGTTAGAAATAAAGAAGGAACATCTTAACAAAACAATTATGCAGAAGTAAAATGGGCTGTTTTGTGTTGTATGGGACTACAATCCTCAGTGCAATAACAGACTGGATATGTTACCTTATTGAATAATCAAGCTCTCATCTGCTGCACAGTAATTTTCAGTAAAAAATTAATACATGGACATGAATCAGCTCATGAATTTAATATTTTATGAATTTACATTGTGTAAATGGAGAGTTATATCAGTCATAATGAAAGTGTCATTCCTTCTACCTTGTTATTTGTATGAAATGAAGTGTTCTGGTTAAACTAAATGTGTTTTGAGTTTTATAGATTTTCATGAGACCCATGATGATCTTTTAGGTGCAAAACCTCTTTATTATTTCTTAATAATTTCAAAAATTTTTAAATTAAGATATGGAGTGATTTCCTAAAACAGGGAATAATTCGCCTAATAATCCAAATAGCATACTTCATACTTCATGATGGAATATAAACTTTTAAAAATCTTAAAATTCTTTAATTTATCCTAGTATTAAACTAATCTTTCTCTCTTTCAATTTTTTCTCTCTGCTTTTTTCTATAACACTATAATTCTTTTTATTTGCCAAAATATACAGCTGAATCTCTCTCTTTTGTCCCTCTGGCACTGTCTGTCTCTTACTCTCTTCACCTCTATTCTCTGTCTCTATCTCTGTCTCTGATGCTTCTTTATATTCACATTTTTCCTTTTTAATTCCTTTTAAAAAGTTGAGATAACTTCATGTGTTACTGGATAAAGAAGTAGAAATAATAGCATAATTGCATTTAGGGTGCATATGGAGGTTTCTCATCACTTAGTAAAAGCATGATCAATATTAATTGAGGCCTGACAAAAGAAAGTGACAATTTTAGGAATATTTGTTGTATTTTCAAATAACATCTCTTGATGGGCTCTAATTTGAATACATTTTCAGTGCAATAGAAAATACCCAGATATCTATTTCTGTAGGAACTGTGGAATAAAAAAAGAAGAACAAAATCGGTCTAGTTAACTAATTGCTCCACGACATGATTCACTTTGGAAGTAGTTTTCTTAGTGCAGCAATGACATCTTTATTTCTCAGGCTGTATATCAGAGGGTTAAACATTGGGGTCACAGTGGTGTAGAAGAGAGCAAACACTTTTACTGATCCTGCTGAGTGACCAGATTTGGGCCGCAAATACACAATACTTCCAGACCCATAGAATAATCCCACCACCATGAGGTGAGAAGAACAAGTGGAGAAGGCTTTAGATCTCCCTGAGGTTGATGGCAGCCTCAGAATGGTGGTAATTATTTTTACATAGGATATGAGTATCAATAGAAAGGGGGTGATTACAAATATCAGAGCAGCAACATGGACAGAAATCTCTATGTCATAAGTGTCTCCACACGCCAACTCTATTAATGGTGGTGCATCACAGAAAACATGATTAAGTTTGTTAGGACCACAAAAGTTCAGAGAGAAAATCTGGTATGTCTCTTCAATCAGTATTGGAACCCCAATCACCCATGAAACCACAATCAGTTGGACACAGACCTTGTGATTCATGATAAGAGGATAATAGAGAGGCTTACAGATGGCCACATAACGATCATAAGCCATCACACCTAAAAGCAAGCACTCTGCAACTCCAAGAATGTAAAGGAAGCAAGTTTGTACAGCACAGGCTACGAATGAAATGGTTCCTTTGTGGGTCCAGAGATCTGCCAACATTCTGGGGATAGTGACTGATGTGTAACAGATTTCCAAGAAGGAAAAGTTCCCAAGGAAAAAATACATGGGAGTTTGGAGACCTGGGTCAATCTTGGTTATGATAATGAGGAGACCATTTCCTATCAGTATGCATAGGTAAATGCTTAAGAACATTCCAAATAAAAAGCCTTGGAGTTTGGGAAGATCAGAAAATCCTAGGAGAATGAATTCCACCACAAAGGTGATATTGTCACCTGACATAGTGTTTTTATTTTGCCTGTGGAAATAATGAATTCAGGACCAGTCAAGCCTTTTTTCTTGTATTATGCTCAGTTTCCCTTTCGTCAAAGAAGATATTATATTTCATGATCTGAAAAAATTCTCTTTCATTTTTTTTGTTGAATCACATCTCAATCATTCTGCATCCTTTTGATGATAAAAAAATTTCTCTCTGCTAAGAACTGTACTACGGTATTATGAATATATTTCTTGGGTATATGGATGGATATAAAGAGATAAGGAGTGGTCTGTTAAAGCTTGTAAAATCATTCTTCATTCCTTTGATGCCAATAGAAACACCATTCAACATTTTCTTTTCTAGGATAATTTCCAGATGGCAAAAATTAGAGTCTTCATAAGAGTTGAGAGAAGGGAAAAAAAAAAAACATTGTGAATTGCCTTGAATCAGAATTTCATTATTGCCTTGTTCCTTTCAGCATCCCTATCTTTGCTGATGGTATTGTTTTTTTTTTAATAAAGAAAGTCCCCCCACCCCAATGTTCTGGACTTATGGGAATCCTACCAGTCTTTTAAGGTCCTGATTATTTCCTCATTCTTCTCTATAGAATTCCCTGGCTATGTTTAGCTCATCTACTTCTTGCTTCAAAGATAATAAAATTTGATCCACACTAATCATTTGTTAATTTACAAATGCTTTCTTCTTGACCAGCCTATCTTCCATATTCTGTACCATCTACTATGTTCTAAACAACTTCAGGGAAAATATAATTTCTTATACATTTCAACTTCCTTGAACTACACATCAAAAAATATGGTAGGTAGAAAATATGACTTAAGGTATGTCTACTAACCTCAAATATTTTCCATACTAACTGAGACTTTAAATTCTATACTTAGAGATTCATTCAGTAGTGAAAAAGTCATCCAATTGAAATATCTTTTCATTCACCAAATTATATTATCCTTTTACATTTTAGTTTGAACTCATGATTAATTTATTCCCGCTGAAATATCTACCCTAGATCTGCTTGCTGCAGGAATGAAACAGACAGGAGGATGAGTGGCATTATTTCATAAACTTAAAATTGAGAATGAATGGCAACACAGTCCAGGCAAAACTATTCTTTTTAGGTTGTAGCAGTGATTAGAGAGTATTAGGAGGGTATTAGGTTATTTAAAGATACTGGGTGTCAAGAAAACTGATACTGCTAACTTAAAATTTAAGAGAAGTTAAGTAAAACTAAAAAATGTATTCTCTTTTTTTTTCTTTTTTAATAGAATTTTCCTGAACTCAATATACTAGCTCTCTAGCTTGCTTGGATTGCTATTGCTAGACACATTAAAATGGAAGATACATTAGCATTGGATTCAGACGTTGTGTTCCAATATCAATACTTAATTGTATAGCCTATGTTGCAATCAGTAAATAATTTATCATTTCTGGATATCATTTTCCTTTTCTGTAATGTGAGGGTTGACATCTGAGATATCTCCATTTTTAGATCCTTTAGACTAGAACAATATACAAAGTATTCTTGCCTTTATGCAAATAGTCATATTCCTTATTCTTCTACCAATGAGTGAGAAGGCAATATACAATTAGGCATTGGACGAAATTTACTGGCCTTGAATTCTACTCCTGACTATCACTCACAAATTTTGTATCCAAGGCTAAACTATTTAATCTTCTGTGCTTCAACGTGCTCCTTCATGGTGTGTGAATGTTGTTAATGCTTCCCCCCAAGGTTACTGCCATGATTATTTTGGACAGTATATCTATAAAAACATCTTTGAAAAATTTGAATGATATAGGCAAGGAAGGCATCATCAACATCTTTAATGATTCTATCATTGTCATCATTAGATCAACCTCCAAAGAAATTCTTCTCATGTCATGATTATTCTTTTATTTATTTTTATTGCTGTTTGCCTAAAGGATGTCTTTCTTCATGAAATGGTCTTTATATATATGACTAAATATATTGGGCTTTTGTCTATCTTTGATCACCCTAGGGACAATATCTGGGAGATAGTGATATCTTGAATGTGTTTCATTTTCTTTAATGACTATGTGTGTAAGTTCTATCTAGAACATGGTCATTGTTTACAATATTACTAATCATATCAAGAAGAATTAGGTTATTCTTTAGAACTTCTTCTAAATGAAGCTACATAATCAGTTTCAAAATCACACCATAGCTTTGAAATAATAACTACACGTTTAATAACTTATCCTACATTTTCCCTGGGAATAATAGCTGAGTATAAATATTTTACAACACTTCCATCTTCTTCTCAACTTTAAAAATAGAGATGATTGTTTTTCTAAAGTACTTCATTATCTATGATGTTTCTAATGTTCTTTGGAAATAGTGTATGCCATTAATTAGTAAATTATTTGTGCTTTTTATAAGCTAAAATAATTGTTCCTCCTAGCTTTAAATCATCATTGCAACTAAGATAGCCAATTTCTTGCTCGGTTTCAATTATTTATATTTAATATTCCTACCTCTGTAAAAGATGAATCTCCATGGTATATAAAAAAGAAAAAACATTGGAAAATTCAGACATCTTCCAATGTTCTGTCATCAACAATCATCTCTAAGCACTTGCTTAATTCTTATAGATCAAGTATAACCTTTATAGCTATACATTTCATATAAGATTGTGGATTTATATATATATGTATATATACATATATTTGTGTATATATAGGTATTTACACACATATAGATCTAATACATAGTATATACATATTACACAAGGTAACTATACTGGTTTCAAGAATATTCAATAAATTGGATTGAAGTCAGGAGTGATACTCTGAAGGAGAAGACTAATTTAGTAACTGGAAAATTCATATATAGTCACCAAAGGAACTAGAGCCCCATCCTATTTCTTTTATTTGTTTACTTTTAAAGACTTATGATCCTCTGGTCAAGTTCTAACTTGTCAGGAATATCAAATACTTACTATAACCAAATATCTAAATAGAAATATAAAATGGATGAATTACTTAAGCATAAAGGCTCATCTTTGAGTTGGTTATATTAGTGTAATTAATAAATAATAAAATGTAATACCTTTATTTTAAAGATGATGCAGATGGCTTAATTGACTTGCCAATATTTATATATTTATTAAGAACTGTACATGAAATTTAAACTTAGAATCTCCTGCCCCTGAGAGTATCACTCCTAAGCCTACCTCATTTAACACTTCTTCATAAAAGTGATAGAGTTCATAAAACACAGAATAAAAAATTTTGATAGTATTTTAATTTAAAAATACATATACTATGAGAATTTTCAAAACTATCCACTGGGAAAGACATCTATTTCTTGCAAAAGTGTTATTTTCAAACACAGACATATACATAATGTTGACAAAATAAAGAATATTGATATCTGTTCACAAATAGATGTATCAAATAATATCAATAGAAGAATCAATAATCATTAACAGTGTCACTAATATGAATGAAAATAACAAATACAAATTTCTAAGTAGAAAAGTTAGAAATAATAAATCATCTATCTTCAATGATTCAATTCTTAAAAATAGCACCTGTAGTGATAGAAAAAATAATATTTTATAAAAGAATTAGGAATTGTAGAAATAGTCACTATTTACTTTTCACACATTAGGAGATCAGTGACAGAGTGAAGGATTACACATACCTGGAAATATTCAAATAAACTGTAGCTAAAAATAAAAAAGAAACAATGATTAGTCAACATTAAATAACAAAAATAATTTTTATCATATGCATTTGTTGAAATGTTTTATAATAAAATCAAAGTGTGAAAAACTAAAGAGATTTGGAAAGGTTTTTTTTTAATAAAGTGAGATTATGAAAAGAAAGCAAAAATAGGATACAGATATCCACCATGTCTACCATATCATAAATTAAAATAATGGTTAAAAGGAAGTTGAGCTCTGATTAATTATACTCAAAAATCTTGGTTTTGAAGAACAGATTATAAAGCCTGCTTTCCTCTTCTGATGAGTGTGGGTAGAGGAGATTGTAGGTATGAAATGTTACATTAATTATTATGGATGTCAGCACTGATGTTTGCATGTGTTTCATTTTTCATTGTTACAAGAGAAAATAAGTGGATGGAGAGTTCTGAGAAATGACTGGATTAAAAATGAAGCAGCTATAAAAGAAGCTACGTTCAATTCTTTATTTGGCCAACACCTAGTGAAGTCCCCCTATTTCATCCACACACCTTGGCTGGCAGAGAGATCAAGGGTTATGTTGTAAAAAGAATCTTTTCTTTCCCTAGTCAATGTTTTCTCTAAATCTCCATCCCTCAGTAGGTCCATCATTTTCAATGTGATTATAAAGATCATAAGTTAGTTATACTTCAGATCCTCTTCAGGTGAAAGAAACTAAAAGGGAGATGGAAAAAAAAGAGTTTGTACTTACCTTCCTTAAATGGAATTCAGTCATATTAGTCAGCTCCTTTCTTCAACAATGGGAGTGAAAATAATAGAGACACCTAAGAAGTTACTGGTCCTCCTTATGTACATTATTGCAAAAGCACTTATAACATAACTAACAGATATTCTGATTTTTCAGAGAAGGAAACTGAGATTCATCTATTTTAAGTGTGGGGGTTTTTGTTGGCCAAAATTCCCCATCTATTTGGTGCCAAAGTGAGGAGTTGAACTTAATGCTCTCAAGAATGACTTAAAGCTAAACACTCTTTCTATGATGCCATGATTCTTTTCACTTAAGCATTACAATTTATCAAAAAGCACCAACTGACTAAGGAAGAGGATCTAGTCTCCCATGTAAAAATATATGCCATTAAATGAAATCACTTTGCAGCAATCCTTTTTAATAGAACTGATTGCTGCCCTCCCAGCTCTCTGGGGATGGGTCCTCCACATGCCATAACTCACTTTTTAATGAGGATGAAGATCTTCTGGCTCAAAGTCTGATCAAATAAACAACTCTTTATAGAAGCAGGTTAGAATAGAGAAAATATCTGACCTTTGAATCAATGGACTATATTTAAGTGTAAAATCTAGAGTTACCTAAATATCTAATTACTTAAAATTCACTTTGCTTCTCCTATTATTAGTTTTCTCATCTGTAAAATGGAAACAATGCTCCATAGTGTTATAGAGAAAAAAGCAATTATCCCAGACTGGGCTGTTTTTAGTCATTTTCATGATTGAAGAATTTGATCACTTATTCTCGTCAAATAAAGGAGAAGAATAGCCCCTAATATTTTGGACCAAACAATCTCCTCTTTGGCATCTCACTGCTAATGAAATAGTTGCTATCGATAATCCAGACCTTAGGTACACACTCATGTACTTACAGTGTGCAGAGACAGAGGGGAAGTGCTAGGACCATATGATTACAATCAAGAGAAATCATTTTGGATCTCAGTTCTATTCTTACTTTTGTAATTTTCAGCAAGTTATATATTTTCTCCATTCCTTGATTTACTTAAAAGGAGAAGAGCAGTGTAGAGGATGACCACAATTCTCCACCAAGAATAGAGGACAAGACTTGTCAAGGCACTTGAATGGAAAGGCATCACCAGGTAATCAAAATGGAGAATGTCCAGTCTTTACCATATAGCCTACTTCTGTGTCCTAATGTTCTCTGACCTTAGTATTTGCCCTACAACTTCATTTTCTAATCCCTAACCACATTTTTGTGGTTAATTCAACTTTTGTAACTACTTAACACCTTTTTGTAGTTAAAAATCTAAAAATAGATTGTAGCTTACAATTCTAGCTTCACGATAAAGGAAGCACTAAGTACCTTTATTGTTACAATCAGGAGTTTTCAATTTTTATCTTCACAATAAAGAAAGAGCTAAGTATCTTCATTGTTACAATCAGGAGATAGCTAAATCCAATATTCACAGGAGACAAAGGACTCTGAAGGATGGGAAGTTCCTACTGGATTGTAAAGCATCTTGGAACTCATGTGGATTTTTAGAGTGTCTGTAGCCTAAGCACCAATACCCCACTTTCAGCTAAGCTGGGGGGACAGGTAATGTGGGAGGGTTTCTTAACAGAGTAGATGGCATGTAAGGGTCAAGCAAGAGCCATTTTGTCAGGGGCAGCAGTGGTAGCAGTGGAGGAAAAGCCCCTAAAAATGGCTTTGCTGAAGAAAATCTAACTGATCCCTCATTCTATAGTGAGAGGCTTCATTTTCTGTGGTGGTTGCCAATCTGTTAAATCAAAATTAATAACTGCAGGTTCTTATTTTCACAGAGTTGTCCACCTCTGTTGTCCACCCTCACCTCTTCCTATTTTCATAATCAATTGAAATAGAAAAAGCTGATATGTAGAGATTTAAACAATCTAAGTGGTTCTCCACATGGCTGCCTCTCTCAACCATGGTCTTCCCCACCATCTTCTAGGAAGTAACACCTGGTCAGGTCACACCCACAGCTTTTTATTCATACTCTTGTACCAGAGCTGGCAAGCAAAATGGGATGAACTGGGTCAGCAATCCAGAAGGGGGAGGGAATGAAACTCCCTCTACACTATTTAAATTCCATAATGTAAAAATGAAACATAATGTACCCAAACATTTAAATGGATAAAAAGAAAAAAAAAACAATCAAAAATAAAGACCTGAACACAATGAAATGAGGGATTGAAACAAAATTTATTATACATCTGGTAGCTATTTTTAAAGATCCTAATGTCTATGGTTCTCTCAAATGAATCAGATATGAAAATTTACAACATAAAAAAGATAAATACAAAGAAGTTACAAAATGCTGAAAAAGTATAAAAGCAAATATGTGTCAGTAGATATCAGTAGAAGAAACAGCCTTTATTCTTTCTCATGAGGAAGGGCTAGTGCCTAGACATAGCAAATGTAATGCATGGGCACCAAAGCAAAGGTTATATAGGTTCCTGAAGGGAGAGCCCCTCCCTCTCCTTTCCAACTCCCATTTTCTAGGGAACAAGACTTACAATCTAGTTATAAAGTCTACCCCAATCAGAAAATAGCAAGATACAAAACATGTGCTCATCATGAACTTCCACCAAGTTGGGGTTAGGTTATGGGGGAGGTAACCATGTCCTCAAGAATGACTCCCTTAGCTTCTAAAGGCATGACAAGTTAGTGAGGTAGGATAGCCTGACCATTTTCCTGCTTTCTTGAGCCATCATAGGGCATCCTTCAGTGAAGACAAGGGTTCTTTAATTAAGAGAAAGAAATTATAAGAATATGGCTTTATCAGTGAATAAAATAATAAATAAAATATGTCACTATCAATTTTTGCCAGTACATTGTAAGGACTGCTCAATGTTTCTATCAATGTAGAAGCTGAATTCTGCTGTAAGTGTTGTCTATGTTTACATTCTGAGTTGCCTGAGAGCAGAAAATATCCAAGTGGTGTTTTCTTCGACCACAGCTCCAGTAACAACATTAAAAATAATAATAACACTTTCTAGCTTTTTTACCCTGGGCAAGTCACTTAACCCCTACTGCCTAGCTCTTACTACTCTTCTTCCTTGTAACCAATATAAAGTTTTGACTCTATCCCTGAAGATAAGGGTTTAAAAAAATAAAAAAAATCATAATGATAACATTGACAATGATGACTAAAACAACAGCCAACCTTTATATATTACTTAAAAATTTGCAAAGCACTTTTGCATATGATCTTACATTTAATATACATTTCATGTGGTTATATCTGCAGGACTTAGACTAGTTCTTTTTTTAATTACAATTCGCATGTAAAAAATATTTTTCATTCTTTATATTTTCTCCCTTAAGAGAGTTTTTTTTTAATTTATTTTTTTTTTACTTTTCCTTTTTAGCCTTGGCAAACCTACCAACCAAAAAAAAAAAAAGAAAAGAAAAACAAACCAAAAATCTGAATCTTTAATTTGCTTGGCCTTTCTTGGAGATTTTCTTTTAACTTTAAGGAGACTTATATTTCCATTTAATTTATTTAAATGAATTAATTTAAAAAGAGTATCATTACTCATTTACTTTTGCATAAATAACTATTTTGCTAACTAGAATTAAAAGCATACTGCTTTTTATGTAAAATAAATCTCATAGGCACCAGGTATTCATACTTTAATGTTTTAATTGTTTAATTCAGGAAAAATGATAAGAAATTACATAAAATTGTCAATTTATTTTTACTCAACTAAATAAACACTAAATAAAACCAATAATTACATATAGGAAATTGTGTGAACAAAGAGGATTGTTTATAAAACTGTATATCTCTATTATGTATTGATGGCCTTTGGTTATATTTAATATTTTTCTCTTTGCATGAAAACATTGTTTCAATGACTTTTTATTCTATTTTGGCCTATCTTTCCTTATCCTTATATTCACTGCTTGTTATAACAAACATGCCTAGTTAAGCAAAACAAATTCCTCTATATTTCTCATTTTATATCTTAAGTCCCTTACCTTTTTGTTAAGGGATGAATTTAATCATCAGTTTTCTGGAATGATTGGTGGTCACTGAATTGATAAAAACTTCAAATGTTTGTAAGTTATTTTATTTCTAATATAGTTGTATAATTTGTTTTCTGTGTTCTGTTTGATTTACTCATTTCATACATATCTTCTATGACTTGGAAATTATCTCCATCATTTCTTATGGCACAAAGTATTTTCTTTTATTTATGAATTCAGCATATGGATATTCCACCCTAGTTTTCCGTTTTTTTTTTCTTACAAACAGAAATGCTATAAATAATTTTGTACCAATATGTGCTTTTCCTTACATATGTAAACTTGAGTAGAATAAATTATAATTCTGTTTACTTAGGCATTCATAAAATCTCATTTATCATTTATCTCCCTTATATTTCTAAGCATTACAAAGTCTACACACAAAATATATAGCTGAATCTCTCTCTTTCATCTCTCTGTCTCACTTTGTCACCATCAGTATCTGTCTCTCTTCATATCTGTTCTCTGTCTCTGTCTCTGTCGCTCCTTTACATTCACAATTTACATTTTTTTGTTCGTTTAAAAAAATTGGGGATAAATTCATGTGTTTCTTGGAAAGTATTAGAAATAATAGAATAATTCCACTTATGGTACATATTGATATTTCTCATCACTTAAATAAAAGCATAATCAACATCAGTTGTAGTGTAGCAAAAGGAAGTGACAATTTTAGGAATATTTGGTGTATTTTTTAAAATTTATTTATTTGGTTACAATAATCACTTTATTTCCCTCCCTCCCTTGCACCCACCCATTATGCAGAAGATGCACGAATTCATAGGGTATTATTTGTGTCCTTGATCATAACCTATTTCCATGTTGTTGTTTGCACCAGGATGTTCATTTAGAGTCTACATCCCCAACCATATCCCTTTGACCCATGTATTCAAGCAGTTGTTTTTCTTCTGTGTTTTTACTCCCACAGTTTTTCCTCTGAATGTGGATAGTGTTATTTCTCATAGATCCCTCCAAGTTGTTCAGGATCCCTGAATTTCTACTAATGGAAAAGTCCATTACATTCCATTGTAACACAGTGTAACAACCTGGAGGTTGTTCCAGTCCCCATGGAATTCCTCCAATTTATTATTCCTTTGAGCACAATAGTATTCCAAGAACAATATATACCACAATGTGTTCAGCCATTCCCCAATTGAAGGGCATCCCTTCATTTTCCAATTTTTGGCCACCACAAAGAGTGCAGCTATGAATACTCTTCTACAAGTCTTTTTCCTTATTATCTCTCTGGGGTACAAACCCAGCAGTGCTATAGCTGGATCAAAGGGCAGACAGTCTTTTATCACCCTTTGGGCATAGTTCCAAATTGCCCTCCAGAATGGTTGGATCAATTTACAACTCCACCAGCAATGAATTAATGTCCCTACTTTGCCACATCCCCTCCAGCATTCATTACTTTCCTTTGCTGTCATGTTGGCCAATCTGCTAGGTGTGAAGTGATACCTCAGTGATGTTTTGATTTGCATTTCTCTGATTATAAGAG
Source organism: Monodelphis domestica (assembly GCF_027887165.1). Classification (NCBI taxonomy): domain Eukaryota; kingdom Metazoa; phylum Chordata; class Mammalia; order Didelphimorphia; family Didelphidae; genus Monodelphis; species Monodelphis domestica. The sequence goes on along the minus strand of NC_077232.1, from coordinate 23,040,885 downwards.
ATTTAGAACACTTCTTCATGTGCTTATTCAGAGTTTTGATTTCTTTAGCTGAAAATTGCCTATTTATGTTTATGTATTTTCAAATAGCATCTCTTGATGGGCTTTAATTTGCATATATTTTCAGTGAAATGAAAAGTAGCCAGATATGTATTTTTGTAGGAACTGTGAAATAAAAGAAAAGCAAAATAAAATTCAAATATTTAACTAATTGCTCCATGACTTGATTCACTTAGGAAGTAGTTTTCTTAGTGCAGCAATGACATCTTTATTTCTCAGGCTGTATATTAGAGGGTTAAAAAATGGAGTAACAGTGGTGTAGAAAAGAGCAAACACTTTTACTGGTCTTGCTGAATGACTGGATTTTGGCCACAAATACACAATACTCCCAGACCCATAGAATAATCCCACTACCGTGAGGTGAGAAGAACAAGTAGAGAAGGCTTTAGATCTCCCTGAGGTTGAAGGCAGCCTCAGAATGGTGGTAATTATTTTTATATAGGATATGAGAATCAACAGGAAAGGTGTTATGACAAATACCACTGCAGCAACATGGACATAAATCTCTATGTCATAAGTGTCTCCACACGCCAACTCTATTAATGGTTGTGCATCACAGAAAACATGATTAAGTTTTTTAGAGCCACAAAAGTTCAGAGAGAAAATCTGATATGTCTCATATATCAGTATTGGAACCCCAAAAAGCCATGAAACCACAACCAGGTGGACACAGACCTTGTGATTCATGATAAGAGGATAATAGAGAGGCTTACAGATGGCCACATAACGATCATAAGCCATCACAGCAAGAAGCAAGCATTCTGCTGCTGCCAGAATATAAAGGAAGCAAGCTTGTACAGCACAGGCAATAAATGAAATGGTTCCTTTGTGGGTCCAGAGATCTGCTAACATTCTGGGAATAGTGACTGATGTGTAACAGATTTCCAAGAAGGAAAAGTTCCCAAGAAAAAAGTACATGGGGGTTTGGAGAGATGGATCAATCTTGGTTATGACAATGAGCAGACCATTTCCTATCAGTATACACAGGTAAATGACTGAGAAAACCCCAAAGAGAAATCCTTGCATGTTGGGAAGATCAGAAAATCCTAGGAGAATGAATTCCACCACAATTGTGAAATTTTCCTCTGACATTGTCTTGTTCTTTTGCCTGTGGAAATAATGAATTTAGGATCAGTGAAACATTTTTCTTGTATGGTGCTCAGTTTCCATTTCAGCAAAAAGAGGTTACATTTTATGATCTGAAAATTATCTGCTTCATTTATTATTTTATGTTGAATCACCTTTCCATCATTCCATATGGTAGTTTATTTTGTAAACTTTTGATATATTTCTTAGATCAATGGAAGGAAATACGAAGAGACAGGGAGTGATCTGGTAAAGCTTGTAAAATTATCCTTCATCTTATCAAATCCAATAGAAACACCATTTGACATTCTTCCTCATATTTCTATTTTCTGGAATAATTTATAGATGACAAAAATTATTGCCTTCATTCAAGACTTGAAAGAGGGGAGGAAAAGACATTGTGAATTGACTTGAATAGGACTTTTATTATTGCTTTGTTCCTTTCAGCCTCCCTTCTTTGCTTATGATATTGTTGTTATTATTAGTTTTTTTAATCTAGAAAGTCCCCAACACCCCACCATGTTGTGGACTCATGGGAATCCTATCATTCTTTTAAGAGTCCTATTATTTTCTTATTCCTCTCTATTGAATTTTCTGGCTACATTGCCATCCACTTCTTGCTTCAATGACCATATAATTTGATCAACACTATACATTTCTTAATTAGCAAAAGCTCTCTTCTTGACCAGTCTATCATTTTCATATTCTGTACCATCTACCAGGTTCTAAGCACCCTCAGGGAAAATGTCATTTCTTATTCAATTTGACTTCCTTGAAGAACACATAGCATCTACCCAATAGATATGATAGATGAAAAATATAACTTAAGGTCAATATGCTAACCTCAAATATTTTCCATACTAATTGACACTCACATTTTCTATACTTCGAGATTCATTCAGTAGTGGTAAAATTCATCCTATTTAAATATATTTTCATTCATTGAAGTATATTATCCTTTCACATATTAGTATAGACTCTTGATTAGTTTATTCCCACTGCAATATGCACCCAAGACCCTCTTGCTTTAGAATTGAAACAGATAAGATGATAAATGACATTATTTCATATATTTAAAATTGATAAGGAACTGCAAGACAGCCCAGGAAAAACTATTCTTTATAGGTTGTAGCAGTGATTAAAGAGTATTAGGAGGGTATTAGGTTATTTAAAGATAGTAGGTGTCAAGAGAACAAATACTACTAATTTAAAATCTAAGAGAAGTTAAGTAACTAAAAATGTATTCTCAATTTCTTTTTCTTTTTTAAAAGAATGTTCCTGAACTCAAATACTACCTCTATAGCTTTTTTGGATTATAATTTGTAGACACATTAAAATGGAAGAAACATTAGCTTTGGATTCAGAAGATGCATTCAATTACCAACATTTAATCATATTGCCTCTGTTGCAATCAATAAGTAATTTATCACTTCCAGATCCCATTTTTTTTTATCTGTAATGGGAGGGTTCACATCTGAGACATCTTCCATCTGTAGAACCTTGAGACTAGAACAACATAGAAGGTATTCTTGCCTTTTTGAAAATAGCCATATTCTCTATTCTTCTACCAATCAGTGAGAAGGCAATATACAATTATGCATTGGAAGAAGTTGACTGGTCTTGAATTCTACTCCTGACTATCACACATAAATTTCGTAGCAAAGGTAAACTATTTAATTTTTTGTGCTTCAGCATGATCCTTCATGGTGTGTGAATGCTGTTAACACTGCTTCTCCCTCACCCAAGGTTACTAACAAGAGTATTTTGTACAGTATATCTATAAAAACATTTTGAAAAATGTTAAATGATATAGATAAGCAAGGCGGCATCAACATCTTTAATATTACTATCATTGTCATCATTATTAGATCAACCTAAGAAGAAATTCTCTTCATGTCATGATCATATTATTTTTGTGTGCCTACAGGAAGTCTTACTTTGTGAATGGCTTTTATGTATATGACTAAATATATTTGGCTTTTGTCTATCTTTGACCTACCCTGGGACAATATCTGGGAGTTAGTGGTACATTTAATGTTTTTCAATTTTTTTAAAAAACTGCATGTAAATTCTGTCTAGACAATGGCCATTATTCATTATATTACTAATCATATCAAGAATAATTGGGTTATTCTTTAGAATTTCTTCCAAGTGAAGCAATATAATCTGTTTCAAAATGGCATCATAGGGTTGATATTATCAGTATTCATGTAAAAGATTAGCATATATTTTTTCCCTAGGAATGAAAGTTGAGAATAAATAGAGTACAAAACTTCCAACTTCTTCTCTACCTTAAAAATATAAATGATGCTTGTTTTTCTTAAGTATTTCAATATTCATGGTATTATTAATGTTCTTTGGAAATAGTGTATGTCATTAATTATTAAATTCTTGATACTTTTTTAAGCTAAAAATCATTTATTTGTGCCTTCTCACTTTAAATCATCAATGCCACTAAGCTAGTCAATTTCCAGGTCTACATGTTTGCTTTTAAGTATTTATTTTCAATTTTTCTACCTTGTCCAAGATAAGTCTTCATGGTAAAGAAAAAAGAAAAATGTTGGAAAATTCATACATCTTCCAATTTTCTGTCATCAAAGATCATCTCAAAGCACTTTGCTTACTTCTTATGGATCAAGTATGACTTTTGTGGCTATACATTTCATATATGGATGTGGATTTATTTATATAAATATGTTTGTGCGTACATAGGTATTTACACACATATAGATTTAATACATAATATATACATATTACACTAGGTAACTATATTGATTTCAAGAATATTCATTAAATTGGATTAAAGTCAGGAGTGATACTCTGAAGTAGGAGACTCAATTAGTAACTGGAAAATTCCTATATAGTCACCAGAGGAACTAGAGCCCCATCCGATTTCTTTTATTTTTTCCAATTAGAGACTAATGATCCTTTAATAAAGTTCTAAATTGTCAGGAATATCAAATACTTACTATAACCAAATATCTAAATAGAAATATAAAATGGATGAATTACTTAAGCATAAAGGCTCATCTTTGAGTGGGTTACATTCATGTAAGTAACAAAATTTAAAATGTAATACCTTTATTTTAAAGATGATGCAGGTAGCTTAATTGACTTGCCAATATTTATATATTTATTAAGAACTGTATATAAGATTTAAACTTAGAATCTCCTGCCCCTGAGAGTATCACTCCTAAGGCTACCTCATTTAACACTTCTTCATAAAAGTGATAATGTTCATAAAACACAGAATGAATAATGTTGATTGTATTAAATTTTAAAAATACATATAGATATTTAGTACAAAGAGAATTTTCAAAACTATCCACTGGGAAAGATATCTATGTCTTACAAAAGTGTTATTTTCAAACACAAACACATATACATAAGCCTGTCAAAAATAGAAAATATTAATATCTGTTCACAAATAGTTGTGTCAAATAATATCAATATAAGAATCAGTAATCATTACAATGAGACTACTATAAATAAAAATAATGAATAAAAATTTTCTAAATTGAAACAATTTAGAAAAAATAAATAACCTATATTCAATGATCCAATTTTTAAAATAACCCGTGTAGTGATAGGACGCATAATATTTTAGAAAACAATTTGTAATTGTAGAAATAGAGTCATTATTCACTTTTCACACTTTAGGAGTTCAGTGACAGAGTGAAGGATTACACATACTTGGAAATATTCAAATCACTTGTAGCCAAAAAAAAAAGAAAAAGAAAGAAAGAAACACTGATTAATCAAGAGGAAATAATGAAAAATAATGAAAAAATAATGAAAAAAAAAGAAACACTGATTAATCAACAGGAAATAATGAAAAAAGCCTTTTTGGCATAAGAATTAGATGAAACATTTTATAATAAAATCAAAGTGTGAGAAACTAAAGAGCTTTGAAAAGGTTTTGTTTTTTTAATAAAGTGAGATTCAGCAATGATAGCAAAAATAGGATATAGATATCCACCATGTCTACCATATCATAAATTAAAATAACAGGTAAAAGGAAGTTGAGCTCTGATTAATTATACATAAAAATCTTGGTTTTGAAGAACAGATTATAAAGCCTGCTTTCCTCTTCTGATGAGTGTGGGTAAAGGAGATTGTAGGTGTGAAATGTTACATTAATTATTATGTATGTCTGCACTGATGTTTGCATGTGTTTAGTTTTTCATTGTTACAAGAGAAAATAAGTGGATGGAGAGTTCTGAGAAATGACTGGATTAAAAGTGAAGCTGCTATAAAAGAAGCTACATTCAATTCTTTATTTGGCCTACTGCTAGTGAAGTCTCCCCATTTCCCCCACACACCTTGGCTGGCAGAGAGATCAAGGGTTATTTTGTATAAAGAATCTTTCTTTTGCCAGTCAATGTCTTCTCTAAATCTCTATCCCTGAGTAACTCCATCATTTTCAATGCCACTATAGACATCGTAGGTTAGTTATACTTCAGATCTTCTTCAGGTAAAAGAAACTAGAAAGGAAGATGTAACAAAAGAGTTTGTACTTACCTTCTAAAATGGAATTCAGTCATATTAGTCAGCTCCTTTCTTCAATGAGAATGAAAATAATAGAGACACATAAGAAGTTACTGGTTCTCCTTATGTACATTATTTCAAAAGCACTTATAACTAACAGATATTCTGATTTTTCAGAGAAGGACACAGAGATTCATCTATTTTAAGAGTGTTTTTTTTTTTGGCAAAAATTCCCCATCTATTAGGTGCCAAAGTGAGGACTTGAATATAAGGCTCTCGAGAATGACTGAAAGCTAAACATTATTTCTATGACACCATGCTTCTTCTCCCTTAAGCATTACAATTTATCAAACAGCACCAACTGACTAAGGAAAAAGATCCAGCCTCCTATGTAAAAATATATGCCATTAAAAGAAATCGCTTAGAAGTAACCCTTTTTAGTAGCTATTATTGCTGCCCTTCCAGCTCTCTGGGGATAGGTCCTCCACATGCCATAACTCACTTTTTAATGAGGATGAAGATCTTCAGGCTCAAAGTCCGATCAAATAAACAACTCTTAATAGAAGCAGGTTAAAATAGGAAAATTTCTGACCTTTGAAACAAGGGACTGTATTTAAATGTCAGATCTAGTATTACCTAAATATGTAATTACTGAGAAGTCAATTCTCTTCTCCTCTTATTAGTTTTCTCATCTGTAAAATGGAAACAATGCTCCATAGTGTTATAGAGAAAAAACAATTGGCAAAGACTGGGCTGTTTTTAGTCATTATCATGATTGAAGGATTTGATCACTTATTCTCTTCAAATAGAGGAGAAGAATAGCCCCTAAAATTTGGACCAAACAATGATCCCTTTAGCATCTCATTGCTAATGAGGGTGTATGGGGTACTCAGGGAGGAGTAGTATCTCTGGTACAAAGGGCTTGTCATGCCCTCCTAGGGCAGCTCTCCAGCCTCTGACTCCCACCTGACACCCAACTCTCACTTGTGGCTCCCAGTAGCTGTTAGCATGAGGCAGCGGCCACAACCCCCACAACGGCTTCAACAGGCCAGCTAAACCTTGTGAGGATAGCCATTGGCTTGTTGTTGACCCCTGGTGAACTAAGGCTTTGCTCACCCAGCATGTGAGGACTGCTTCTGCTGAACAGGCGGAAGAAACCAATGAGAAGGTTCAAAGGCTAAGAGGGTGACTCAGCAAAGCACTGTGGAGTGCTTAGGGTGTATTGGAGTACAAAAGACAAAACGACCATCCAATGCAGCTGAGTAAGTCTCCAGGTGTGATGATTTTTAATGCCACTGGACCCAGGCTTCCAACGCCGAGAGAGTGGGACTGTCTCTGTGCATCAACTTTTCCACTTAAATCTCTTTCACGCACAAATGTTTTTGTGCACACTCATCTACATCACAGATGAAAGTGCACAAAGACAATCGTCATCCTCACTTACCAAGAGACTACTACTACTGCTGCTAATGAAATAGTTGCAATAATTAATCCAGACCTTAGGTACACACTCATGCATTTAAATTGTGCAGAGGCAGAGGGGAAGTGCTAGGACCATAAGATTACAATCAAGAGAAATCATTTTAAATCTCAGTTCCATTCTTACTTTTGTAATTTTCAGCAAGTTATATATTTTCTCCATTCCTTGATTTACTTAAAAGGAAAAGTTCAGGGTAGAGGATCTCCACAATTCTCCTCCAAGAATAAAGGACAAGACTTGTCAAGGCACTTGATGGGAAAGGCATTGCCAGGTAATCAAGATGGAGAAAATCCAGGCTTTACCATATGGCCTACCAATGTGTCCTATCATTCTATGTCCTTAATATTTGCCCTACAACTTCATTTTCTAATCTCTGTAACCTGGACAAGTGATATATCCTAAGGTCTCCTGGACCTTGTCACCTACTCTGCTATTGTGACCTCAAATATATCATGAACCATCTCCCTTTTCTATTAATATCATGATTTTTCATTCATTCATTTATACACCTAGCCACTGATCACTTCATGTATTCATTCATTCCCAAATCTAAAACTTTTGATTCTAAAACTAGGGCAATCCGACTTACAGATTGATTTAAAGTTTAACTATTCTGGGTCTATTGTGAGAATATCTCTTACATGAAAGTATACACCATTGATCTGGGCCTGGAAAAGACCTCTTAAACCTGTGAAGAATTCATTGATGAGAAACATATTTACTCTGTTTACTCTGTAGGAGGTGAGGTGACTCATTGGAGTACAATTCTAGGAATCAGAAGACCTGAGTTCAAATCCTATATCAGACCTTCATGAGCTCTATCACCTTGGGTAAGCCCTTAACCCCACTTCCTCAGTTTCCTCATTTGTACAATGAAGAACAGCCTGTGACAACTACAGAGGCATCTCTCACGAGCAGCCTGTGACAACTACAGAGGCATCTCACTACGTTCCACTGCCAGAAAGATCCTCGCCCATGTTATACTCAACAGACTCCTGTCATCTGTTTCAGAGAAGAACCTGCCTGAATCACAATGTGGCTTCTGACCAGATCACAGCACCATTGAAAAATCTTCACAGTGAGGCAAATGAAGGAAAAATGCCTTGAGCAGAACCTGAGTCTCTACATTGTCTTCATAGACCTGACAAAGGCATTCGACACAGTGAACAGGGACGCATTGTGGGTGATCCTCAGCAAGCTCGGTTGCCCAGCAAAATTCGTCGAACTGATCCAGCTCTTTCATGTCGACATGACAGGGGAAGTCCTATCTGGTGGAGAGACTTCCAATCTCTTCAACATCCCCAATGGCATGAAATAAGGCTGTGTCCTTGCTCCGGTACTCTTCAACCTATTTTTCACCCAAGTATTACAACATGCTGTGATGGATCTAGACCTGGGCATCTACATCAAATACCGACTGGATGGCTCACTATTTGACCTTCGCCGCCTGACTGCAAAAACAAAAACAACAGAGAGATTCATCCTGGAAGTTCTCTTTGCAGATGACTGTGCTCTCATGGCCCACCAAGAAAATCATCTCCAAACCATTGTGGACAGGGTCTCCACCGCAACAAAACTGTTTGGCCTGACTATCAGCCTCAGCAAAACAGAGGTGCTATTCCAACCTGCAGCAGGGAGGCCAACTAACCAGCCATGCATTATAATCGACAGCAAGCAGCTTTCTAACGTCAACACTTTCAAGTACCTGGGCAGCACCTTCGCCAATGACGGGTTCCTAGACCACGAGATTAATGCCAGGATCCAAAAGGCCAGCCAGGCACTTGGGCGGCTGCGCTCCAAAGTCCTCCAACACAGAGGTGTAAGCACTGAGACGAAGCTCAAAGTGTACAACTCAGTGGTCCTCATCTCGCTCCTGTACGGTTGGGAGACATGAACACTATACTGGAAGCACATGAAACAGCTGGAGCAATTCCACCAACGCTCTCTCCAGTCAATCATGAGGATCCGATGGCAGGACGAAATCACCAACCAGGAAGTCCTCGACAGAGCCAACTCCACCAGCATTGAAGTCATGGTCCTCAAAACCCAGCTACGATCGTCTGGACATGTCATCCACATGGACCCACAGTGAATACCAAGACAGGTATTCTATGGTGAACTGACAGCTGGACTCAAGAAACAAGGCCGACCAAAGAAAAGATTCAAGGATCAGCTCAAGTCCAACTTGAAGTGGGCTGGCATTACACCAAAGTAACTAGAACTCGCTACCTCTGACAGAAGCAGCTGGCGAACCCACATTAACCATGCCGCCACCACCTTTGAAGATGAGCGACATCAACATCTTGCCACTGTGCGTGAATGCCGTCACCAGGCCACAACCACACCTCCCGTAACAACTGGAGTCCCATGCCCCATGTGCCACAAACTCTGTGCCTCAGCCTTTGGACTCCAAAGCCACATGAGGGTACACCGTCGATGATAATGCACAAAGACAATAGTCATTCTCGATCACCGAGGGACTAGTACTATACTACAATGAAGAGGAGAAGGAAACATTAAGCCCTTCCAGTTTCATTACCAAGAAACTTTCAAACAGAACCCAACATTTCAGAAGGTTCTAATATGACTGAACAACAACATTTTGTAAATACTACATGTCTTTTCAGATTTTTTTAGAAATAATGTCTAAAAATTAAAGGAAGTGAAGTATTTGAACTCACAGATCATTGAATATCTGAAAGTCCTTTTTCTCCACTCACACAAACCGTAATGCCTTTATGTAATAATTTATACCTTGAATATTTACTTGATTTCATAGGTGTCTATCAGGAATATAGGAATTGTTATAGAAAAATGTAGAAAAAAAGTTTAATGTTACTTTAATATTTATTTTAAAATATAGGTACAAATTTGGAAAAATGTTAGTAGATGGTTGGATAGAAGAGTGTGCTCATAATGAGGTGAACTGCAGTGATGATACAACTATGGGATTCCTTTGTTAAAAACAAAAATTAAATTACTCTTCACTTGAAATTCATCGTATGAATTATAAAGCCTGATTTTTGAAAGTTGATTAAGCTAAAGAAAATTTATATTAATGTATCAGTATCATATCTTATCCATAATTATGTACTAGAAGAGTAAAGATTAAAATTTACTTTAGCACTTTTTTCAATACTCACATTTTATATCCTATGTTACATTCTTTGAGAGAATATTAATTCTTTTAATTAATAGCTAATTTTATTATGTGCTAGATAGTATCATAAGTGAAGTGAAAAGAAAGGAATAATCCCAATCTTTAAGAAGTTTTCTAGACTAGTCAGTAATTTACAGATCCATTGATATGTGGAATGGACTTAGACACTTCACTCTCTAGTAACTGGGAGACTGGGAGAACCCTACTGGTAATCAGGGTGTTTGAGATGAGTTTTTAAGTAAGGTAGGGATTCTATGAGGCTGGTGGGAAAAAGGTGAGTACATTAGGCCTGAGGAATTTTCTACTACTTGAATTTTCTAATAAAAGGCAAAGAAAAGGCTAAGAATATACCTATCCCTCCCATCAATCACTTCACAAGGAATTATTAAATTTTAACTATTTGACAGGCACTTTAGAAATGATGTTCTTTAAAGAGCCTACCTCCTTTCATGAGCAACTTAATGAATGCAACTGTCATATATTAGTTTTATATTAATATACAAATATAATAGTAGTAGTCTCTCGGTAACCAAGGATGACGAATGTCTTTGTGCGCTTTTGTGCACAAAGACACTTGTGCATGAAGATTTAAGTGGAAAAGTCAATGCACAGGGACAGTCCCACTCTCTCAGCGTGGGAAGCCTGGGCCCACTGGCATGAAAAGTTGTTACATCTGCAGACTTCTTCAGCTGCATTGGATGGCTGTTTTGTCTTTTGTGCTCCAACACACCTTAAGCACTCCACAGTGCCTTGCTGCATCGCCATCTCAGCCATTGAATCTTCTTATTGGTTTCTTCCGTCTGTTCAGCCAAAGCAGTCTTCACATGCTGGGTGAGCAAAGCCCCAGTTCACCAGGGGTTGATGATAACCCGATGGCTACCCTCACAAGGTTTAGCTGGCCTGTCAAAGCCGTTGCCCAGGGTGTGGCTGCTGCCGCATGCTAGAAGCTACTAGGAGCCACAAGTGAGAGCTGGGTGTCAGGTGAGGATCAGAGGTTAGAGAGCTGACCTAGGAAAGCATGACCAGCCCGTCATACCAAAGATATTACTCCTCCCTGAGCACCCCATACACCCAAATATAATATATACAAATGTATTCACCCACACACCTGCACATATAAATATATGATCTGAATATATATGATAGGTTATAATGTATTAGAACATGTGCATAAAATGCATATGGTATGAATAGAAATGCATATATTCATATGAACTACTCAATAACACATATATCATGAACACGGAAGTTGTCACCTTTAATGTGTAATGTTTTTGGAAAAAATGTGTGGAATTTGACTTTGTATTACTAGAACTAAGCAAGCACAAAAAAATTTTATCAATTAATTAATCCTTTTTAAAAATATGTAAAGATTTTCATGCTTTTATTAAATGTATAGATACATGTATCTATACATTTTATATATAAATCAATTAATGTGTGCATTTGCACATGTATACAAACACAATATATTTTTTTTTAAAGCCAATAATGGAATGCAGAAATTTTTTTATTCAGAAGATGGTCCTTAAATGTGATCTTGAAGGAAACCTAGAGTTTTAGGAAATGAAAATGAAATGGCATGGGAGATATCCCATGCAATGTATTAGAGAGGTGAATTGGAGTGTCCTATATACAAAATGGAAGTAGAGAGTATCCTAATATTGTTTGATTGAAATGAAAACTTGAAGGATTCAAGTTGCAAATTAAAAGTTTTACATAAGTTGTTATATTTCATTCTGGAGTGAACAAATACATACTAGAGCTTTTTGAGGAATAAGGGGAATGATTATAACTGTGTTCTTGGAAAATCAGTTCCTTAGCTGGGTAAAGAATGGATTAAGGGATTATTTGAATCCTGAATATAAAATGGGAGAACAGGGAAATGATCAAGGAGAGAGGTGATCAGGACTTGAGTCAAGATAAAATCCATGACAGGGAAGAGTAAAAGATAAAGTTGAAAGACTTTTGGAGATGGAAGTGATATATTTTTACTTAAATAAATTATTTTAAAAATCATTATAATTTTACACAATTTTACCATTATCCTATGTGTAGTAGTCTAGCCCATATGTATAATGAAGAGGCAAGGATTATGTGTGGGCACATGGCCATTCTGCGCATGGCAATGAACTCTGTTCCCAGCATGGCTAAGGTTAGGGTGTGAATCCTTGCTTCCCTTTGTCTTACTCACCTGGGATAAAACCCCACCTTCACCTTGTCTTAATTTGCAATTATCCAATGGCAATACACTATGTAACTCATCAATATGTACTGAGAACATTTGTGTATAAAAAGGGAGCTTGCAGCCATCTCGATCTCTCTTGGACAAGATCTCAGGATTGCTGAGCACTGTCTTTCCACCTTTCTCTTTCCTCTATATCTCTACCTGAAACTTGGCCTTCGGCCAGGTGTCTCTTTCTTTTCCAGTGCTAATACCTAGCACTCTCTAATTCCACCTATTATTCTCTATTCATTCTCCAAGCTAAGCTATATCATCCTCTGACCAGTAAAGTGTTAAATTGGGGTCTTTGGACGGGAATTAGCCTTTCAGAGACGTCCACTGATTGGGGCATGGCTTCAGCTGCAAGATATTAATAAGACCTGATCTCTGACTCATTTCTGACATCTTGAACTTGGCTCCCTCATGCCCTTCGTAGAATCCAAAACTTCTATCCTTTTTCTATCTTCCTACCTTGTGGCTTCTCACGGGTCTGGGAAGCCATACCATGCAACAGAATTTGGAACTATTATTACCAAAAAGTTTTATCACTGTGCATACCCATTGGCTCAGCAATAACTCTTCTAGGTCTCTATTTCAAAGAGATCAAAGAAAAGAGAAAGAACCTATTTGTATGGGTGTGTATAGGTATGTATATATGAATATGTGTCTGTGCATGTATGTATACATGCATACATTCATAATACACATATTTATATAAACTCTTTCTATAGTGGCATAAAAGTTGAAACTGAAGGAACACCTAATTGTTGGGGAATTAGGAAGGACACTGTGGTATAAGATTACAATTGAATATTATTATAGAATAAAAGATACAATGAGAAAGATGGTTTCTGGAAAAACTAAGATGATTCATGTTGAAATGGTGAAAAATGAAGAGTGAAGAATGCCTTCGTTTAGAAGGGTGAAGAACCCTTCTTTAAAGTGAAAGACTGCTTCTCCTATCAAGGCAATGATCCAAGGCAATTTCAAAGGACTGATGAAAAAAAATGCTCTCTGTCTCCAGGGAGAGAACTGATATACTCTGCTCTTTGAAGAATTTTTTTCTTTAGACATCTTTATTTTCCTTGATTTGTGTGTATGTTTGCTTTCTTTTCCAATATACATAATATAAACATATATTTTACATGATGTTACATGTATAATCATTACTGTATTACTTGCCTTCTCAAGAGATTGGGAAATAAAGGAATGGACAGAACTTGGAACTGTTATGGTAGGATTTGGGATGAGGAAAGAATAAGAGGGAACATATAAATAAATTCAAATTTATTGTTCCTGGAAGGGGAGCCTACAGGGATGTGGAGTCAAATCCACAGTTTTAATTTTTATTCATGGACACAGAGTCAGTATGCAAAATGGGATGAATTGGATCAGCAACCCAGGAAGTGGATAGGAGGAAACTCCCTCTCCACAATCTTCCCTGGTGACTCTGTTGGGAGATGAGCATATTAGAGTCTCCCAGATTTACATGTCTAGTCTCTCCAATGAATCATTTTTCATAACCTATTTATCACTCTAAAGAGTCTGACTAAAGGTCCATAACCTATTACACTTTAAGAAGGGGAAATTAAAACAATTTGGGGATAGAAGGGAAAGAAAAGAGAAAGAAAACAAAAAATGATTGATAGACACACTTACAAAAAGCCAAAAAGGGTATCTTATACCACCATTGGTATAAGAGTTTACATTTAGAATAAGTATGTTCAACCGTCTTCAGATCAGTTCATTATATCCCAAAGTTCATTCTGGATCTTTTGATGCAATATTTGGTTTCCTCAGGCATCCTTGTGGTACCTTCTCCAAAAAGATTGGGTTGTGGGAGAGTTTATTTCCTGAAATTTCTCCAAAAGATTTTAAACCTTGGATTTTAACATAATTACACAATCCCCACTGAGGAAGGTGTTGACCAACACCAGAATCATCTTGGGATATATGACTGACTTATGAGGTATATGAATCAATTTTCAAAAGAAAACCAATAACCTAAAAATATTCCAAATAAAAGAGTAAAGATTAAATTCTGTATAAAAAATAAAATATCAAAATCTTATGTATATGAAATTGTGAGTAAAATCGTATAAACCTGTAATCAATCCTTAATTCACCAGCACGGCCCAATTAAAGAGATATATGTCCCACAAGCCTGTAGGGCAATTGTAGTGATATAACATTTTTCCCATTGGCAGTCAAGACTACAGAAAATTGCTAAACTATAAGAGAGAATGGACTAGGTTCTGAAGTAAAAGAGAAGTATGATTCCCTGATCTGATTTTACCTTCACTCTCATGTTTAGGAGAGCCAAAATGAAAATCAAACTAAGGTACTTGTAGGAAATCTGGCACAATGGAGTCCTGTGTCTGAAGTTGTCAAAAAGTTGCTTCCTTGAACCTCCAAAACAATTCCTCTGTCTTGGCAGGGATTCTTGTGAATCTCATAGGGATTATTTGTTGCCTTGACCTTGTCCTTCGTGGCACTATGCATGAACTCTTTTGTGATCCCTTCTCTTGAAATCAGACACAGTTATTAGTAAAAGTCCCATAATACTTAACAATCAGTAGCAAGTTTCCATAGTCTTAAGCTTTGCAGTATGCATTGATATGTAACAGTTAAAATTTAGGGAAACTGAGGCAGGTAGAAATTAGTTTCTCTCTGCAAGGAATATTATATTTTAGAAGTTTATTAAAGGTTAAGGATTAAAGAAAATACAGCATAAGAAATACATGCCTGGGCCAGAGAGGCCTAGACAAGACCTTTCCTACATTATGAAAAGAGCCATATCTGCTCCAAAACGGAAGTCCAAAAGGGCCGAGCCTATTCACAACCAGGTTTAAATACCTTATCGATCTCAGTCCACTTGAGAATTCAATGTGATTTCAAAGCACTTTGGGGACGTGGAGAAAAGAATTCTGGGGATTGGAGTCCTGAATTTGAGTCTATTTTTACAGATATTAAGGATAATAGATATTGTAAAGCTATCTTTCAAAATAAAAAAAAAATTAATACCGATTCCATGTACTACAAGTATTAAAAATATGAGAAAAATTGAAAAATCAAATATCTTATTCCTTATATAAAGAAAAAATAATAATAAAAATTACAAATTCATAATTCACATTCTATATGACAATTTGGTAGCCAAGCAGAGGCACAACAGAAAAGTTTCTCACTCAAAAATGAAATATCTTTTCCTTTTAACTTGGCCATGATCCATAGTGTCAGAGCACATGATTTTTTCATCAGATAAAAGAATTTTATTTATTTTAAACCCTTACCTTTCATCTTGGAAACAATACTGTGTATTGGCTCCAAGGCAGAAGAGTGGTAAGGGCTAGGCAATGAGGGTTAAGTGACTTGCCCAGGGTAACACAGCTGGGAAGTGTCTGAGGCCAGATTTGAATCTAGGACCTCCCATATCTAGACCTGTTTTTCAATCCACTGAGATAACAAGCTGCCCCCTGGAAAAAAAAACACTTTAAAAATAGTAGCACAACTAATGCAGACTCTAAGAAGTAAGAAAATAATTAACATCATGAGAGCTTATTTGATGACAATTGGAAAGAAACCTACTATCATTTGGAATTCACATGAGTCTCTACAGCTACTTGCGGTGTCATTTAAAAACCTTTGAAATTCATAGATATTTGTCAAAAGTTCTCTAAATCTAGCCAATCTTTTAACCACATCTGAAATATTTCAAGCAGAATCTATTATTGCCATCATTCCAAAATTTGGAAGGATAGGTGAGAAAACCTCTGTACTACTGCTGCCACGAAGAACATAAAGTATTCTGGTGGAAGGGCAGAGTAAGGGAAATATAAAACTGTCCTTCTATGGGATGAGACCATTAAACCATCCAGGGGTTATGTAAAAATGGAGATTTTGGGACCCTAGACTTCAATCCCCAGAAGTCCTTGGTATTTTCCAGAATTCCCTATAATCTCACCTGCATCTCCACATAGGCAAGACCACAATTTGTATTTAACTGGCGGTAACACCTCCCATGCTCTCTTCTCTTCCATTGCAATGGTGTAGCAAGTATAGTGGTAAGCTATGTGAGAGGATTTTAAATGGGCTAATCAACCATGGGCACATGTTTGTTTGTTTGTTTTTTGTATCTTCTTTATTCCTTGATTCTAATGATCCTTAATAAACCTCATGAGATATAATAGTTTTATTACTAGAGATAAATTTAAGTTTTACCATTTTTGGCAACCATAAGTTGGATGAGAACTTCGCAATTTTTTTAAGATATCCTAGATAATATTTTTTTAATCCATGTTTCTCCTGCCAAGGCTTTTCACCCACCCACACAAAGCAGTATCTCTTGATTCAGCTCACTCCTGCTGCCTATTCCTGCCTCCAGCCATCTGTGCTTGAATCCAGCCATCCAGTCGACCTTCTTGACCCAGATCTCTCTCCAAGCACTGACCTCAGCCCTAGTAACTCTACTGAACCCTGGCCTCTGAGACAGATTGCCCCAGGGCATCCCCAGGGCCCAGGATGCTGGTTGCTACCCCTGTGTCTTCAGAATCACAAATCAAGAGGTAAAATCTGGGGTGTTCTTTCCTTAGGCAACAATTAGCCTTCACCTGGCAGGGGAAGGAGAAGAATGAAGAGACTTTTCCAAACAAGAAGTTGATTACAAGTATGGCATATTCTTCCATGGTTCCCAAAAAGGGAGCATCTCGCATTTATAACTCTTCAGCTCATTTTACTTCCACCAGAACAATCTAGATTTCTTGATGATGTTCCAGATCCAAATAAGTTTTACATTTTTAAAAAATGTACTTGCCAAGGTTGAAATATTGCTATAAATGAAAACTTGTGACAATTATCCATTTTTTTTAACTCTTAGCAACTTATGAGAAATATGATAGTGCGTTTATTTGCTATTTTCATTAAATGGGCTATTCTGAATTTGGGGGATTTTGATACTTTTGAATGTGCATTATGTATTGTACTATTGTTCTTTATAAAAAACTATTACTTTGTGATATTCATTTACTTGTACTCACAGTGGATCATGGCCAATTATGAAGAGGAAATGGATCTCATTTTTGGTGAGAAACCTTGTATTCTATATTTCCTTAGCTGACACAGGGTGTCAAAGATTATAAGCTATATATTTTTTTTATTTTAAAAACTCTTTTATTTTTATATTCTTCTTGCATGTGCAATATACTATTTCAGTTTTATTTTTTCTCTCTTTTTATATTTGAAGTACATGTCACCAGTATTAAGAAGATTTTAGCTTTTTTGATTTTCTAGTAACATAATTTTAAAATGAATTTGCTATAATGTCAATGCATACCTAAAAAGCTTTAGACTATAAAAGTGATGCCCATTATTGTTTAAAAAATATGGCAATATGGTGGCCTAGAGAGTAGAAATTCAGAACTCTGAATATCTTTCCTTACCAATCACAAACTGAATGCCCCTAGGGGATTGAAAATCAAACCTAACAACAAGACAGAGGCAAGGAACCCTTCTACTGGACTCAATTCAAAAGGAATGCAGAGGCAGGCAGCAGGAGCTGGGCCATAGGGCCAGGGCTGAAGCCGGAGAATGATCTTAGGAGGAGAAGATGGCTGCAGGCAGGAACAAGGCAAGCAGTCAAGCAGGCTTGAGCAAGCTGATCAAGAAGCTTTTCTGAAAAGCCTTGGAGAAACATGGCATAAAAAAATTTATCTAGGTTAACTATTTTTTTAATAATTGAGAGTTTTTCTCTCATCCCTTTTGGTCACCATTAACTGTAGCAATTAAATTAGTCTCTAGTAATAAAAGTATTATATTTTATGAGGTTTATTAAGATTATTAGAAATCAAGGAAGTAAGAAAATTCAAAATAAGAAAAGCATGTGCCTAGGAATGAATAATCCATTCACAGCCACTTACACTACATCATGACTTCCAGGTAGAGAGGTGCATGTGCTTAGAAGCAGAAGAAGAGCCTCTTGGGAGGCAGAGAGCCCTTTAAATAAAAATTCTGTTCTCTCACTCATGTGAGGACTCAGGTGAGATTTTAGGGAATTCTGGGAAGTACCATGGACTTCAGGGGATTGAAGTCTGGGGTTCAAATCTCCATTTTTACACTCATTGACTGCTGGACTTTAATCTAATCAAAAGCCTCCAAAGGACAGGGAAGCTCAAACTGCCAATAAACCTCCCCCAGAGACTGCACCAAGAGATCTGCTGTCAAATATCCAAGAGAAGAGAGTGGCAGAAGATCCCAAAACCATAAAAATGAGAGGAGCAAGAGCACAGACAAATATGGGGAGCAAAGAAGGGGTGGATATGAAGAAACACCAGAAAAAGAAGAAAGAAATTACAATAGATAGCTTCTATACAGCAAAAGGAACAGAGGCGGAGGGATGAGCAAATGAAAAGTCAGAAATCCCAGCGAACTAGATACATTCTTTGGAAAAGTCAAAATGCAATTCAAAACACAAATAAGAGAGGCTGAAGCCAAATTTTACAGCAAGATAAGTCATCTGGAAACAGAAAACAGTGTCTTGAAAGCCAAAAATTAATCAGCTGGAAAATGAGGCAAATGAGATGAAAGATGAGGCAAAGAAGGTGAAAGATGAGGCAAAGGAGATGAAAAATGATGTAAAGAAGATGAAAGATGACCTCCATTTAAAATCAGATCAGAAATAAAAGGATGACCAAAAAGCCAGGGATGAAATCCAGTTTTTAAGAACCAGAATACAACAACTAGAATTAAGTGACCTCACAAGGCAGCAGGACAATATAAAACAAAATAAAAAGGATGTAAAAATGAGGAAAATATGAAGCATATCACACACAAAACAGACAATTTAGAAAATTGTTTGAGGAGAGACAATTTAAGAATCATTGGTCTAACAGAAGACCATGACAAAAGAAAAATCCTGGACGCAATACTACAGGAAATTATTCAAGAAAACTGCCCTGATATTCTAGAACAAGAGGGAAAATTGGAGATTGAAAGAATCCACAGATCACCTCCTGTACTTAATCCCCAACTGACAACACCCAGGAATTAGAGCCAAATTCAAGAACTATCAGACCAAAGAAAAGCTATTATAAGCTGCCAAGGAGAAGTCCTTCAGATAACATGGAACCACAGTGAGGAAAAAGCAGGATCTGGCTGCATCCACATGGAAGGACCAAAAGGCATGGAATATGCTATTGTGGAAAGCAGGGGAACTAAGTCTACAACCGAGAATCAATTACCCAGCAAAACTGACTATATTATTATAGTCGAAAGCATGGTAATTCAACAAAATATAATTCCAATGATTTGCAATGAAAAGACTAGACCTGAACAGAAAATTTAATGTCAAGCACAGAACTGAAGAGAATCATGAAAAGATAAATAAAATGGAGTGAAAAAAAGAACAACAACAACAAAAATTTAAGAGACTCAATAAGTTAAAATGTTCTGTATCCCTATAAGAAAAGAAGTCATCAGTAACTCTTACAAAGTGTTTTTATCAGGGGCAGCTGGGTAGATCAGTGGATTGAGAACCAGACCTAGAGATGGGAGGTCCCAAGTTCAAATCTGGCCTCAGACACTTCCCAGCTGTGTTACCCTGGGCAAGTCACTTAACCCCCATTGCCTAGCCCTTACCAGTCTTCAGCCTTCGAGCCAATACATAGTATTGTATATATGGAAGGAAAGGGTTTAAAAAAAACTGTTTTTATCACCTTGGTAGTTAGAAGAAATACACATAGAGGGAAGAGTGACAAATTATATAGGATGAAAGGACAAGACATAAAAAGGTATATAGATATATGCATGCATAAATACATATACATGTGTATGTATATATATATATATGTGTATATATATATATATATATACAATTAGAGCTAAAAAGATGTTAATACTTAAATAAATGGGGAAAGAAACAAATGGGGGTAAATTCATATGTCACAAAGAAGCTCATGGCAGCGGGCGGGGGGGACATCAATACAATGAAAGGGTAAAGAGATTGGAGATAGGAAATGCTCAACTCTTACATGCTTTGAAATTGACCCAAAGAGGGAAGAACAATCCAATCCATTGGGGCAGAGAATAGATTTGTGCCCTATAGGGATGTAGAAGGGTAACAAATGGACTGGTGGGAAGAGAAGCAGTACAAGTGAGGGAGAGGGAAGGTGGTAATTTTAGAAATAATACAGGCAAAATAAGGGGGAGAATAAGAAGGAAGTGGGATATAAAGGGAAATAAAATAAGGGTGGGAACTAGGGGGAGTGCTTAAAATAAACATTGGTGTAGAAGGAAATAGTGAAAGAAGAAAAGGAAGGATCAGGAGTAGAAATCAAAATGCTGGGACATACACAGCTAGTAATCATAACCCTGAATGTGAATGTAATGAACTCACTCATAAAACTCAAATGATTATCAAACTGGATAAGAATCCCAAACCCTACCATATGCTGTCTACAAGAAATACACATGAGGAAGGTAGATACACATTGAGTGAAAATAAGAGCATGGAGCCAAATCATTTGGGCATCAACTGATAAAAAGAAGGCAGAAGTCGCAATCATGATATCCGACAAAGCCAAAGTAAAAATAAATCTAGTTAAAAAAGAAAGGGATGGTAATTACATCCAGATAAAAGTCAGTATAGATAATGAGGAAATATCTGTACACAACATGTATGCGCCAAATGGCATTGCATCCAAATTTCTAAAGGAGAAAATAGTGGAGCTTAAGTATGAAATAGATAGAAAAACAATACTAGTGGGAGACCTGAACCTTCCTCTATCTGAACTTCCTCTATATAAATGAAACCAAAAAATAAATAAGAAAGAGGTAAGAGAAGTGAATGAAATCTTAAAAAAAAAATAGTTAGTAAACATGTGGAGAAAAATAAATAGGGACAAAAAGGAATATACCTTCTTTTCTTCAGCACATGGTACATTTTCAACAGCATATGGTACATTCACAAAAATTGACTATGTAATAGGGCATAAAAACACTGCAAACAAGTGTAAATGAGCAGAATAATAAATGCAACCTTCTGAGATAACAGTGCAATGAAAATAATAATTAGTAAGGGTACACGGAGAGGTAAATAAAAAATTAATAGGAAATTAAACAATACAATTCTCCAAAACTGGTTAGTTAATGGACAAATCATAGAAAAAATAACTTCATTAAAGAAAATGAAAATAATGAGACATCCTTTCAAAACCGATGGGATGCAGCCAAAGCATTACTCAGGGAGAAATTTATATCCTTGATTTCATATATTAACAAATTAAGTAGGGCAGAAGTCAAGGAATTGGGCATGCTAATTAAAAAAAAAAAAAACAGGAATGTGAACAAATTAAAAATCCTCGAATGAAAAATAAATTAGAGATTCAAAAAATCAAAGGAGAAATTAATAAAATTGAAAGTCAAAGAACTATTGACTTAATAAATAAGACTACAAGCTGGTACTTTGAAAAAACAAATAAAATAGACAAAGTAATAGTCAGTCTAATTTAAAAAAGGAAAGAAAAAAACAAATTGACAGTATCCAAAATGAAAAGTGAGAACTCACATTAAATGAAGAGGTAATTAAGGAAATCATTAAAAACTACTATGCCAAATTATATGGCAAATTATACGGCCTGTCAAAGCTGTTGACCGGGGTGTGGCTGCTGCCCCATGTTGGCAGCTACTAGGAGCCACAAGTGAGAGCTGGGTGTCAGGTGAGGGTGAGAGGTTGGAGAGCTGCCCTAAAAGGACACAATAAGCCCTCCATACCAGAGATACTACCCCTCCCTGTGCACCCCATACACCCCAAGGGTACCAGGAAGCAGGGAGGAAAAATGGAAGTAAAGGAGATAGGAGGAGTGGGGAATGGGTAGGTTCTGACAGGGAGAGTGGCTGAAGGGGTAGCAGAATAATCTTCCCATTCCAGGTGTGAAGATTAAAGGTTTTTGTTTTTTTTTTATTACTAGATCTAATCAAAGGTTTAGGAGGAAATACTGAAGGAGTTAAGCCAAAATGGTCTGGAACCTAAGAAAGAAAGGCTTCCTCAATGGAGGACAATTAAGGACTGGATGTGGCCAATGTACCCACAGTAGCCATCTTTATATCTATTTTTATATCTATTATAATCTTTGGAATCTTTGTCACTAATGGCCATTTTAAATCATTTAAGACCTTGGAGTCAAAGGAACCATACTTTGACCAGATAAAGGACTTATCTGTCTAGCCTTTGCAAAGTTTTTTTTTTTTTTTAATTTCTTTCTTTGTCATCCAGGTCTCCTTAGGAAACACTTGGTTGTTCCATCTACATAGTATCTTATGTAATGGAGAAACCTTAGGCACATTACTGGTTTTAACCTGTTACTTTCCCATGATGCCTGGTCTTTACACTCATTCGAATGGAGGGAAGGAAAAGCCTTGAGTTTTAGCTTAGAGCTCTCTTCCTTCCTGCTTTCTCCAGGGGTAAAAATCAGTGGCCACATCCTTCCAAATTTGGGGGTATAGGGCATGCTAGCCCTTAGGGTGACCTGTCTAACCACCCGTGAATTGCCCACACAGGTAGGCAGTTTCTGAGGCCAGATTTTGAATCTAGGCTCTCCCATATCTAGGTCTGGCTCTCAAACCACTGATCTGTCAAACTAGCCCAGCTATGCAAGGTGAGGTCAGAATCTAGGAGCCCAATGGGAGCTCCTCAAAGCCAGGAGTGTAGAAGTTCCCCCCTCCCCAGGGTTATTTAAGAATTGGCTTGGAGGCTAGGTAGAGGTGAGGGTGGATAGTTTGGAAAAGACCCAGGGTCTCCTGATTGCTGTGCATCCAAACTGCACTATTGCTATAAAAAGACTCTTCACCAAGTTGTATTTCTATAGATCCCCATAGAGAAAGTGTGAGAGCAATACACAGGGGGATTACCCACAGTCTGGTCTGGGATCAGAGCCAGGGTCCAGATTCAGATCTAAGATGAAAAATAGCTTCCTACAGGGAAAGGGATAGGGGCACTGCATATGGGATTTCTGTGTCCTTCAGGTTGAGGGGAGGTGCAGGGAGTGTTAAAATTAATTGTGGGTTGGTCTTTGAAATATAGTAATTAGGTGGTTACCAGAGATTTAATTTCTAAATCCCAAAATGAAATAGTAAAGTAAATGGAATTTATGGAAGTTTATTTACAATATTTACAATAGAAGGAAGATATTAAGAAAAGAGGGAGAGAGAGAGAAAACTCTGGGTTCTTCTGATACCAGTTAGAATAACTAAGCCCCAGCAAGGGGAAGAGAGTCTTAAGAAGATGGGCCTCATCTGGAGGCTTCATACTTTCAGAAAGATGGGGTCACTAAGTCAGCTTGTCACTCACCAATGGTGACAGTCTAAAAGAAGTTTGAGTGTCTGCCTTCCAGTCGCTCCTTTGTCCTTCACTTCAGGCCCAGGTGACATTCTTATCTTAAGTGTTTTTTTCCTCTATTGAAAGACCTTGTCTCTCTTGTGTCAACTCCTCTAAATTTTCATGTCTACCAATCACAGCAAGTACCAATAACTACTTTTCCTTATATATGTACACTTGAGTAGAATCACTTATAATTCTGTTTACATTGACATTCATAAAATGTTTCATTTATCTTTTTATCTCACTTATATTTCTAAACATTACAAAGGATCTACTTATGTACAAAATATATAGCTGAATCTCTTTTTTGTCTCTCTCCTCATTCTGTCACAGTCTGTCTCTTCCTCTCTACATTTCTGTTCTCTTTCTGTGTCTCTCTTGCTCCTTTACATTCACAATTTACCTTTTTTGTTCCTTTACAAAATTTGGGGATAAATTCATGTGTTGCTTGGAAAGTAGGAGGAATTATACTTTAATGCATTTAAGGTGCATATTGAGATTTCTCATCACTTAAATAATAGTATGATCAACATCAGTTGCAGTGTAAAAAAAGAAGGTGAAAATTTTAGGAATATTTGTTATATTTTAAAATAGCATCTCTTGACGGGGTCATATTTAATACATTTTCAGTGCAATAAAAAATAGCCAGTTATGTATTTTTGTAGTAACTGTGGAATGAAAGAAAAGAAAAACAAAATCCATCTACTTAACTAATTGCTTCATGACTTGATTTACTTAGGAAGTAGTTTTCTTAGTGCAGCAATGACATCTTTGTTTCTCAGGCTGTATATTAGAGGGTTAAACATTGGGGTCACTGTGGTGTAGAAAAGAGCAAACACTTTTACTGATCCTGCTGATTGTCTGGATTTGGGCCGTAAATACACAATACTTCCAGACCCATAGAATAATCCAACCACCATGAGGTGAGAAGAACAAGTGGAGAAGGCTTTAGATCTCCCTGAGATTGAAGGAAGCCTCAGAATGTTGGTAATTATTGTTATATAGGATATGAGTATCAACAGGAAAGGTGTTATGACAAATATCAGTGCAGCGACATGGACATAAATCTCTATTTCATATGTGTCTTCACAGGCCAACTCTATTAATGGGGGTGCATCACAGAAAACATGATTAAGTTTTTTAGATCCACAAAAGTTCAGATTGAAAATACGATAAGTCTCATCTATCATTACTGGAACCCCAATCACCCATGAAACCACAACCAGTTGGACACAGACCTTGTGATTCATGATAAGAGGATAAAGGAGTGGCTTACAAATGGCCACATAACGATCATAAGCCATCACAGCCAGAAGCAAGCATTCTGCTGCTCCCAGAATATAAAGGAAGCAAGTTTGTACAGCACAGGCTAGGAATGAAATGGTTCCTTTGTGGGTCCAGAGATCTGCCAACATTCTGGGGAAAGTGACTGATGTGTAACAGATTTCCAAGAAGGAAAAGTTCCCAAGAAAAAAGTACATGGGGGTTTGGAGAGATGGATCAATCTTGGTTATGACAATTAGCAGACCATTTCCAATCAGTATACACAGGTAAATGACTAAGAAAACGCCAAAGAGAAATCCTTGCATGTTGGGAAGATCAGAAAATCCTAGGAGAATGAATTCCACCACAACTGTGAAATTGTCCTCTGACATTGTGTCATTTTTTTGCCTGTGGAAACAATGAATTCAGAACCAGTCAATTACTGTTCTTGTTTGGTACTCAGTTTCCCTTTCAGCAAAAAAGGTCTTACATTTTATGATCTGAAAAATTTCTCCTGCATTTGTTATTTTAAGTTGAATCACCCTTCCAGCATTCCACATTATATTTTATTCTGTAAACTTTTGATTAATAAGTATTTCCTCTCTGCTAAGAACTGTATTAAAGTATTATGCATATATTTCTTGGATATATGGATGGAAATATAGAGATATGGAGTGATTTTGTAAAACTCGTAAAATTATCCTTCATCCTATCAATTCCAATAGAAACACCATTTGACAATCTTCCTCATATTTCACTTTTCTGGGATAATTTATAGATGACAAAAATTATAGAATTCATTCAAGACTTGAGAGAGGGGAGGAAAAGATATTGTGAATTGTCTTGAATAAGACTTTCTTTATGGTTTTCTTCTTTTCAGCCTCCCTATTTTTACTGATGATATTGTTTTCATTGTTTTTTTTTAATCTAGAAAATACACACACACACACACACACACACACACACCATGTTCAGGACTTATGGGAATCCTACCTTTCTTTTAAGGGCCCTATTATTTCCTCATTCTTCTGTATTGAATTTCCTGGCTATATTTAGTCCATCTACATTGCCATCCACTTCTTGCTTTAATGACCATATAATTTGTTCAACATGATACATTTTTTAATTAGCAAAAGCTCTCTTCTTGACCAGCCTGTTTTTCCATATTCTGTACCATCTACGAGGTTCTAAGTACCTTCGGGGAAAATGTCATTTCTTATTCAATTTGACTTCCTTGAACAACACATAGCATCTGCCCAATAGATATGATAGGTGAAAAATATGACTTAAGGTATATGTGTTAACAGCAAATATTTTCCAAAATAACTTATGCTTAAAATTTCTATACTTAGAGATTCATTCAGTGGTGGTAAAATTCATCCCATTTAAATATCTTTTCATTCATTAAATTATATTATTCTTTTATATATTAGTGTAGGCTCTTGATTAGTTTATTTCCACTGTAATATCCACTCTATATCTGCTTGCTGGAGAAATGAAACAGATAAGATGATACATGATATTATTTCATATATTTAAAATTGACAATGAACTACAACACAGCTCAGGCAAAACTATTTTTTGTAAATATATTGGGCCTTTGTCTATTTTTAAGCTTCCCAGGGACAATATCTGGGGGATACTGGTACATTTAATGTTTTTCAATTTTTTAAATAACTTCATGTAAATTCTATCTAGAACATGGCCAATATTCATTATATTACTAATAATATCAAGAACAATTGGGTTATGCTTTAGAATTTCTTCTAAGTGAAGTTATATAATCTGTTTCAAAATGGCACCATAGGTTTGATATAATAACTATTCATATAATAGCTTATCATACATTTTCACCAGGAATCAAAGTTGAGCATAAATGTAGTAGAAAACTTCTGTCTACTTCTCTACCATAAAAATAGAGATGATGTTTGTTTTTCTTCAGTATTTCATTATTCCCGATATTTTAAATGATCTTTGGAAATAGTGTATGTCATTAATTAATAAATTCTTAATACTTTTTGGAAGCTCAAACATATATATATATATGCATATATATATATATTCATTTGTGGCTTCTTGCTTTAAATTATCAATGCCAGTAAGCTCATCAATTTACAGCTCCACATATTTGGTTTCAACTATTTATTTGCAATGTTCCTACTTTGGTCAAAGACAACTCTTCACGGTAAAGAAAAAAGAAAAAAATTGGAAATTTCAGACATCTTCCAATTATCAAAAATCATCTCTAAGTATTTTGATTACTTCTTATAGATCAAATATGACCTTTCTGGCTATAAATTTCATATATAGATGTGGATTTATTTATATAAATATGTTTGCATGTACATACATATTTACACACATATACATATAATACATAATATGTACATATTACACTAGGTAACTATATTGGTTTCAAGGATATTCATTGAATTGAATTGAAGTCAAGAGTGATACTGTGAAGTAGGAAACTAAATTAGTAACTGAAAAATTCCTATATAGTCACCAAAGGAACTAGAGCCCCATCCTATTTCTTTTATTTTTTCCAATTAGAAACATGATCCTCTGACCAAGTTCTAAATTATCAGGAATGTCAAATACTTACTATAAACAAATATCTAAATAGAGATATGAAATGAATAATTACTTAAGCAAAAATGCTCATCTTTGAGTGGGTTACATTAATGTAATTAATTAAAAATAAAATTTAATACCTTTATTTTAAAGGTGATGCAGACACTTAATTGACTTGCCAATATTCAAATATTTATCAATAATTGTACATAAGCTTTAAACTTAGAATCTCCTGAACCTGAGAATGGCATTCCTAAGACTACCTCATTTAACATTTTTTTCATAAAGTTGATAGAGTTTATAAAACACAGAATGAATAATTTTAATTTTATTAAATTTTAAAAATACATATAGATATGTAGTACTATGAGAATTTTCAAAACTATCCACTGGGAAAGATATGTATGTCTTACAAAAGTGTTATTTTCAAATAGACACATATACATAAGCTTGACAAAAATAAAGAATATTAATATCTCTTCACAAATAGTTTTGTCAAATTATATAAATAGAAGAATCAGTAATCATTACAATGAGACTAATATAAATAAAAATAAACAATAAAAATTTCTAAAGTTAAAAATTTAGAAATAAAAAATAACCTATCTTCAATGATTCAATTTTAAAAACAAAACCTGTAGTGATAGAAAACATAATATTTTAGAAAATAATTTGGAATTGTAGAAATAGAGTCATTATTCACTTTTCACACTTTAGGAGATCAGTGACAGAATGAAGGATTACAGATACATGGAAATAATCAAATCACCTGTAGCTAAAAAGAAAAAAAAAGAAACTAATTAATCAACAGCAAATAACAAAAACATATTTATCATAGGAATTTGATGAAATGTTTTATAATAGAATCAAAGTCTGAGAAAGAAAAGAGCTTTGAAAAGATTTTTAATATAATAGTGACATTAAGCAAAGAAAGGAAAACTAGGATGCAAATATCCACAATATCAAGGAAATCATAAATTTAAAAAAAGGGTAACAGGAAGTTGGTCTCTGAATAATTATTCTCAAATCCTTGGTTTTCAAGAACAGATTACAAAGCCTGCTTTCCTCTTCTGATCAGTGAGGGTTGAGGGTAGTGCAGGTGTGAAATGTTACATTAATTATTATGTATGTTAGCTCTGATGTTTGCCTTTGTTTACTTTTTCATTGTTAAAAGAGAAGATAAGTGGATGGAGAGTTCTGAGAAATGACTGGATTAAAAGTGATGCATCTATAAAAGAAGCTACATTCAATTCTTTATTTGTCCAACAGCTAGTGAAGTTCCCCTATTTCCCCACACACACCTTGGCTGGCAGGGAGATCAAGGGTTATTTTGTAAAAGAATCTTTTCTTTCCCTAGTCAGTCTTTTCTAAATCTCCATCCCT
Organism: Monodelphis domestica; assembly: GCF_027887165.1. Taxonomy (NCBI): domain Eukaryota; kingdom Metazoa; phylum Chordata; class Mammalia; order Didelphimorphia; family Didelphidae; genus Monodelphis; species Monodelphis domestica. The sequence continues at coordinate 23,011,799 of NC_077232.1, read as the reverse complement.
GAGTAGGTTCAATATTTTCAATGTCATTATAAAGATCACAAGTTAGTTATACTTCAGATCCTATTCAGGTAAAAGAAACTAAAAGGAAGATGTAACAAAAGAGTTTGTACTTACCTTTCTTAAATGGAATTAAGTCATATTAGTCAGCTCCTTTCTTAAATAATGAATGAAAATAATAGACACATAAGAAGTTACTTGTACTCCTTATGTATATTATTGCAACAGCACTTAAGTAACAGATATTCTGATTTTTCAGAGAAGGAAACTGAGATTAAGCTATTTTAAGTGTGGGGGTTTTTTTTGGCCAAAATTCCCCATCTAGTAGGTGCCAAAGTGAGGATTTGAACATAAAGCTCTGGAGAATGCCTGAAAGCTAAACACACTTTCTATGACACTATGATTCTTCTCCCTTAAGCACTACAATTTATCAAATGGCACCAACTGACTAAGGAAAAGGATCCAGTCTCCCATGTAAAAATATGTACCATTAAATGAAATCACTTAGGAGTACTCCTTTGTGGTAGAAATAATTGCTGCCCTCCCAGCTCTCTGGGGATAGGTCCTCCACGTGCCATAACTCACTTTTTAATGAGGAAGATCTTCTGGTTCAAAGAACAATCAAATAAACAACTCTTAATAGAAGCAGGTTAGAATAGGAAAATTTCTGACCTTTGAATCAAGGAACTATATTTAAGTGGCAGATCCAGTGTTACTTAAATATCTAATTACCGAAAAGTCAGTTTTCTGCCCCTGTTATTAGTTTCCTCATCTGTACAATAGAAACAATGCTCCATAGTGTTATAGAGAGAGAGAAAAAAAAACAATTAGCAAGGACTGGGATGTTTTTTGCCATTATCATGATTGAAAGATTTGATCACACATTCTCTTCAAATAGAGGAGAAGAATAGCCACTAATATTTTGGACCAAACAATCTCCTCTTTAGCATCTCAATGCTAATGAAATAGTTGGCATAATAAATGGAGATCTTAGGTGCACACTCATGCACTTACAGTGTGCAGTGGCAGAGGGGAAGTGCTAGGACCATAAGATTACAATCAAGAGAAATCATCTTGATTCTCATTTCTATTCTTAATTTTGTAATTTTAAGCAACTTATATATTTTCTCCATTCCCTGAATTACTTACAAGGAGAAGGTCAGGGTAGAGGATCTCCACAATTCTCCACCAAGGATAGAGGAAGATACTTGTCAAGGCACCTGGATGGGAAAGGCAATGCCAGGTAATCAAGATGAAGAATGTCCAAGTTTTCCCATATGGCCTCCCATTGTGTCCTCTGACCTTACTATTTGCCCTATAACTGCATTTTCTAATCCCTGTAATCTGGCCAAGTGATGTACACTAAGGTCTCCTGGATCTTGTCACCTACTCTTCTATTGTGAAGTACAAAAAAATCATGAACCATCTCCCTTTTCTATTAATATCCTTATTTCTCATTCATTTATTCACCTATCCAGTGATGTCTTCATGTATTCATTCATTTCCAAATATAAAACTTTTGATTCTAAAAATAGGGCAAACTGGTTTACAGAATGATTTAGAGTTTAACTATTCTGGGTCTATTGTGGGACTATCTCTTACATGAAGCTATACACCATTGCTCTAGGCCTGGAAAAGTCCTCTTAAACCTGTGAAGAATTCAATGAAGAGAAACATATTTATCCTGTAGATAGGAGCTGAGGTGAATCATTGGAGTTCAATTGTAGGAATAAGAAGACCCATGTTAAAATTATATCTCATATAGTTTTAAGCTGCATTACCTTGGGTAAGCCCTTAACCCCATTTTCTTCAGTTTCCTCTTTTGTTCAATGAGAAGAAAACATTAAGAGTTTCCAGAGTCATTGCCAAGAAACTTCCAAATGGATCCCACATTTTCAGAAATTTCTAATATGACTGAAAAATATTTTGTAAATAATACATGCATTTTCAGAATTTTTTAGAATTGATGTCTAAAAATTAAATTAAGTGAAGTATTTGGACATACATCATTGAATATCTGAAGATCCCCTTTCTCCACTCATGCAAATCATAGTGCCTTTAGGGAATCATTCATACCTTGAATATTCACTTGATTAGTTGGGTGAATCAGGAATATGTAAAAGTTAAGATTAATTCTCAATAATAATATTTTTTCAGAGATGTATCAATGATCATTAGAAATCAAGGAATAAAGAAGATACAAAACAAAGACCATGTGCCCATGGCTGGTTAGCCATTTTTACATTCCCACTCACTGCCATCAATGTTGATTCTACATCAGAGAAAGGGAGCCTCCAAAGCTCACACGTTTTATCCTCTGTCTACAGGAAGTATGTAATAACAGGACATTAGTGGACTCCTGGGATGTGTAGTTCTTTTTTAAGGAAACAGATTTTCAATCATACATTATCCTTTGAGAACTGCAGAAGATGAGTCTCTACAGAGGGTATTGTAAATATACCAACTTTGAAATTGCAATAATTTGAGGATAAGAAGAAAAGAGAACAAAACCAATGATTGCAAGGTACATTGACAAAAAGCCAATTGGGGGCAGCCCCTTTTTGGCATAAGGGTATACATTTAAATTAAATATTCAATCAACCTTGAGTTCAATCAAACACACCCAAAGTTCTTTCTGTATGTTCTTGATGTAGCTAGTGGTCTGTGGAGGCATCTTCATGGTGCCTTCTGAGAAGAGTTCATTCTCTTGATTTGGAGAGGTAACATGTTTCTTAACCTAAAATTGGAATCAAAAAGAATTTAAAATTTGCAATTAAAAATAATAATAAAGAAATATAAGAACGGTTGCAGAAAATGTAACAAAAATTTTAATGTTACATGAATATACATTTTAAAAATTAAAATATAGGTACTAATTTAGAAAAAGTTAGGAGATGGTGTGCTTGGAGAGACTCTAATGGAACTGAATGGGGCCTAAGAGAGGAAGATGCAAGAGGTGCACTTAGCCAATAATAAATGGGAAGAGGAAAGTGTGTGCCCACAATGAGGTGAACTGAAGTAATGACAAAATTAGGGAATTGGGATCCTTTGGTTAAAAAAAAAATAAGTCATTTATTCTTCACTTGAAATTCCTCATATGGATTATACAGTCTGAATTTTGAAAGTTGCTAAAAAAAAAGAAAATTCATTCCAATGTATCAGTATAATATCATATCCCTAATAATTACATACTAGAATAGTAAAGATTAAAACTTACTTTAGTACTTTATTCAATACTCACAATTTTAGATCATATGTTACACACTATGAGAAAACATTAATTCATTGACTTAACAGAAAGTTTTATTATGTGCTAGGTATTCTCATAAGTGAAGTGAAAAGAAAGGAATAATCCCAATCTTTAAGAAGTTTTCTAGACTAGTCAGTAATTTACAGATTCATTGATATGTGCAATGGACTTAAACACTTATCTTTCTAGTATCTGGGAGGTTGGGAAAGCCCTACTGGTAATCAGGCTATTTGAAATGAGTTATTAAGTAAGGTAGGGATTCTATGAGGCTGGTGGGAAAAAGGTGAGTACATTAGGCCTGAGGAATTTTCTACTACTTGAATGTTCTAATAAAAGGCAAATAAAAGGCTAAGAATCTACCTATCCCTCCCATCAATCACTTCACATGGAATTATTAAATTTTAACTATTTAACAGGCACTTTAGAAATCATGGTCTTTAAAGAGCTTGCATTATTTTGTGAGCAACTTAATGAATGCAACTATCATAAATTAGTTCTATATAAATACACAAATTTAATATATTCAAATGTATTCATCCACATACCTGTGCATTTAAATATATGATAGCTTATAATATATAAGAACATGTGCATACAATGCATATGGTAAAATTATATATGCATATATTCATATATACTACTCAATAACACATATATCATGAAAATGCAAGTTGTCACATTTATGTGTAAAGTTTTTGGGAAAAATGAGTGGAATTTGACTTCGTATTACTAGAAATTAGAAAGCACAGAATTTTTTATCAATTAATTAATCCTTTTTTGAAATATGTAGAGATATTCATACTTTTATTCAATTTATGTATGCATTTATCTGTGCATTTTAAAATATGTCAGTATATGTCTGTATTTGTACATGTACACAAACACAATTTATTTTTTTTTAAAGCCAATGAAGGGATGCGGAAATTCTTTATTCAGAAGATGTTCCTTAAATGTAATCTTGAAGGAAACCTAGGGTTTTAGATAAAGAAAATGAGAAGGCATGGGAGAAATCCCATGCTAAGTCTTATTGAGGGGAAATGGTGTCATACATACAGAATGGAAGTACGAAGTAGCCAATTATTCTTTGACTGAAATGGAAATATGAAGAATTCAAGTAGCAAATAAAAATTTCCTTTAAGATGTTACATTTGATTCTAGAGTGAATAAATGCATACTAGTGTTTATTGAGGTAGTAAGTGGGATGATTATGACTGTGTTCTTGGAAAATCAGTTCCTTAGCTGGGTAAAGAATGGATTAAGGAGTTATTTGAATCATGAATATGAAATGGGAGACCTATGAAATGATCAAAGAGAGAGGAGATCCGAACTTGAGTCAAGATAAAATTTTATAGCCAAATTCAAGAACTATCAGACCAAAGAAAAGATATTACAACTTGCCAAGAAGAAGTCATTCCGATACCATAGAACCACAGTGAGGATAAGGCAGTATCTGGCTGCATCCACACTGAAGCACCGAAAGGCATGGAATATGATATTCCAGAAAGCAAGGGAACTAGGTCTTTAACCAAGAATCAACTACCCAGCTAAACTGACTATATTTTTACAGGGGAAAGTATGGTCATTCAACAAAATAGAAGAATTCAAAGAATTTCCAAAGAAAAGACCAGACCTGAAAAGAAAATTTGACATCCAAGCACAGAACTGAAGAGAATCATCAAAAGGTAATTGAAAAAGAGGGAAAAAAGAAAAACAAAGCAAAACAAAAAAAATTAAGAGACTCACTAAGCAAAAATGATATGTATCCCTATAAGAAAAGAGGTCATTTGTAACTCTTAAAAACTGTTGTTATCACCTGGGCAGCTAGAAGAAATAAGCATAGATGGAAGAGTGATAAATTGTATAAAATGAAAGGACAAGATATAAATAGGTATATAGATATATACATGCATAAATACATATACATGTGTGTTTATATATATATTTGCATATATATATATATACAACTAGAGCTATAAAAGAGATTAATATTTAATGAAATGGGAAAAGAAAAAAATAGGGGTAAATTCATGTCACAAAGAAGTTCATGGCTGGAGGGGAGAGAACATCATTATAATGGAAGGGTGAAGAGGTTGGAGAATGGAAATACTCAACTCTTACATGCTTTGAAAGTGACCTAAAGAGGGAAGAACAATCCAATGAAGGATATCCAGGGAAATCATGAAAAAAAAAATGCTAAGGAAGGATGACTTGCAGTCCCAGATCTCAAACTATACTATAAAGCAGTGGTTATCAAATCAATTTGGTACTGGCTAAGAGACAGCAAAGACGATCAGTGGAATAAACTTGGGGTAAATGACCTCAGCAAGACAGTCTATGATAAACCAATAGTTCCCAGTTTTGGTAGCAAAACCCACTCTTTTGATAAAAAACTGCTGGGGAAAATGGAAGACAGTATGGGAGATATTTGGATCAACATCTCACACTCTACACCAAGATAAATTCAGAATGGTTAAATGAACTGAATATAAAAAAGGAAACTATATGCAAATTAGGTGAACATGGAATAGTATAGATCTTTGGAAAGGAAAGACTTTAAAACCAAGAAAGAGCTAGAAAAAAAACTACAAAATATAAAATCAATTTTATTACATCAAATTGAAAAGGTTTTGTACAAAAAAAAAACAAAACAAAACTAATGCATCCAAAATTAGAAGGGAAGCAACAAATTGGGAAACAATCTTCATTACAAAAACCTCTGATAAAGGTCTAATTATTCAAATTTATTTATTTTTTTATATTCTCATGTTCATTCATTTTATTAACTATACTTTTCACATTTATGTACATATCTGAGACCTTGGTAGGATTTTTTTTACTTTCTTCTTGTAAACTTTCTCCCATGAATTACTGTTCCTCTCTACTGATAATCTTCTTTGTATGATGTACCCATGAGGCATATGATTTGGCAAACAGGTCTTGATGGCATTTTTCCTCTATCACTTTTAGATTAAAGTCACATTGATCAGATTTATAAGGTTACAGAATTTTTTTTTTATCATAAGGTCATAGTCACAGTTGGAAAGGACCACAGAGGCTCTCAAGTCCAAACCTCGTATTTTGCAAAGGCAGAAATTGAGACACAGAGAGAATAAGTGACTTAGGTCAGGTCACAAAGAAAATATGTGGCAGAGCTTAGATTTGAATTCAGGTCTCATGCCTCCAGACCCAGTGTTTTTCCCACTCTATTTTTTAACATTATTTTATTTGGTCATTTCCAAACATTATTCATTGGAAACAAAAATCATTTCCTTTTCCTCCCCCCCACCACCACCTCTCCCATAGCTGACATGTGATTCCACTGGGTATCACATGTGTTCTTGACTTGAAACCATTTCCGTGTTGTTGGTATTTGCACTAGAGTGTTCATTTCCCCTCCTCCCTTGTAGTCAAGCAGTTGCTTTTCTTTGGTGTTTTTACTCTCACAGTTTATCCTCTGCCTGTGGATAGTGTTTTTTAGATCCCTGCAGATTGTTCAGGGACATTGCATTGTCCCTAATGGAGAAGTCCATTACCTTTGATTGTACCACAGTGTATCAGTCTCTGTGTATAATGATTTCTTTGTTCTGCTCCTTTCGCTCTGCATCACTTCCTGGAGGTTGTTGAAATGATGTAGCAAGTATAGTGGTAAGCTAAGTGTGGGGATTTTAAATGGACTAATCAACCATGGGCATGTGGTTTTTATTTTGTAACTTCTTTATTCCTTGATTCTAATAATCCTTAATAAACCTCATATTATATAATATTTTTAGAGATATAATTAATTTTTACAGTTACCAAGACCCATAGGAAACCCTCCCCTCTCAAAGTTAATACTTTAACTTCTGTAAAAGGCATGTATTTATATGTCCCATCCATTGCAATGTGGAGATGAAGAATATAATAGTGAAAATCACTAATGATGTCTTCTCCATTATAATTTTTATAAATGTGGAGGTGTGGAATACAATAGTGCTGTTGCACTTCACTCTGTCACTCATATACTTATGACTAAATGGACCTTTAGCTTTTGTTAAACACAAGTCAAAGGTAGGCAAATTATTGCAAGGTTGTGGTGCTACTAGATATCTGAAAATCACTTCTGAAGACCCATTACAACCAATTGAGATTTTCAGCTCATTAAATTCTGCAAGCGTTACTGACACAGATTTTAACCAGTCCGATAGATTCTATCCATAATCATCTATGTGACAATTAACAAAGGAAAAAAAGAGCAAAAGATCTTATAGACAACATGAGATCACATTGTATTGTTAGCTGTGGTAACATACCTATGGCTTTGTCATGGAAAAAGTTTGTCCAACTAGTGTAATGGACTTTTGCAATGATATTTTCTCCAGTCTAGTCATAGGAGGAGGGTACAAAGAAAGACAATGTAAGAGAACATATAGCTATTAGGAAATTCACAGTAACTGAAAGTGACATAGTATAATGGAAAGTTATAGAGTAGATTAATAAGTGAAGTTAAAAAATTAAATTTTAAAACCAATAATCAGCAAATGCAATATATTTATGATAGGATACATTTACTCAGTGTCAATACAAAGTACGCATGTGAGCAATGAATCCAAGAGTCCTTTTTTTTCAATTTTGATTAATTATGGAGTTGTTAACAGTACTTGAAATGAACCTTCCCAAGCAGGGTGAGTTCCTCCAGGGTCTTGCAATTTAACCTGTAAATCCTGTGTATATGTAGCAATAGAAATGTTGTCCCCCCACCATCACCCAAGTAATGATGTGTATATATGAGAAAAAAAATGCTTAGCCTATATGGGTGGATGCCCAAAAACATCTCAAATGGTGAGATGTGTATATCTCCCCTGGAGGGGAGAACCTCAGATCATTTCAAGTACTTCTCAGGATTCAATTTTCTAATCATATTTTTAAGATCGCTATTCATTCTCTCTACTTGGCCTGAGGTCTGGGCATGATAGGGTACATGGAACTGCAGAGTGATACTCAAACAAAAATAAATCTGAGACAAAAAAGAATCAGTAAAATGGGTTTCCCTTCCTGAATCAATTCATGCTGGCAAGTTAAAGCAAAGCTCAATCTCCCTTAAGAGAACCTTAGCAACAAAAGCTACAGTGGTCAGAAAAAATTTTAATATTCAGATTTAGGCATGGCAATGAAGTAAATTTGTAAATGTTTAAAAGGTGTATAAGGCAGAGGATGCCCAAGAAAAGCTTTGTCAAGAGAAGCATGTATTTTTGCAAATGGATGAGCATATTTGGTGATAAAAACTTCTAGTCAAAAGGGGTTTCCTTCAAATGACACCCATACCCCATTGTTCTTTTTTGCTATAAATTTTTCTTTTATTTTACACTTCCTGTTCATTATAAGAAAGAGTTAAATTTATGCCATTACTAGGTGTTAAAGTTAAAATCAATTCATGTCCTTTTAAAACAGTGACCTTTACCAGAGTATCTGCCTGGTAGTTTCAGCCTCCATTTGAATTGTCTGTGATAATTTCTGTTCCCTCTGTTGCCTGGGTTGCAATGGAGTGGGTTTTAGAGTGAGTTGTTTGGATTGTAATGGAGTAGTGTGGGAAAAGGTGGGGGGGATGATCAGAAAGGGTGGCACTGATCAGGGGGTGGGAAGCCTAGGTGAAAGGATATAGGGTGGGGCAAGGAGGAGGGGTGGAGAGAAGTGTGTTGGGAGGGGATCAAGGTTGGGGGCTGGGAGGAGAGGAATGAAGAGAAGGAGAGGAGAAGAGAGGAGAGACTAAGTGGGAGTGTGACTGGAGGTAGGAAGGAGAGAGGAATAAATAATAGGACCGGTGGGGTTGAGAGGAAGAGATATAGTAGGATGGGTGATGTTGGTCAGTAGAAGGAGGGTGAGGAAAGAAAAGGTGAATAGAGGGAGGAGAAGGATGATTCTAGTAGGAATAGGGAACATGGGTGAGTACCAGGTAGCAGGGAGGAAAATTGGAAGTAAGGGTGATCAGAGGAGTGGGGAATGGGTGAGTTATGACAGGGAGAGGGGCTGAAGGGGTAGCAGGATAAACTTCTTCCCATTCCAGGTGTGAGTATTAAAGGGTGTTTTTATTACTAGATCTAATCAAGGTTTTAGGAGGAGATACTGAAGGAGTTAAGCCAAAATGGTCTGGAACCCAAGAAAGAAAGGCTTCCTCAATGGAGGACAATTAAGGACTGGATGTGGCCAATGTACCCACAGTAGCCATCTTTATATCTATTTTTATATCTATTATAATCTTTGGAATCTTTGTCACTAATGGCCATTTTAAATCATTTAAGACCTTGGAGTCAAAGGAACCATACTTTGACCAGATAAAGGACTTATCCATCTAGCCTTTGCAAAGTTTTTGTTTTTGTTTTTTAATTTCTTTCTTTGTCATCCAAGTCTCCTTAGGAAACACTTGGTTGTTCCATCTACATAGTATCTTATGTAATGGAGAAACCTTAGGCACATTACTGGTTTTAACCTGTTACTTTCCCATGATGCCTGGTCTTTACACTCATTCGAATGGAGGGAAGGAAAAGCCTTGAGTTTTAGCTTAGAGCTCTCTTCCTTCCTGCTTTCTCCAGGGGTAAAATTCAGTGGCCACATCCTTCCAAGTTTGGGGGTATAGGGCATGCTAGCCTTTAGGGTGAGCTATTTATAACCACCTGTGAATTGCCTACAAAAGTGGGCAGTTTCTGAGGCCAGATTTTGAATCTAGGCTCTCCCATCTCTAGGTCTGGCTCTCAAACCACTGATCTGCCAAACTAGCCCAGCCGTGCTAGGTGGGGTCAGTATCTAGAAGACGCATGGGAGATCCTCACAGCCAGGAGAGTAGAAGTTCCCCCCTCCCAAGAGTTAGTTAAGAATCAGCTTGGAAGCTAGGCAGAGGTGAGGGTGAACAGTTTGGAAAGACTCCAAGTTCTCCTGCTTGCTGTATATCCAAACTGCACTGTTGTTATAAAAACCCTCTCTTCTTCAAGTTGTATTTCTTAGATCCCCATAGGGAGAAAGGGTGAGAGCACTGCACAGGGGATTACCCACAGTCTGGTCTGGGATCAGAGCCAGGGCCCAGATTCAGATCTAAGATGGAAAATAGCTTCCCATAGGGAAAGGGATAGGGACACTGCATATGGGATTTCTGTGTCCTTCAGGTTGAGGGGAGGTGCAGGGAGTGTTAAAATTAATTGTGGGTTGGACTTTGAAATATAGTAATTAGGAGGTTACCAGAGATTTAATTTCTAAATCCCAAAATGAAATAGTAAAGAAAATGGAATTCATGGTAGTTTATTTACAATATTTACAATAGAAGGAAGAAATTAAGAAAAGAGGGAGAGAGAGAAAAAACTCTGGCTTCTTCTGATACCACTTAGAATCTCAAAGCCCCAGCCAAGGGGAAGAGAGTCTTAAGAAGATGGGCCTCTTCTTGTAAAATTGAGATTTGAACTCTGGACTTCAATCCCCACAAATCCTTGCTCCACTTCCCCAAAATGCTTTGTAATCTCATGGAATTCTGAGGTGGGCAAGATCGAGAAGGTATTTAAGCTGATTGCAAAGGCTTTTGAGGGCTCTTTTCTCTCTCTTTTGGACTTCCATTTTGGAGCAGATGTGGCTCCTTGTTACAAGGGAATCACTTTAAAAGACTGATATATATTAATTTAAGGTCGCCAAGGAATTCAGCTATGTAATTCCTAAATGAAAACTCAAGTCAGCAGTAAATCTTTTATGGAGTTTAATTACAATAGGAGTAAGAAAGGAATTAGAGATAGAGAGAGAGAAAAAGGGAGAGAAGGGAATAGGGCTTAAATACCCCTTCTGTTTAGGCTGGGCCAAAAGGTCCAAGCCCTTAGATAGCTGGGGCAAAGAAAAGAGATCAGTCCCTATTACTCACGTGACCAAAATGGAGAAACAGTCTCAGAGGCCCCCACCTTCAGCTTCCTTCAGAGCAAGCTTCTCAGAGCACACCGCAACCACTCTGGCCAACTCCTCCACCCCTTCGAGTCTTCAGACCCCCCTGATCTTTAAGGAAACCATCCAAGTTGCCTCCCCTCAGTTCTCACATCTACCAATCACTGTCCATCAATTTCCCTGTGCCAATGGAGGCTCTAGCTTAACCCAGGACCGCCCAGAGGCTTTGCACATGTCTGTTGAAGGTCATATTTTCAAATGATTAAATCTTTGCTCCTTTGCTACAGCCCTTTCTAAGTCCTGTTAACCTGAGTAGGGTAGAGATTGGAATAATTAAATTTTGATCTAGGCTGCAGCCCTTACTCAATCCTGTTAGGACTGAATAGGGTGGAGATTGATTCCAAGTATCTCCATTGTATCAATTCTAAAATCAATCATGACTCAAAGAAATTCCTGTTCTATGCTTAAGCATAGGTCAAAGTCCTTTCCATTGTTCAGCAAAAGGTTTCTGTCCTAAAGTAATCTGAAGAAGGGAAGAGAAGGAACCTCCCATGCCAATGGGGTTCCCATTCCAATAGACTATCAGTAAGAAATTTTCCATGTATGAAATATCCCAATGGTGAAATTTCCAACATTTATAAGTCTAAGTAATTTTGAGGTTTACATCCTTCCATAATGTAGGTGAGGTCTTGTCTAGGCCTCCCTGGCCTAGGCATGTTTTCCTTATCCTGTATTTTCTTTTAATCCTTAACTTTTAATAAACCCCTAAAATATAATACTCCTTGCAGAGAGAAACTGATTTCTACCTGCCTAAGTCTCCCCTAAGTTTTAATCTTACATTCTGGAGGCTTCATACTTCCAGAAAGACAGGGTCACTAAGTCAGCTTGTCACTCACCAATGGTGAATATCTAAAAGAAGTTTGAGTGTCTCCCTTCCAGTCGCTCCTCTGTCCTTCACTTCAGTCCCAGGTGACTAATTCTTATCTTCAATGATTTTTTTCCGCTATTGAAAGATTTTGTCTCTCTTGTGTCAACTCCTCTAAATTTTTATGTCTACCAATCACAGCAAGTACCAATAACTGCTTTTCCTTATATATGTACACTTGAGTAGAATCACATACATTGGCATTCATAAAATAAAATTTATCTTTTTATCTTACTTATATTTCTAAGCATTACTAAGGTTCTAATTATGCACAGAATATATAGTTGAATCTCTCTCTTTTGTCTCTCTCCTTCTCACTCTGTCACTATCTGTCTCATCCTCCCTTTATTTCTGTTCTCTTTCTCTGTCTCTCTTGCTCCTTTACATTCACAATTTACCTTTTTTGTTCCTTTACAAAAGTTGGGGATAAATTCATGTGTTGCTTGGAAAGTAGGAGGAATTATACTTTAATGCATTTAAGGTGCATATTGAGATTTCTCATCACTTAAATAATAGTATGATCAACATCAGTTGAAGTGTAAAAAAAGATGGTGACAATTTTAAGTATATTTGTTGTATTTTAAAATAGCATTCTTGATGGGGTCAAATTTAACACATTTTCAGTGCAATAAAAAATAACAAGTTATGTATTTTTGTAGTAACTGTGGAATGAAAGAAAAGAAAAACAAAATCCATCTAGTTAACTAATTGTACCATGACTTGATTCACTTAGGAAATAGTTTTCTTAGTGCAGCAATGACATCTTTATTTCTCAGGCTGTTTTTTAGAGGGTTAAACATTGGGGTCACAGTGATGTAGAAAAGAGCAAACACTTTTACTGGTTCTGCTGAATGACTGGATTTTGGCCCTAAATACACAATACTTCCAGACCCATAGAATTATCCCACTACCATGAGGTGAGAAGAACAACTAGAGAAGGCTTTAGATCTCCCTGAGGTTGAAGGCAGCCTCAGAATGGTGGTAATTATTCTTATATAGGATATATGTATCAACAGGAAAGGTGTTATGACAAATACCAGTGCTGTAACATGGACAGAAATCTCTCTTTGGTATGTGTCTCCACAGGCCAACTCTATTAATGGGGGTGCATCACTGAAAACATGATTAAGTTTTTTAGAGCCACAAAAGTTCAGAGAGAAAATCTGATACGTCTCTTCAATCAGTATTGGAACCCCAATCAACCATGAAGCCACAACCAGTTGGACACAGACCTTGTGATTCATGATAAGAGGATAAAGGAGTGGCTTACAAATGGCCACATAACGATCATAAGCCATCACAGCCAGAAGCAAGCATTCTGCTGCTCCCAGAATATAAAGGAAGCAAGTTTGTACAGCACAGGCTAGGAATGAAATGGTTCCTTTGTGGGTCCAGAGATCTGCCAACATTCTGGGGAAAGTGACTGATGTGTAACAGATTTCCAAGAAGGAAAAGTTCCCAAGAAAAAAGTACATGGGGGTTTGGAGAGATGGATCAATCTTGGTTATGACAATTAGCAGACCATTTCCAATCAGTATACACAGGTAAATGACTAAGAAAACGCCAAAGAGAAATCCTTGCATGTTGGGAAGATCAGAAAATCCTAGGAGAATGAATTCCACCACAACTGTGAAATTGTCCTCTGACATTGTGTCATTTTTTTGCCTGTGGAAACAATGAATTCAGAACCAGTCAATTACTGTTCTTGTTTGGTACTCAGTTTCCCTTTCAGCAAAAAAGGTCTTACATTTTATGATCTGAAAAATTTCTCCTGCATTTGTTATTTTAAGTTGAATCACCCTTCCAGCATTCCACATTATATTTTATTCTGTAAACTTTTGATTAATAAGTATTTCCTCTCTGCTAAGAACTGTATTAAAGTATTATGCATATATTTATTGGATATATGGATGGAAATATAGAGATATGGAGTGATTTTGTAAAACTCGTAAAATTATCCTTCATCCTATCAATTCCAATAGAAACACCATTTGACAATCTTCCTCATATTTCACTTTTCTGGGATAATTTATAGATGACAAAAATTATAGAATTCATTCAAGACTTGAGAGAGGGGAGGAAAAGATATTGTGAATTGTCTTGAATAAGACTTTCTTTATGGTTTTCTTCTTTTCAGCCTCCCTATTTTTACTGATGATATTGTTTTCATTGTTTTTTTTTAATCTAGAAAATACACACACACACACACACACACACACACACACCATGTTCAGGACTTATGGGAATCCTACCTTTCTTTTAAGGGCCCTATTATTTCCTCATTCTTCTGTATTGAATTTCCTGGCTATATTTAGTCCATCTACATTGCCATCCACTTCTTGCTTTAATGACCATATAATTTGTTCAACATGATACATTTTTTAATTAGCAAAAGCTCTCTTCTTGACCAGCCTGTTTTTCCATATTCTGTACCATCTACGAGGTTCTAAGTACCTTCGGGGAAAATGTCATTTCTTATTCAATTTGACTTCCTTGAACAACACATAGCATCTGCCCAATAGATATGATAGGTGAAAAATATGACTTAAGGTATATGTGTTAACAGCAAATATTTTCCAAAATAACTTATGCTTAAAATTTCTATACTTAGAGATTCATTCAGTGGTGGTAAAATTCATCCCATTTAAATATCTTTTCATTCATTAAATTATATTATTCTTTTATATATTAGTGTAGGCTCTTGATTAGTTTATTTCCACTGTAATATCCACTCTATATCTGCTTGCTGGAGAAATGAAACAGATAAGATGATACATGATATTATTTCATATATTTAAAATTGACAATGAACTACAACACAGCTCAGGCAAAACTATTTTTTGTAAATATATTGGGCCTTTGTCTATTTTTAAGCTTCCCAGGGACAATATCTGGGGGATACTGGTACATTTAATGTTTTTCAATTTTTTAAATAACTTCATGTAAATTCTATCTAGAACATGGCCAATATTCATTATATTACTAATAATATCAAGAACAATTGGGTTATGCTTTAGAATTTCTTCTAAGTGAAGTTATATAATCTGTTTCAAAATGGCACCATAGGTTTGATATAATAACTATTCATATAATAGCTTATCATACATTTTCACCAGGAATCAAAGTTGAGCATAAATGTAGTAGAAAACTTCTGTCTACTTCTCTACCATAAAAATAGAGATGATGTTTGTTTTTCTTCAGTATTTCATTATTCCCGATATTTTAAATGATCTTTGGAAATAGTGTATGTCATTAATTAATAAATTCTTAATACTTTTTGGAAGCTCAAACATATATATATATATGCATATATATATATATTCATTTGTGGCTTCTTGCTTTAAATTATCAATGCCAGTAAGCTCATCAATTTACAGCTCCACATATTTGGTTTCAACTATTTATTTGCAATGTTCCTACTTTGGTCAAAGACAACTCTTCACGGTAAAGAAAAAAGAAAAAAATTGGAAATTTCAGACATCTTCCAATTATCAAAAATCATCTCTAAGTATTTTGATTACTTCTTATAGATCAAATATGACCTTTCTGGCTATAAATTTCATATATAGATGTGGATTTATTTATATAAATATGTTTGCATGTACATACATATTTACACACATATACATATAATACATAATATGTACATATTACACTAGGTAACTATATTGGTTTCAAGGATATTCATTGAATTGAATTGAAGTCAAGAGTGATACTGTGAAGTAGGAAACTAAATTAGTAACTGAAAAATTCCTATATAGTCACCAAAGGAACTAGAGCCCCATCCTATTTCTTTTATTTTTTCCAATTAGAAACATGATCCTCTGACCAAGTTCTAAATTATCAGGAATGTCAAATACTTACTATAAACAAATATCTAAATAGAGATATGAAATGAATAATTACTTAAGCAAAAATGCTCATCTTTGAGTGGGTTACATTAATGTAATTAATTAAAAATAAAATTTAATACCTTTATTTTAAAGGTGATGCAGACACTTAATTGACTTGCCAATATTCAAATATTTATCAATAATTGTACATAAGCTTTAAACTTAGAATCTCCTGAACCTGAGAATGGCATTCCTAAGACTACCTCATTTAACATTTTTTTCATAAAGTTGATAGAGTTTATAAAACACAGAATGAATAATTTTAATTTTATTAAATTTTAAAAATACATATAGATATGTAGTACTATGAGAATTTTCAAAACTATCCACTGGGAAAGATATGTATGTCTTACAAAAGTGTTATTTTCAAATAGACACATATACATAAGCTTGACAAAAATAAAGAATATTAATATCTCTTCACAAATAGTTTTGTCAAATTATATAAATAGAAGAATCAGTAATCATTACAATGAGACTAATATAAATAAAAATAAACAATAAAAATTTCTAAAGTTAAAAATTTAGAAATAAAAAATAACCTATCTTCAATGATTCAATTTTAAAAACAAAACCTGTAGTGATAGAAAACATAATATTTTAGAAAATAATTTGGAATTGTAGAAATAGAGTCATTATTCACTTTTCACACTTTAGGAGATCAGTGACAGAATGAAGGATTACAGATACATGGAAATAATCAAATCACCTGTAGCTAAAAAGAAAAAAAAAGAAACTAATTAATCAACAGCAAATAACAAAAACATATTTATCATAGGAATTTGATGAAATGTTTTATAATAGAATCAAAGTCTGAGAAAGAAAAGAGCTTTGAAAAGATTTTTAATATAATAGTGACATTAAGCAAAGAAAGGAAAACTAGGATGCAAATATCCACAATATCAAGGAAATCATAAATTTAAAAAAAGGGTAACAGGAAGTTGGTCTCTGAATAATTATTCTCAAATCCTTGGTTTTCAAGAACAGATTACAAAGCCTGCTTTCCTCTTCTGATCAGTGAGGGTTGAGGGTAGTGCAGGTGTGAAATGTTACATTAATTATTATGTATGTTAGCTCTGATGTTTGCCTTTGTTTACTTTTTCATTGTTAAAAGAGAAGATAAGTGGATGGAGAGTTCTGAGAAATGACTGGATTAAAAGTGATGCATCTATAAAAGAAGCTACATTCAATTCTTTATTTGTCCAACAGCTAGTGAAGTTCCCCTATTTCCCCACACACACCTTGGCTGGCAGGGAGATCAAGGGTTATTTTGTAAAAGAATCTTTTCTTTCCCTAGTCAGTCTTTTCTAAATCTCCATCCCTGAGTAGGTTCAATATTTTCAATGTCATTATAAAGATCACAAGTTAGTTATACTTCAGATCCTATTCAGGTAAAAGAAACTAAAAGGAAGATGTAACAAAAGAGTTTGTACTTACCTTTCTTAAATGGAATTAAGTCATATTAGTCAGCTCCTTTCTTAAATAATGAATGAAAATAATAGACACATAAGAAGTTACTTGTACTCCTTATGTATATTATTGCAACAGCACTTAAGTAACAGATATTCTGATTTTTCAGAGAAGGAAACTGAGATTAAGCTATTTTAAGTGTGGGGGTTTTTTTTGGCCAAAATTCCCCATCTAGTAGGTGCCAAAGTGAGGATTTGAACATAAAGCTCTGGAGAATGCCTGAAAGCTAAACACACTTTCTATGACACTATGATTCTTCTCCCTTAAGCACTACAATTTATCAAATGGCACCAACTGACTAAGGAAAAGGATCCAGTCTCCCATGTAAAAATATGTACCATTAAATGAAATCACTTAGGAGTACTCCTTTGTGGTAGAAATAATTGCTGCCCTCCCAGCTCTCTGGGGATAGGTCCTCCACGTGCCATAACTCACTTTTTAATGAGGAAGATCTTCTGGTTCAAAGAACAATCAAATAAACAACTCTTAATAGAAGCAGGTTAGAATAGGAAAATTTCTGACCTTTGAATCAAGGAACTATATTTAAGTGGCAGATCCAGTGTTACTTAAATATCTAATTACCGAAAAGTCAGTTTTCTGCCCCTGTTATTAGTTTCCTCATCTGTACAATAGAAACAATGCTCCATAGTGTTATAGAGAGAGAGAAAAAAAAACAATTAGCAAGGACTGGGATGTTTTTTGCCATTATCATGATTGAAAGATTTGATCACACATTCTCTTCAAATAGAGGAGAAGAATAGCCACTAATATTTTGGACCAAACAATCTCCTCTTTAGCATCTCAATGCTAATGAAATAGTTGGCATAATAAATGGAGATCTTAGGTGCACACTCATGCACTTACAGTGTGCAGTGGCAGAGGGGAAGTGCTAGGACCATAAGATTACAATCAAGAGAAATCATCTTGATTCTCATTTCTATTCTTAATTTTGTAATTTTAAGCAACTTATATATTTTCTCCATTCCCTGAATTACTTACAAGGAGAAGGTCAGGGTAGAGGATCTCCACAATTCTCCACCAAGGATAGAGGAAGATACTTGTCAAGGCACCTGGATGGGAAAGGCAATGCCAGGTAATCAAGATGAAGAATGTCCAAGTTTTCCCATATGGCCTCCCATTGTGTCCTCTGACCTTACTATTTGCCCTATAACTGCATTTTCTAATCCCTGTAATCTGGCCAAGTGATGTACACTAAGGTCTCCTGGATCTTGTCACCTACTCTTCTATTGTGAAGTACAAAAAAATCATGAACCATCTCCCTTTTCTATTAATATCCTTATTTCTCATTCATTTATTCACCTATCCAGTGATGTCTTCATGTATTCATTCATTTCCAAATATAAAACTTTTGATTCTAAAAATAGGGCAAACTGGTTTACAGAATGATTTAGAGTTTAACTATTCTGGGTCTATTGTGGGACTATCTCTTACATGAAGCTATACACCATTGCTCTAGGCCTGGAAAAGTCCTCTTAAACCTGTGAAGAATTCAATGAAGAGAAACATATTTATCCTGTAGATAGGAGCTGAGGTGAATCATTGGAGTTCAATTGTAGGAATAAGAAGACCCATGTTAAAATTATATCTCATATAGTTTTAAGCTGCATTACCTTGGGTAAGCCCTTAACCCCATTTTCTTCAGTTTCCTCTTTTGTTCAATGAGAAGAAAACATTAAGAGTTTCCAGAGTCATTGCCAAGAAACTTCCAAATGGATCCCACATTTTCAGAAATTTCTAATATGACTGAAAAATATTTTGTAAATAATACATGCATTTTCAGAATTTTTTAGAATTGATGTCTAAAAATTAAATTAAGTGAAGTATTTGGACATACATCATTGAATATCTGAAGATCCCCTTTCTCCACTCATGCAAATCATAGTGCCTTTAGGGAATCATTCATACCTTGAATATTCACTTGATTAGTTGGGTGAATCAGGAATATGTAAAAGTTAAGATTAATTCTCAATAATAATATTTTTTCAGAGATGTATCAATGATCATTAGAAATCAAGGAATAAAGAAGATACAAAACAAAGACCATGTGCCCATGGCTGGTTAGCCATTTTTACATTCCCACTCACTGCCATCAATGTTGATTCTACATCAGAGAAAGGGAGCCTCCAAAGCTCACACGTTTTATCCTCTGTCTACAGGAAGTATGTAATAACAGGACATTAGTGGACTCCTGGGATGTGTAGTTCTTTTTTAAGGAAACAGATTTTCAATCATACATTATCCTTTGAGAACTGCAGAAGATGAGTCTCTACAGAGGGTATTGTAAATATACCAACTTTGAAATTGCAATAATTTGAGGATAAGAAGAAAAGAGAACAAAACCAATGATTGCAAGGTACATTGACAAAAAGCCAATTGGGGGCAGCCCCTTTTTGGCATAAGGGTATACATTTAAATTAAATATTCAATCAACCTTGAGTTCAATCAAACACACCCAAAGTTCTTTCTGTATGTTCTTGATGTAGCTAGTGGTCTGTGGAGGCATCTTCATGGTGCCTTCTGAGAAGAGTTCATTCTCTTGATTTGGAGAGGTAACATGTTTCTTAACCTAAAATTGGAATCAAAAAGAATTTAAAATTTGCAATTAAAAATAATAATAAAGAAATATAAGAACGGTTGCAGAAAATGTAACAAAAATTTTAATGTTACATGAATATACATTTTAAAAATTAAAATATAGGTACTAATTTAGAAAAAGTTAGGAGATGGTGTGCTTGGAGAGACTCTAATGGAACTGAATGGGGCCTAAGAGAGGAAGATGCAAGAGGTGCACTTAGCCAATAATAAATGGGAAGAGGAAAGTGTGTGCCCACAATGAGGTGAACTGAAGTAATGACAAAATTAGGGAATTGGGATCCTTTGGTTAAAAAAAAAATAAGTCATTTATTCTTCACTTGAAATTCCTCATATGGATTATACAGTCTGAATTTTGAAAGTTGCTAAAAAAAAAGAAAATTCATTCCAATGTATCAGTATAATATCATATCCCTAATAATTACATACTAGAATAGTAAAGATTAAAACTTACTTTAGTACTTTATTCAATACTCACAATTTTAGATCATATGTTACACACTATGAGAAAACATTAATTCATTGACTTAACAGAAAGTTTTATTATGTGCTAGGTATTCTCATAAGTGAAGTGAAAAGAAAGGAATAATCCCAATCTTTAAGAAGTTTTCTAGACTAGTCAGTAATTTACAGATTCATTGATATGTGCAATGGACTTAAACACTTATCTTTCTAGTATCTGGGAGGTTGGGAAAGCCCTACTGGTAATCAGGCTATTTGAAATGAGTTATTAAGTAAGGTAGGGATTCTATGAGGCTGGTGGGAAAAAGGTGAGTACATTAGGCCTGAGGAATTTTCTACTACTTGAATGTTCTAATAAAAGGCAAATAAAAGGCTAAGAATCTACCTATCCCTCCCATCAATCACTTCACATGGAATTATTAAATTTTAACTATTTAACAGGCACTTTAGAAATCATGGTCTTTAAAGAGCTTGCATTATTTTGTGAGCAACTTAATGAATGCAACTATCATAAATTAGTTCTATATAAATACACAAATTTAATATATTCAAATGTATTCATCCACATACCTGTGCATTTAAATATATGATAGCTTATAATATATAAGAACATGTGCATACAATGCATATGGTAAAATTATATATGCATATATTCATATATACTACTCAATAACACATATATCATGAAAATGCAAGTTGTCACATTTATGTGTAAAGTTTTTGGGAAAAATGAGTGGAATTTGACTTCGTATTACTAGAAATTAGAAAGCACAGAATTTTTTATCAATTAATTAATCCTTTTTTGAAATATGTAGAGATATTCATACTTTTATTCAATTTATGTATGCATTTATCTGTGCATTTTAAAATATGTCAGTATATGTCTGTATTTGTACATGTACACAAACACAATTTATTTTTTTTTAAAGCCAATGAAGGGATGCGGAAATTCTTTATTCAGAAGATGTTCCTTAAATGTAATCTTGAAGGAAACCTAGGGTTTTAGATAAAGAAAATGAGAAGGCATGGGAGAAATCCCATGCTAAGTCTTATTGAGGGGAAATGGTGTCATACATACAGAATGGAAGTACGAAGTAGCCAATTATTCTTTGACTGAAATGGAAATATGAAGAATTCAAGTAGCAAATAAAAATTTCCTTTAAGATGTTACATTTGATTCTAGAGTGAATAAATGCATACTAGTGTTTATTGAGGTAGTAAGTGGGATGATTATGACTGTGTTCTTGGAAAATCAGTTCCTTAGCTGGGTAAAGAATGGATTAAGGAGTTATTTGAATCATGAATATGAAATGGGAGACCTATGAAATGATCAAAGAGAGAGGAGATCCGAACTTGAGTCAAGATAAAATTTTATAGCCAAATTCAAGAACTATCAGACCAAAGAAAAGATATTACAACTTGCCAAGAAGAAGTCATTCCGATACCATAGAACCACAGTGAGGATAAGGCAGTATCTGGCTGCATCCACACTGAAGCACCGAAAGGCATGGAATATGATATTCCAGAAAGCAAGGGAACTAGGTCTTTAACCAAGAATCAACTACCCAGCTAAACTGACTATATTTTTACAGGGGAAAGTATGGTCATTCAACAAAATAGAAGAATTCAAAGAATTTCCAAAGAAAAGACCAGACCTGAAAAGAAAATTTGACATCCAAGCACAGAACTGAAGAGAATCATCAAAAGGTAATTGAAAAAGAGGGAAAAAAGAAAAACAAAGCAAAACAAAAAAAATTAAGAGACTCACTAAGCAAAAATGATATGTATCCCTATAAGAAAAGAGGTCATTTGTAACTCTTAAAAACTGTTGTTATCACCTGGGCAGCTAGAAGAAATAAGCATAGATGGAAGAGTGATAAATTGTATAAAATGAAAGGACAAGATATAAATAGGTATATAGATATATACATGCATAAATACATATACATGTGTGTTTATATATATATTTGCATATATATATATATACAACTAGAGCTATAAAAGAGATTAATATTTAATGAAATGGGAAAAGAAAAAAATAGGGGTAAATTCATGTCACAAAGAAGTTCATGGCTGGAGGGGAGAGAACATCATTATAATGGAAGGGTGAAGAGGTTGGAGAATGGAAATACTCAACTCTTACATGCTTTGAAAGTGACCTAAAGAGGGAAGAACAATCCAATGAAGGATATCCAGGGAAATCATGAAAAAAAAAATGCTAAGGAAGGATGACTTGCAGTCCCAGATCTCAAACTATACTATAAAGCAGTGGTTATCAAATCAATTTGGTACTGGCTAAGAGACAGCAAAGACGATCAGTGGAATAAACTTGGGGTAAATGACCTCAGCAAGACAGTCTATGATAAACCAATAGTTCCCAGTTTTGGTAGCAAAACCCACTCTTTTGATAAAAAACTGCTGGGGAAAATGGAAGACAGTATGGGAGATATTTGGATCAACATCTCACACTCTACACCAAGATAAATTCAGAATGGTTAAATGAACTGAATATAAAAAAGGAAACTATATGCAAATTAGGTGAACATGGAATAGTATAGATCTTTGGAAAGGAAAGACTTTAAAACCAAGAAAGAGCTAGAAAAAAAACTACAAAATATAAAATCAATTTTATTACATCAAATTGAAAAGGTTTTGTACAAAAAAAAAACAAAACAAAACTAATGCATCCAAAATTAGAAGGGAAGCAACAAATTGGGAAACAATCTTCATTACAAAAACCTCTGATAAAGGTCTAATTATTCAAATTTATTTATTTTTTTATATTCTCATGTTCATTCATTTTATTAACTATACTTTTCACATTTATGTACATATCTGAGACCTTGGTAGGATTTTTTTTACTTTCTTCTTGTAAACTTTCTCCCATGAATTACTGTTCCTCTCTACTGATAATCTTCTTTGTATGATGTACCCATGAGGCATATGATTTGGCAAACAGGTCTTGATGGCATTTTTCCTCTATCACTTTTAGATTAAAGTCACATTGATCAGATTTATAAGGTTACAGAATTTTTTTTTTATCATAAGGTCATAGTCACAGTTGGAAAGGACCACAGAGGCTCTCAAGTCCAAACCTCGTATTTTGCAAAGGCAGAAATTGAGACACAGAGAGAATAAGTGACTTAGGTCAGGTCACAAAGAAAATATGTGGCAGAGCTTAGATTTGAATTCAGGTCTCATGCCTCCAGACCCAGTGTTTTTCCCACTCTATTTTTTAACATTATTTTATTTGGTCATTTCCAAACATTATTCATTGGAAACAAAAATCATTTCCTTTTCCTCCCCCCCACCACCACCTCTCCCATAGCTGACATGTGATTCCACTGGGTATCACATGTGTTCTTGACTTGAAACCATTTCCGTGTTGTTGGTATTTGCACTAGAGTGTTCATTTCCC
Organism: Monodelphis domestica; assembly: GCF_027887165.1. Classification (NCBI taxonomy): domain Eukaryota; kingdom Metazoa; phylum Chordata; class Mammalia; order Didelphimorphia; family Didelphidae; genus Monodelphis; species Monodelphis domestica. The sequence goes on along the minus strand of NC_077232.1, from coordinate 22,987,884 downwards.
CTCCTCCCTTGTAGTCAAGCAGTTGCTTTTCTTTGGTGTTTTTACTCTCACAGTTTATCCTCTGCCTGTGGATAGTGTTTTTTAGATCCCTGCAGATTGTTCAGGGACATTGCATTGTCCCTAATGGAGAAGTCCATTACCTTTGATTGTACCACAGTGTATCAGTCTCTGTGTATAATGATTTCTTTGTTCTGCTCCTTTCGCTCTGCATCACTTCCTGGAGGTTGTTGAAATGATGTAGCAAGTATAGTGGTAAGCTAAGTGTGGGGATTTTAAATGGACTAATCAACCATGGGCATGTGGTTTTTATTTTGTAACTTCTTTATTCCTTGATTCTAATAATCCTTAATAAACCTCATATTATATAATATTTTTAGAGATATAATTAATTTTTACAGTTACCAAGACCCATAGGAAACCCTCCCCTCTCAAAGTTAATACTTTAACTTCTGTAAAAGGCATGTATTTATATGTCCCATCCATTGCAATGTGGAGATGAAGAATATAATAGTGAAAATCACTAATGATGTCTTCTCCATTATAATTTTTATAAATGTGGAGGTGTGGAATACAATAGTGCTGTTGCACTTCACTCTGTCACTCATATACTTATGACTAAATGGACCTTTAGCTTTTGTTAAACACAAGTCAAAGGTAGGCAAATTATTGCAAGGTTGTGGTGCTACTAGATATCTGAAAATCACTTCTGAAGACCCATTACAACCAATTGAGATTTTCAGCTCATTAAATTCTGCAAGCGTTACTGACACAGATTTTAACCAGTCCGATAGATTCTATCCATAATCATCTATGTGACAATTAACAAAGGAAAAAAAGAGCAAAAGATCTTATAGACAACATGAGATCACATTGTATTGTTAGCTGTGGTAACATACCTATGGCTTTGTCATGGAAAAAGTTTGTCCAACTAGTGTAATGGACTTTTGCAATGATATTTTCTCCAGTCTAGTCATAGGAGGAGGGTACAAAGAAAGACAATGTAAGAGAACATATAGCTATTAGGAAATTCACAGTAACTGAAAGTGACATAGTATAATGGAAAGTTATAGAGTAGATTAATAAGTGAAGTTAAAAAATTAAATTTTAAAACCAATAATCAGCAAATGCAATATATTTATGATAGGATACATTTACTCAGTGTCAATACAAAGTACGCATGTGAGCAATGAATCCAAGAGTCCTTTTTTTTCAATTTTGATTAATTATGGAGTTGTTAACAGTACTTGAAATGAACCTTCCCAAGCAGGGTGAGTTCCTCCAGGGTCTTGCAATTTAACCTGTAAATCCTGTGTATATGTAGCAATAGAAATGTTGTCCCCCCACCATCACCCAAGTAATGATGTGTATATATGAGAAAAAAAATGCTTAGCCTATATGGGTGGATGCCCAAAAACATCTCAAATGGTGAGATGTGTATATCTCCCCTGGAGGGGAGAACCTCAGATCATTTCAAGTACTTCTCAGGATTCAATTTTCTAATCATATTTTTAAGATCGCTATTCATTCTCTCTACTTGGCCTGAGGTCTGGGCATGATAGGGTACATGGAACTGCAGAGTGATACTCAAACAAAAATAAATCTGAGACAAAAAAGAATCAGTAAAATGGGTTTCCCTTCCTGAATCAATTCATGCTGGCAAGTTAAAGCAAAGCTCAATCTCCCTTAAGAGAACCTTAGCAACAAAAGCTACAGTGGTCAGAAAAAATTTTAATATTCAGATTTAGGCATGGCAATGAAGTAAATTTGTAAATGTTTAAAAGGTGTATAAGGCAGAGGATGCCCAAGAAAAGCTTTGTCAAGAGAAGCATGTATTTTTGCAAATGGATGAGCATATTTGGTGATAAAAACTTCTAGTCAAAAGGGGTTTCCTTCAAATGACACCCATACCCCATTGTTCTTTTTTGCTATAAATTTTTCTTTTATTTTACACTTCCTGTTCATTATAAGAAAGAGTTAAATTTATGCCATTACTAGGTGTTAAAGTTAAAATCAATTCATGTCCTTTTAAAACAGTGACCTTTACCAGAGTATCTGCCTGGTAGTTTCAGCCTCCATTTGAATTGTCTGTGATAATTTCTGTTCCCTCTGTTGCCTGGGTTGCAATGGAGTGGGTTTTAGAGTGAGTTGTTTGGATTGTAATGGAGTAGTGTGGGAAAAGGTGGGGGGGATGATCAGAAAGGGTGGCACTGATCAGGGGGTGGGAAGCCTAGGTGAAAGGATATAGGGTGGGGCAAGGAGGAGGGGTGGAGAGAAGTGTGTTGGGAGGGGATCAAGGTTGGGGGCTGGGAGGAGAGGAATGAAGAGAAGGAGAGGAGAAGAGAGGAGAGACTAAGTGGGAGTGTGACTGGAGGTAGGAAGGAGAGAGGAATAAATAATAGGACCGGTGGGGTTGAGAGGAAGAGATATAGTAGGATGGGTGATGTTGGTCAGTAGAAGGAGGGTGAGGAAAGAAAAGGTGAATAGAGGGAGGAGAAGGATGATTCTAGTAGGAATAGGGAACATGGGTGAGTACCAGGTAGCAGGGAGGAAAATTGGAAGTAAGGGTGATCAGAGGAGTGGGGAATGGGTGAGTTATGACAGGGAGAGGGGCTGAAGGGGTAGCAGGATAAACTTCTTCCCATTCCAGGTGTGAGTATTAAAGGGTGTTTTTATTACTAGATCTAATCAAGGTTTTAGGAGGAGATACTGAAGGAGTTAAGCCAAAATGGTCTGGAACCCAAGAAAGAAAGGCTTCCTCAATGGAGGACAATTAAGGACTGGATGTGGCCAATGTACCCACAGTAGCCATCTTTATATCTATTTTTATATCTATTATAATCTTTGGAATCTTTGTCACTAATGGCCATTTTAAATCATTTAAGACCTTGGAGTCAAAGGAACCATACTTTGACCAGATAAAGGACTTATCCATCTAGCCTTTGCAAAGTTTTTGTTTTTGTTTTTTAATTTCTTTCTTTGTCATCCAAGTCTCCTTAGGAAACACTTGGTTGTTCCATCTACATAGTATCTTATGTAATGGAGAAACCTTAGGCACATTACTGGTTTTAACCTGTTACTTTCCCATGATGCCTGGTCTTTACACTCATTCGAATGGAGGGAAGGAAAAGCCTTGAGTTTTAGCTTAGAGCTCTCTTCCTTCCTGCTTTCTCCAGGGGTAAAATTCAGTGGCCACATCCTTCCAAGTTTGGGGGTATAGGGCATGCTAGCCTTTAGGGTGAGCTATTTATAACCACCTGTGAATTGCCTACAAAAGTGGGCAGTTTCTGAGGCCAGATTTTGAATCTAGGCTCTCCCATCTCTAGGTCTGGCTCTCAAACCACTGATCTGCCAAACTAGCCCAGCCGTGCTAGGTGGGGTCAGTATCTAGAAGACGCATGGGAGATCCTCACAGCCAGGAGAGTAGAAGTTCCCCCCTCCCAAGAGTTAGTTAAGAATCAGCTTGGAAGCTAGGCAGAGGTGAGGGTGAACAGTTTGGAAAGACTCCAAGTTCTCCTGCTTGCTGTATATCCAAACTGCACTGTTGTTATAAAAACCCTCTCTTCTTCAAGTTGTATTTCTTAGATCCCCATAGGGAGAAAGGGTGAGAGCACTGCACAGGGGATTACCCACAGTCTGGTCTGGGATCAGAGCCAGGGCCCAGATTCAGATCTAAGATGGAAAATAGCTTCCCATAGGGAAAGGGATAGGGACACTGCATATGGGATTTCTGTGTCCTTCAGGTTGAGGGGAGGTGCAGGGAGTGTTAAAATTAATTGTGGGTTGGACTTTGAAATATAGTAATTAGGAGGTTACCAGAGATTTAATTTCTAAATCCCAAAATGAAATAGTAAAGAAAATGGAATTCATGGTAGTTTATTTACAATATTTACAATAGAAGGAAGAAATTAAGAAAAGAGGGAGAGAGAGAAAAAACTCTGGCTTCTTCTGATACCACTTAGAATCTCAAAGCCCCAGCCAAGGGGAAGAGAGTCTTAAGAAGATGGGCCTCTTCTTGTAAAATTGAGATTTGAACTCTGGACTTCAATCCCCACAAATCCTTGCTCCACTTCCCCAAAATGCTTTGTAATCTCATGGAATTCTGAGGTGGGCAAGATCGAGAAGGTATTTAAGCTGATTGCAAAGGCTTTTGAGGGCTCTTTTCTCTCTCTTTTGGACTTCCATTTTGGAGCAGATGTGGCTCCTTGTTACAAGGGAATCACTTTAAAAGACTGATATATATTAATTTAAGGTCGCCAAGGAATTCAGCTATGTAATTCCTAAATGAAAACTCAAGTCAGCAGTAAATCTTTTATGGAGTTTAATTACAATAGGAGTAAGAAAGGAATTAGAGATAGAGAGAGAGAAAAAGGGAGAGAAGGGAATAGGGCTTAAATACCCCTTCTGTTTAGGCTGGGCCAAAAGGTCCAAGCCCTTAGATAGCTGGGGCAAAGAAAAGAGATCAGTCCCTATTACTCACGTGACCAAAATGGAGAAACAGTCTCAGAGGCCCCCACCTTCAGCTTCCTTCAGAGCAAGCTTCTCAGAGCACACCGCAACCACTCTGGCCAACTCCTCCACCCCTTCGAGTCTTCAGACCCCCCTGATCTTTAAGGAAACCATCCAAGTTGCCTCCCCTCAGTTCTCACATCTACCAATCACTGTCCATCAATTTCCCTGTGCCAATGGAGGCTCTAGCTTAACCCAGGACCGCCCAGAGGCTTTGCACATGTCTGTTGAAGGTCATATTTTCAAATGATTAAATCTTTGCTCCTTTGCTACAGCCCTTTCTAAGTCCTGTTAACCTGAGTAGGGTAGAGATTGGAATAATTAAATTTTGATCTAGGCTGCAGCCCTTACTCAATCCTGTTAGGACTGAATAGGGTGGAGATTGATTCCAAGTATCTCCATTGTATCAATTCTAAAATCAATCATGACTCAAAGAAATTCCTGTTCTATGCTTAAGCATAGGTCAAAGTCCTTTCCATTGTTCAGCAAAAGGTTTCTGTCCTAAAGTAATCTGAAGAAGGGAAGAGAAGGAACCTCCCATGCCAATGGGGTTCCCATTCCAATAGACTATCAGTAAGAAATTTTCCATGTATGAAATATCCCAATGGTGAAATTTCCAACATTTATAAGTCTAAGTAATTTTGAGGTTTACATCCTTCCATAATGTAGGTGAGGTCTTGTCTAGGCCTCCCTGGCCTAGGCATGTTTTCCTTATCCTGTATTTTCTTTTAATCCTTAACTTTTAATAAACCCCTAAAATATAATACTCCTTGCAGAGAGAAACTGATTTCTACCTGCCTAAGTCTCCCCTAAGTTTTAATCTTACATTCTGGAGGCTTCATACTTCCAGAAAGACAGGGTCACTAAGTCAGCTTGTCACTCACCAATGGTGAATATCTAAAAGAAGTTTGAGTGTCTCCCTTCCAGTCGCTCCTCTGTCCTTCACTTCAGTCCCAGGTGACTAATTCTTATCTTCAATGATTTTTTTCCGCTATTGAAAGATTTTGTCTCTCTTGTGTCAACTCCTCTAAATTTTTATGTCTACCAATCACAGCAAGTACCAATAACTGCTTTTCCTTATATATGTACACTTGAGTAGAATCACATACATTGGCATTCATAAAATAAAATTTATCTTTTTATCTTACTTATATTTCTAAGCATTACTAAGGTTCTAATTATGCACAGAATATATAGTTGAATCTCTCTCTTTTGTCTCTCTCCTTCTCACTCTGTCACTATCTGTCTCATCCTCCCTTTATTTCTGTTCTCTTTCTCTGTCTCTCTTGCTCCTTTACATTCACAATTTACCTTTTTTGTTCCTTTACAAAAGTTGGGGATAAATTCATGTGTTGCTTGGAAAGTAGGAGGAATTATACTTTAATGCATTTAAGGTGCATATTGAGATTTCTCATCACTTAAATAATAGTATGATCAACATCAGTTGAAGTGTAAAAAAAGATGGTGACAATTTTAAGTATATTTGTTGTATTTTAAAATAGCATTCTTGATGGGGTCAAATTTAACACATTTTCAGTGCAATAAAAAATAACAAGTTATGTATTTTTGTAGTAACTGTGGAATGAAAGAAAAGAAAAACAAAATCCATCTAGTTAACTAATTGTACCATGACTTGATTCACTTAGGAAATAGTTTTCTTAGTGCAGCAATGACATCTTTATTTCTCAGGCTGTATATTAGAGGGTTAAACATTGGGGTCACAGTGATGTAGAAAAGAGCAAACACTTTTACTGGTTCTGCTGAATGACTGGATTTTGGCCCTAAATACACAATACTTCCAGACCCATAGAATTATCCCACTACCATGAGGTGAGAAGAACAACTAGAGAAGGCTTTAGATCTCCCTGAGGTTGAAGGCAGCCTCAGAATGGTGGTAATTATTCTTATATAGGATATATGTATCAACAGGAAAGGTGTTATGACAAATACCAGTGCTGTAACATGGACAGAAATCTCTCTTTGGTATGTGTCTCCACAGGCCAACTCTATTAATGGGGGTGCATCACTGAAAACATGATTAAGTTTTTTAGAGCCACAAAAGTTCAGAGAGAAAATCTGATACGTCTCTTCAATCAGTATTGGAACCCCAATCAACCATGAAGCCACAACCAGTTGGACACAGACCTTGTGATTCATCATAAGAGGATAAAGGAGTGGCTTATAGATGGCCACATAACGGTCATAAGCCATCCCAGCCAGAAGCAAGCATTCTGCTGCTCCCAGAATATAAAGGAAGCAAGTTTGTACAGCACAGGCTACAAATGAAATGGTTCCTTTGTGGGTCCAGAGATCTGCCAACATTCTGGGGAAAGTGACTGATGTGTAACAGATTTCCAAGAAAGAAAAGTTCCCAAGAAAAAAGTACATGGGGGTTTGGAGAGATGGATCAATCTTGGTTATGACAATGAGCAGACCATTTCCAATCAGTATACACAGGTAAATGACTAAGAAAATGCCAAAGAGAAATCCTTGCATGTTGGGAAGATCAGAAAATCCTAGGAGAATGAATTCCACCACAACTGTGAAATTGTCCTCTGACATTGTGTCATTCTTTTGCCTTTGGAAACAATGAATTCAGAACCAGTCAATCATTGTTCTTTTATGGTGCTCAATTTCCCTTTCAGCAAAGAAGACGTTGCATTTACGATCTGAAAAATTTCTCCTGCATTTATTATTTTAAGTTGAATCACCCATCCAGCATTCCACATTGTAGTATATTTGGTAATCTTTTGACTATGAATTATTTCCTCTCTGCTAAGAACTGTATTAAAGTATAATGAATATATTTCTTGGATATATAGATGGAAATATAGAGATAGGGAGTTATCTGGTAAAGCTAGCAAAATTATCCTTAATCCTATCAATTCCAATAGAAATACCATTTGACATTCTTCCTCATATTTCTATTTTCTGGGATAATTAATACATGACAAAATTATAGAATTTATTCAAGACTTGAGAGAGGGGAAGAAAAGATATTGTGAATGTCTTGAATAGGAGTTTCATTATAACTTTGTTCTTTTCAGCCTCCCTATCTTTGCTCATGATATTGTTTTTATTGTTGTTGTTTTTTTAATCTAGAAATACCCCCCCCCACAGACTATGTACTGGACTCATGGGAATCCTACCATTCTTTTAAGGACCCTATTATTTCTCCAATCATCTATATTGAATTTCCTGGCTATATTCAGTACATCTACATTGCCATCCACTTCTTGCTTCAATGACCACATAATTTGTTCAACATGATACATTTCTTAATTAGCAAAAGCTCTCTTCTTGATCAGCCTGTCTTTTCCATATTCTGTACCATCTACTAGGATCTAAGCACCTTCTGGCTGAATGTCATTTATTATTCAATTTGACCTCCTTGAACTACACATAGTATCTGATCAATAAATATGTAGGTGAAAAATATGATTAAAGTATATGTGCTAACCTCAAATATTTTCCATACTAACTGATACTTAAAATTTCTATACTTAGAGATTCATTCAATAGTGGTAAAATTCATCCCATTTAAATATCTTTTCATTCATCAAATTGTTTTCTTCTTTAATATATTAGTGTAGACTCTTGATTAGATATATCTGCTTGCTGGAGAAATGAAAGTGATAAGATGATAAATGACATTATTTCATATATTTAAAATTGACAATGAACTACAACACAGCCCAGGCAAAACTATTCTTTGTAGGTTGTAGCAGTGATTAGAGATTATTAGGAGGGTACTAGGTTATTTAGAGATAGTAGGTGTCAAGTGGTCTGATACTACTAATTTAAAATCTAAGAGAAGTTAAGTAAAACTAAAAAAATGTATTGTCTATTTCTTTTTCTCTTTTAATAGAATGTTCCTGAAGTCAAATACTACCTCACTCATTTTTTTGGATTATAATTTGTAGACACATTATAATGGAAGAAACATTAGCTTTGGATTCAGAAGTTGTGTTCAATTGCCAGCATTTAATCTTATTGCCTATGTTGTAATTAATAAGTAATTTATCATTTCTGGAAATCATTTTCCTTATCTTTAATGTGAGGGTTGACATCTGAGATATCTTCCATCTTTAGATCCTTGAGACTAGAATAATATACAAGGTATCATTGCCTTTTTGCAAATACCCTTATTTTCTATTCTTCTACCAATGAGTGAGAAGGTAATATACAATTAGGCATTGGAAGAAGTCGACAGGTCTTGAATTCGACTCCTGACTATCACACACAAATTTTGTAGCCAAGGTTAACCATTTAATTTTTTTGTTCTTCAGCTTGCTTCTTTATGGTGTGTGAATGCTGTTAACACTGCTTAACCATCAAGGATACTACCAAGAAGATTATTTTGGATAGTATAGCTATAAAAACATTTTGAAAAGTGTTAAATGACATAGATAAGCAAGGCAGCATCAATATCTTTAAGATTACTATCATTGTCATCATTATTAGAGCAACCTCAGAAGAAATTATCTCATGTTATGATCATATAATTTTATTTATTTCATTTTTATTGTTGTATGCCTTCAAGGAAGTATCTCTTTGTGAATGGCTTTTATGAATATGACTAAACATATTGGACTTTTGTCTATCTTTGTCCTCTCTAGGGACAATATCTGGGAGATAGTGGTATAATTATTGTTTTTCAATTTTTTAATAACTGCATGTAAATTCTATCTATAGCATTGCCATTATTCACTATTACTACTCATATCAAGAACAATTGGGTTATTTTTTTAGAATTTCTTCTATGTGAAGTTATATAATCTGTTTCAAAATGTCACCATAGGTTTGATATATCTATTTATGTAATAGTTTTTTGCACATTTTCCCCAGTAATCAAAGGTGAGAATAAATATAGTACAAAGTTGCCATCTTCTTCTCTGCCTTAAAAATAGAGATGATATTTGTTTTTCTTAAGTATTTCATTATTCACAACATTTTCAACATTGTTTGGAAATAGTGTATGCCATTAATTATTAAATTCTTAACACTTTTTGTAAGTTAAATATAATTCTTCATTTGTGCTTTCTTACTTTAAATCATCAATGCCACTAAGCTAGTCAGTTTCCAGGACCACATGTTTGGTTTCACTTATTTATTTCCAGTGTTCCTAACTTGTCAAAGATAAGTCGTCATGGTAAATAAAAAAGAAAAAAATTGGAAAATTCAGTCATCTTTCAATTATCAAAAATCATCTCAAAGTACTTTGCTTACTTCTTATAGATCAAATATGACCTTTCTGGCTATACATTTCATATATAGATGTGGATTTATTTATATAAATATGTTTGCATGTACATACATATTTACACACATATACATATAATACATAATATGTACATATTACACTAGGTAACTATATTGGTTTCAAGAATATTCATTGAATTGGATTGAAGTCAAGAGTGATACTCTGAAGTAGGAGACTCAATTAGTAACTGGAAAATTCCTATATAGTCACCAAAGGAACTAGAGCCGCATCTGATTTCTTTTATTTTTTTCCAATTAGAGACTTATGATCCTCTGACCAATTTCTAACTTTTCAAGAATATCAAATACTTACTATAACCAATTATCTAAATAGAAATATAAAATGGATAAATTACTTAAGCATAAAGACTCATCTTTGAGTAGGTTATATTAATGAAATTAATAAAGTATACAATTTAATACCTTTATTTTAAAGATCATGCAGATGGCTTAATTGACTTGCCAATATTCAAATATTTATTAAGAATCAGAGATAAGAATTAAACTTACAATCTCCTGCCCTGAGAGTAGCACTCCTAAGCCTACCTCATTTAACACTTCTTCATAAAAGTGATAATGTTCATAAAACACAGAATGAATAATTTTGATTGTATTAAATTTTAAAAAATACATATAGATATTTAGTACAATGAGAATTTTCAAAACTATTCACTGGGAAAGATATGTATGTCTTACAAAAGTGTTATTTTCAAACACAAACACATATACATAAGCTTGACAAAAATAAAGAATATTAATATCTGTTCACAAATAGTTCTGTCACATAATATCAGCAGAAGTATCAGTAATCATTACAAAGAGACTAATATAAATAAAAATAACAAATAAAATTTTCTAAGCTTAAACAATTTAGAAATAAGAAATAAAGTATACTCAATGATCCAATTTTAAAAATAACCTCTATAGTGATAAAAAACATAATATTTTAGAAAATAATTTGGAATTGTAGAAATAGAGTCATTATTCACTTTTCACATTTTAGGAGATCAGTGATAGAGTGAAGAATTACACATACATGGAAATATTCAAATCACCTTTAGCTAAGAAGAAAAAAAGAAAAAAGAAGCACTGATTAATCAACAGGAAATAACAAAAAAAAACTTTTTTATAATAAGAATTTACTGAAATGTTTTATAATAAAATCAAAGTGTGAGAAACTAAAGAGATTTGAGAAGGATTTTTTTTAATAAAGTGAGATTTAGCAAAGAAAGCATAACTAGGATACAGATATCCACAATGTCTACCATATCATAAATTAAAACAAATGGTAACAGGAAGTAGGGCTCTGATTAATTATACTCAAAAATCTTGGTTTTGAAGAACAGATTATACAACCTGATTTCCTCTTCTGAGCAGTGTGGGTAGAGGGTAGTGCAGGTGTGAAATGTTACATTAATTATTATGTATGTCTTCACTGATGCTTGCCTTTGTTTACTTTTTCATTGTTAAAAGAGAAAATATGTGGATGGAGAGTTCTGAGAAATGACTGGATTAAAAGTGAAGCAGCTATAAAAGAAGCTACATTCAATTCTTTATTTGTCAGCTAGTGAAGTCCCCTTATTTCCACCACACACCTTGGCTCACAGGGAGATCAAGGGTTATTTTGTTAAAAGAATCTTTTCTTTCCCTAGTCAATGTCTTTTGTAAATCTCCATCCCTCAGTAGGTCCATCATTTTCAACGCCATTATAAAGATCACAAGTTAGTTATACTCCAGATCCTCTTCAGGTAAAAGAAACTAAATGGAAGATAGAAAAAAAGAGTTTGTACTTATGTTTCTTAACTAGAATTAAGTCATATTAGTCAGCTCCTTTCTTAAATAATGAATGAAAATAATAGAGACACATAAAAAGTTACTTGTACTCCTTATGTATATTATTGCAACAGCACTTAAGTAACACAGATAGTCTGATTTTTCAGAGAAGGAAAATGAGATTCAGTTATTGTAAGTGTGTTTTTTTTTGGCCAAAATTCCCCATCTATTAGATACCAAAGTGAAGACTTGAATAGAAAGCTCTCATGAATGACTGAAAGGTAAACACTTTCTATGATGCCATGATTCTTTACACTTAAGAATTACAATTTATCAAACAGCACCAATTGACTAAGGAAAAGGTTCCAGTCTCCCATGTAAAAAATTGTGCCATTAAATGAAATCACTTTGCAGTACTCTTTTGTAGTAGAAATAATTACTGCCCTTCCAGCTCTCTTGGGGTAGGAGCCATAAGGCACTTTTTAATGAAGAAGAAGGTCTTCTGGCTCAAAGAACAATCAAATAAATAACTCTTAATAGAAGCAGGTTAGTATAGGGAAAATTTCTGACCTTTGAATCAAGGGACTATATTTAAGTGTCAGATCTAGTGTTACCTAAATATCTAATTATTGAATAGTAGCTTTTCTTCTCCTCTTATTATTTTTCTCATCTGTAAAATGGAAACAATGCTCCATAGTGTTATAGAGAAAAATAAAACCATTAGCAAGCATTGGGCTGTTTTTAGTCATTATCATGATTGAAGGATTTGATCACTTATTCTTGTCAAATAGAGGAGAAGAATAGCCCCTAATATTTTGGACCAAACAATCTTCCCTTTAGCATCTCACTGCTAATGAAATAGTTGGCATAATTAATCCAGATCTTAGCTACTCACTCATGCACTTACAGTGTGCAGTGACAGAGGGGAAGTGTTAAGGACCATAAGATTACAACCAGGAGAAATCATCTTGAATCTCAATTCTATTCTTCTTACATTTGTAATTTTTAACAAGCTATATATTTTATCTCTTCCTTGATTTATTTAAAAGGTGTAGAGCAGGGTAGAGTATTTACTCAATTCTCCACCAAGAAGAGAGGAGAAAACTTGTCAAGGCACTTGGATGGGAAAGGCATCGCCAGGTAATCAAGATGCAGAATGTCCAGGCTTTACCGTATGCCCTACCACTGTGTCCTAATGTTCTCTAATCTTTATATTTGCCCTACAAATGCATTTTCTAATCTCTGTAATCTGGTCAAGTGATATAACCTAAGGTCTCTTGGACCTTGTCACATACTCTGCCATTGTGAGTTCCAAAAAATCATGAACCATCTCCCTTATCTATTTTTATGCTGATTTTTCATTCATTTTTTTCACCTATCCACTGATCTCTTCATGTATTCATTCATTCCCAAATATAAAACTTTTCATTCTAAAACTTGGGCAATCTAACTTACAGATTAATTTAGAGGTAACTATTCTGAATTTATTGTGGGAATATCTCTTACATGAAGGTTTATGCCATTGTTCTAGATCTGGAAAAGACCTCTTAAACTGTGAAGAATTCAATTATGAGAAATGTATTTACTCTGTAGATAGGAGATGAGGTGATTTAATGAAGTACAATTCTAGGAATCAGAATAACTGAGCTTAAATCGCATCTCAGATACTTATAAACTGCATCACCTTAGGTAAGTCCTTAACCCCATTTCCCTCAGTTTCCTCATTTGTACAATGAACAGGAGAAGGAAATATTAAGCCTTTCCATTTCATTGCCAAGAAACTACCAAACGGATCCCCAAATTTCAGAAGTTTCTAATATGACTGAACAACAATATTTTGTTAATACTACATGTCTTTTCAGAATTTTTTAGAAATAATGTCTAAAAACTAATGTCAGTGAGGTATTTGAACTCTCAAATCATTGAGTATCTGAAGGTCCTTTTTCTCCACTCACCAAATCATAATGCCTTTCAGAAATCATTCATACCTTGAATATTCATTTGATTGCTTAGGTGTCTATCGGGAATATAGGAATTGTTGTAGCAAAATATAGCAAAATGTTTAATGTTACTTGAATATTATTTTTAAATTTTTAATATAGGTACTAATTTGGAAAAAAAAATTAGTAGATGGTGGAATAGAAGAGACACTAATGGAATTGAATGGGCCTTAAGAGATGAAGATCCAAGAGGTGTACTCAGCCAATGATAAAGGGGAAGAAGAAAGAGTGTGCCCACAATGAGGTGAACCGAAGTGATGACACAACTATGGAGTGGGGATTCCTTGGTTAAGAGAAAAATTCAGTTACTCTTCACTTGAAATCCCTCATATGGATTGTATAGTCTGAATTTTGAAAGTTGATTTAAAAAAAAGAAAATTCATGCCAATGTATAAGTAGCATATCATATCCCTAATAATTATGTATTAGTGTAGTAAAGATTAAAATTTACTTTATCACTTTATTCAATACTCATAATCCTATGGTACACACTATGAGACAACATGAATTAATTTACTTAAAAGCATATTTTATTATGTGATATTCTCATAAGTGAAGTGAATAGAAAGGAATAATCCCAATCTTTAAGAACTTTTCTTAACTAGTTGGTAATTTACAAACCCATTGGTATGTGCTATGGACTTAGACTCTTCTCTCTCTAGTATCTGGGAGGCTGGGAGAGCCCTACTGTTAATGGGGGTATTTGAGATGAGTTTTTAAGTAAGGTAGGGATCCTATAAAGCTGATAGGGAAAAGGTGAGTACATTAGGCCTGAGGAGATGTCTGCTACTTAAATGTTCTAATAAAAGGCAAGTAAAAGGCTAAGAATCTACCTTTCTCTCCCATCAATCACTTCACAAGGAATTATTAAATTTTAACTATTTAACAGGCACTTTAGAAATGATAGCCTTAAAGAACTTCCATTCTTTCATGAGAAACTTAATGAATGCAACTGCCATATATTAGTTCTATATAAATACACAAATGCTAGCATGGTGGCAGTCTAAACACTAGTCACTTACTCTCCCCAGCACACACTGACAAGGACTACCCCAAAAGACCTTTAGAATCCTTTTCAGAGGAGCAGAGGGGATGTACAATGGGGTGTAGCATTGAAGGTGGATAGGATTTCAGCTTTTCCAGTCTATAAGAGGGTGAAAGGGCTTCCACCCAAAGGTAAACATATCTACCCACCCCACCCCCACCACCTACTGAACCAGAGCCAGAGCCAGTGCACTCCAAGATGAGAGAGCAAGGGACACCCCTGGAGTGAACAAGGGACACCTCTGGTTCCATGGGAGGTGACTAGGACCAAAGGGGATCCACCCCCAAAAGCAGCTTGGCAGTAAACTCCAGCATGTTAGGTTGCAGACCTTAGGAGCTGGGAGCCAGCACGCCTTACGGAACCAGCTAGGAGTATTTCTAGAGTGAGCAAGGGGCACTTCTATGTCCTTGGGAGCCAACAAGGACAGCTGGAGAACCACCCCTTAAAGCAGGCAGGAAAACCAGGCGGGCAGGAGAGCGCAGACCATGGGTGCCCATGGGAAGATAGCACCAAGAAGAGCTGCAAAGGACTGTGGAGAGTTGAGAGCTTGCTTCAGGAAAAATCTGTTCTCTTCACTACATTCACAGAGAATCTGCCCAGCTGACTCAGATTTCTGACAAAAGAGGGAAGGGAAAACATCTAGAAAATGGATAATTATGCTCAGGAGCCTCAAAATTCTATCAAAAAACCCCAAAAGAAGGCTGTGACCCTCAAGAATTTTTATGGAGGAAAAACCCAGGCTACAGAGGAAATACTGGGTGAAATTCAAACAAAGGAAAAACCAAAAAGAAAAAAAAAACAGCAGAAACTGTCCACAAAAACTGGAAGAGTCTCAAACGGAGTTTACCCTCAAAAAGATGGAAACCTTCTGGAAAGAGAAGTGGGAAATGGTTTAAAAAATGAAGAAATCATAGCTGAAAACCAAAATATTAAAGCAGAAAACCAGGTTTTAAGGACCAGAATTGAGCAACTGGAAACCAATGATCTTTCAAAATAGCAAGAATTAATAAAGCAAAGTCAAAAGACTGTCAAAATAGAAGAAAACCTAAAATATCTCACTGAGAAGGTGACAGATCAGAAAAAGAGAGGAAGAAGAGACAATTTGAGAATCATTGGTCTACCTGAAAAGTCAGAAATAAACAGAAACCTTGACACCATATTACAAGAGATCATCCAAGAAAACTGCCCTGAGGGGGCAGCTGGGTAGCTCAGTGGATTGAGAGCCAGGCCTAGAGACAGAATGTCCTTGGTTCAAATCTGGCTTCAGAAACTTCCCAGCTGTGTGACCCTGAGCAAGTCACTTAACCCCCATTGCTTAGCCCTTACACCTTGGAGCCAATGTACAGTATTGACTCCAAGACAGAAGGTATGGGTTAAAAAAACAAAAAAAAAGAAGGAAAACTGCCCTGAATTTCTAGAACATGGGGGGAAAATAGACATTGAAAGAGTTCATAGAACACCCTCTACACTAAACCCAAAAAAAACACCAACTCCTAGAAATGTAATTTCTAGAGCTTTCAAGCTAAGGAGAAAATCCTATGAGAAGACAAAAAGAAACAATTCAGATACAAAGGAACACCAATCAGGATCACACAAGACCTGGAAGCTTCCACACTGAAGGACCGCAAGGCCTGGAACATGATATTTAGAAAGGCAAGAGAACTGGGTCTTCAACCAAGAATCACCTATCCATCAAAACTGACTATATACTTCTAGGGAAAAGTATGGGCATTCAACAAAATAGAAGATTTCAAAGTATTTGTAAGAAAAACACCAGAACTAAGTGGAAAGTTTGACATCCAAACACCAAGATCAAGAGAAACATGAAAATGTAAATATGAAAGATAGGGAAAAGGAGAAAAATGTTTTTTTTAATTATTCATTCTCTCTTCTTTAAGGGCTACAATTACATCAAAGTATATATATTAATATATGGGGAAAATGTTATCTGTTAATCACAAAATGTGTTTTCATTATTATAGTAAATAGAAGAATCATTCATAGGAAAAGATTGGGGCATTAAGGGCTATAAAATGATATGCAAAAATAAAGGGTGAGGGGCAATCGATGATGGTACTAAGAGATACTTGACAAAATAAAATAAATAGAATAATCTTTGTCACACAAAGGTACAAATGGGAAGGGGAGGGGAAGAATACTTTTATGAGAGGGAGATGAAGACAGTGCTAAAACGTAATACTAGAATATCACCCTCAGCGAAATCAATTCTGAGAGGGAAGAGCATCTAGATCAATTGGGATCTTGAAGTCTGTTTTAACTTACAGGGTAAGGAAGAAGGGAAATCTAAGGGGTGGGAGGTGGAGGGAGTTCAAAAATAAAGGAGGGAAGGAGAGGGGGTAGGGAACTTAACAAATCCTAAAAAAAACGAGAAGGGAACAAAAAGAGAGGAGCCAGAAAGGGAAGCATATCAAGGGAGGGAAATAGGGGGATTGACTAAAAGTAAACCACAGGTTTAAAAGGTTATAGAAACAGAAGAAAGGTAAGAACTAGGAGAGGATATCAAAATGCTAGCGAATTCAAAGTGACAATTATAACTTTGAATGTGAATGGGATGAATTCACCCATAAAATGTACACAAAAAGGAGAGTGGATTAGAATCTAGAATCCTACCAAATGTTGTCTACAAGAAACACACATGAGGTGAGTAGATACTCACCAGGTCAAAAATAAAGGGTGGAGCAAGACCTATTGGGCCTCAACTGACAGAAAGAAGACGGGAGTTGCAATCATGATATCTGACAAAGCCAAAGTAAAAATAAAACTGATTAAAAGGGATAGGGAAGGTAAATTCATCCTGATAATAGGGAGAATAGACAAATAGGAAATATCACTAATTAACATGTATGCATCAAATGGTATAGCACTGACATTTCTAATGGAGAAACTAGTAGAATTGAAGGAAGAAATAGATAGTAAAGCTATATTAGTGGGAGACCTGAAGCTACCGCTATCAAATTTAGATAAATCAAATAAATAAATAAATAAATGAGACAGAGGTGAAAGAGGTGAATGAAATCTTAGAAAAATTAGAGTTAGTAGATATGTGGAGAAAAATAAATAGGGAGAAAAAGGAATACACCTTCTTTTCAGCAGCACATGGCACATTCACAAAGATTGACCATATACTAGGTCATAAAAACATGGCATACAACTGCAGAAAAGTAAAAATAATAAATGCAAAATTTTCAGATCATAAGGGAATACAAATTATGATCAGTAAGGGGTACATGGAGAGCCAAATCAAAAATAATTGGAAATTAAATAATATTATTCTCCAAAATTGGTTAACTAGAGAACAAATTATAGAAACAATTAATAATTTCATTGAAGAAAATGAAAATGATAAGACGTTCTTTCAAACTCTCTGGGATGCAGCCAAAGCAGTACTCAGGGGGAAATTTATAACCTTCAGTTCATATATTAACAAATTAGGGAGGGCAGAGGTCAATGAATTGGACATGCAAATCAAAAAACTTGAAAGCGAACAAATTAAAACCCCCCAGAAGAAAACCAAATTAGAGATCTTGAAAATTAAGGGAGAAATTAATAAAAATGAAAGTGATAGAACTATTGAACTTATAAATAAGACTAGAAGCTGGTATTTTGAAAACACAAACAGTAGACAAAATATTAGTCAATCTAATAAAAATGAGGAAAGAAAAAAATCAAATTAACAGTATAAGGGATGGAAAGGGAGAACTCACATCCAATTAAGAGGAAATTAAGGCAATCATTAAAAACTATTTTGCCCAATTATAGGGCAATAAATATGTCAATGTAGGTGATATGGTTGAATATTTACAAAAATATAAATTGCCTAGATTAACAGAAATAGAAATATAATTCTTAAATAATCTCATATCAGAAAAAGAAATTGAACAGGCCATCAAAGAATTTCCCAAGGAAAAACCCCCAGGGCCTGTTGGATTCACAAGTGAATTCTATCAAACATTAAAAGAACAGCTAATCCCAATACTATACAAACTATATGACAAATTAAGTAAAGATAAGTTCTACCAAATTCATTTTATGACACAAATATGGTACTTATCCCAAAGCCAGGTGGGCCAAAAATGGAGAAAGAAAACTATAGACCAATCACCTTAATGAACATAGATGCAAAAATCTTAAACAGGATACTAGCAAAAAGACTCCAGGAAGTCATCACAAAGATTATTCACTATGATCACATGGGAGTTATACCAGGAATGCAAGGATGCTTCAATATCAGGAAAACTATCCACGTAATTGACCATATCAACAAGCAAACCAACAAAAATCACATGATTATCTCAATAGACACAGAAAAGGCATTTGACAAAATACAACACCCATTCCTAATAGAAGGGTATTTCCTAAAAATAATAAACATTATCTATCTAAAACCATCAGCCAAGATCATCTGCAATGGGGATAAACTAGATGCATTCCCAAAAGATCAGGAGTGAAACATGGATGCTCATTATCACCTTTATTATTCAACATTGTACTGGAAACACTAGCAGTAGCAATTAAAGAAGAAAAAGAAATTGAGGGTATTAAAATTGGCAATGAGGAGAACAAGCTATCACTCTTTGTGGATGACATGTTGGTCTACTTAAAGAATCCTAGAGAATCAACTAAAAAGCTAGTGGAAATAGTCAACAACCTAAGTTAGTAAAGTTGCAGGATACAAAATAAACCCACATAAGTCATCAGCATTTCTATATATCTCAAACACATCTGAGAAGCAGGAATTAGAAAGAGAAATTCCATTCAAAATCACCTTAGACAATATAAAATACTTAGGAATCTCTCTGCCAAGACAAACACAGAACTATATGAATACAACTACAAAACACTTTCCACACAACTAAAAGTAGATTTGAACAATTTGAAAAACATTAACTGCTCATGGGTATAATAAGCTAATATAATAACAATGACCATCCTACCCAAACTTATCTATCTGTTTAGTGCCATACCCACTGAACTTCCAAAAAATTTTTTATTGAATTAGAAAAAAATAAAAAAAGTTCATTTGGAAAAACAAAAGATCAAGGATATCCAGGGAAATAATGAAAAAAAAAATACAAAGGAAGGTGGTCTTGCAGTCCCAGATCTCAAACTATATTATAAAGCAGTGGACATCAAAACAATTTGGTATTGGCTAAGAGGCAGAAAGGAGGATCAGTGGAATAGACTTGGGGCAAGTGACCTCAGTATGACAGTCTATGACAAACTCAAAGATCCCAGCTTTTGGGACAAAAATGCACTATTCGATAAAAACTACTTGGAAAATTGGAAGACAATGTGGAGAGATTAGGTTTGGATCAACACCTCACACCATACACCAAGGTGAACTCAGAATGGGTGAATGACTTCAATGTAGAGAAGGAAACAATAAGTAAATTATGTGAACACAGAATAATATATATGTCATATCTTCGGGAAGGGAAAGATTTTAAAACCAAGCAATACATACAAAGAGTCACAAAATATAAAATAAGTAATTTTGGCTACATCAAATTAAAAAAAATTGTACAAACAAAACCAATGTAACCAAAATTAGAAGGGAAGCAACAAATTGGGAAATAATCTTCATAACAAAAACCTCTGGCAAATGTTTAATTACTCAAATTTACAAAGTGCTAAATCAATTGTACAAAAATCAAGTTATTCTCCAATTGATAAATGAGCAAGGTACATGAATAGGCAATTTTCAGTCAAAGAAATCAAAACCATTAATAAACACATGTAAAAGTGTTCCAAATCTCTGATAATTAGAGAGATGCAAATCAAAACAACTCTGATGTACCACCTCACACCTAGCAGATTGGCTAACATGACAGCAAAAGGAAAGTAATGAATGTTAGAGGGGATGTGGCAAAGTTGGGACATTAATTCATTGCTGGTGGAGTTGCTAAATGATCCAACCATTCTGGAAGACAATTTGGAACTATGACCAAAGGGTGCTAAGAGACTGTCTCACCTTTGATCCAGCTCTAGCACTGCTGGGTTTGTACCCCAAAGAGATAACAAGGAAAAAGACATGTACAAGAATATTTATAGCTGTACTCTTTGTGGTGGCAAAAAATTGGAAAATAAGGGGATGCCCTTCAATTGGAGAATGGCTAAACAAATTGTGGTATATTTTGATGATGGAATGCTATTGTGCTCAAAGGACTAATCAAGTGGCGGAATTCCATGGGGACTGAAACAACCTTAATGAAGTGTTGCAGAGCCAAAGGAGAGGAACCAAGAGAACATTGTACACAGAGATTGATACACTGCGGTACAATTGAATATAATGGACTTCTCCATTAGTTTCAATGCAATGTCCCTGAACCATCTGCAGGGATCTATGAGAAAAAACACTTTCCACAAGCAGAGGACAAACTGTGGGAGTAAAAACACTGAGGAAAGGCAACTGCTTGACTACAGGGGCTGAGGGTATATGATTGGTGATGTGGATTCTGAATGAACATCCTAGTGCAAAAAAAAAACAAAATGAAAATGAGTTCAGATCAAGGAAACACGTAATACCCAGTAGATATGAGTGTCAGCTATGGGGGGGGGGGGGGGGATGGTGTGAGGGGAGGGAGGAAAAGAAAATTATTTTTGTATTCAATTAATAATATTTGAAATTGACCACATAAAATAATGTTTATCTAAACTAAAACAAATAAATTTAAAAAATGAAAACCCAAAGTAATATATACAAACGAAGTTACCGACACACCCATACATATAAATATATGATAGTTTAAAAATATAAAAAAATGTGCGTACAATGCATATAGTATGAATAGATATGCATATATTCAAATATACTACTCAACAACACATATGTCATGAACATGCAAGTTATCACCTTTAATGTGTAAGGTTTTGGGGAAAAATGCGTGGAATTTGACTTCATATTATTAAAATTTCTCAAGCACATAATTCTTGATCAAGTAATTAATTTTTCCCAAATATGTAAAGAAATTAATGCTTTTATTCAATTATATATACATTTATCTGTGAATTTATATATGCATATATAAATCACTATATGTGTGTATTTGCACATGTAAACAAACACATTTTTTTTTTAATTTGATAAAGGGATGCTGAAAATCTTTATTCAGCAGATGGTCCTTAAATGTAATCTTGAAGGAAACCTAGGTTTTTAGGAAATGAAAATGAGATAGCATAGGAGAAATCCCATGCAAAGCCTTAGAGAGGGGAAATGTAGTGTCATATATAGAGAATGGAAGTAGGAAGTAGCCTATTATTTGATTTAAATGGAAACTTGAAAGATTCAAGTTGTAAATTTAAAAATTTACATAAGATGATATATTTGATTCTAGAGTGAATAAATGCATACTAGAGTTTTTTGAGCTAATAAATAGAATGATTATAACTGTCTTCTTGGAAAATCAGATCCTTAGCTGGGTAAAGAAAGGATTAAGGAGTTACTTGAATCATAAATATGAAATGGGAAACCAGTGAAATGATCAAGGAGGGAGGTGATTAAGACTTGAGTCAAGAAAAAATCCATACTAGTGAAGAGTAAATGATAAAGTTGAAAGACTTTTGGAGATGGAAGTGACATATTTTTACTTAAATAAATTATTTTAAAATTATTATAATTTTACAAAATTTTACCATTATTCTCTGCAAAGGAATTTGGAACTACTATAGTCCAAAAGCTATATCACTGTGCATACCTAAATGCTCAGCAATACCTGTCCTACATCTCTATTTCAAAAAGATCAAAGAAAGGGGAAAGAACCTATTTGTATATGTGAGTACATGTATGTATATATAAATATATGTGTGTGTGCATGTACACACATGCATACATACATAATGCACATATGTGTATAAACTCTCTCTCTAGTAGCATAAAAGTTGAAAATGAAGTAATTCCCATTTGGTGCAGAATGAGGAAGGACACTGTGGTATGTGATTACAATTGAATATTATTGTAGAATAAAAAAATTCAATAAGCAAGATGGTTTCTGGAAAAACTAGGATGATATATATATATATATATATATATATATATAGAAATGGTGAAAAATGAACAGTGAATAAAGAAAAAGCAATATTAATAAAAATTAGAATTTCATAATTCACATTCTATGTGACAAAGTTTTAGCCAAGCAGAGGCAAAACACAAAGCTTTTTCAATCAAAAATGAGATCTTTCCCTTTTAACTTGGCCATGATCCACAGTGTCAGCGTACATAACTTTTTCATCAGGTAAAAGTCTTTTAAAAATAGTAGCTCAACAACTAATGCAAATTCTAGGAAGTACCAAAAATCTATAAAATCTTGAGAGCCTATTGGATGACAACTGGAAACAAACCTACTATCACTTAGAATTTACATATGTCTCTATAGCCACTTGCTGTGTCATTTAAAAACCTTTGAAACTCGTGGATATTTGTCTCAAGTTCTTCAAATCTAGCCAATGTTTCAACCTCAAGTGAAATATTTCTATCAGATTGTATTATTACCATTATTCCAAAATTGGTAGGATAGCTCAGAAAAACTCTGTACTACTGATGCCACCAAGAACATAAACTATTCTGATGGAAGGGCAGAGTAAGACAAATATAAAACTGTCCTCCTATGGGATGAGACCATAAAACCATCCATGGATTACCAAGCCCCATCGTAAACCCTCCCTCCTCCAAGATAATATTTTAACATCTGTAAAAGGCATGTATTTATATGCTCCGTCCATTACAATGTGGATACGAGGAATATAATAGTGAAAATCACTAATGATGTGTTATCCATAACAATTTTTATAAATGTGAAGGTGGGGAATACAATAGTGCTATTGCACTTCACTCAGTCACTCATGTACTTACTAAAAAATGGACCATTACCTCTTTTTACACATAAGTCAAAGGAAGATGAATTATTCAGAGGTTGTGGTGCTACTAGATATCTGAAAATCACTTCTGAAGAGCCATTAAAATCAATGGAGATTTTTAGCTCATTAAATTCTCCAAAGATTACTGATATGGGTTGTAACCAGTTTGATGGAGGATATCTATCATCATCTATGGGATAATTAACAAAGGCAAAAAAAAGCAAAAGACCTCATAGGCAACATGAGATCTCTGTGGTGTTAGCTGTGGTAGCATACCTATGGCTTTGCCATGGAAAAAGTTTGTCCAACTTGCGTATGGACTTTTATAATGGTATTTTCTCCAGTCCAGTCATAGGAGGGGGGGTACAAAAAAAGACAATGTATGAGAACCTACAGCTAGTAGGCAAAATACAGTAACTGAAAGTGACATAGTATAATGGAATGTTATAGATTGGATTAATATGTGAATTAAAAAAATTAAGTCTTAAAACATATAATCAGCAAATACAAAATATTTATGACAAGATACAGTTACTCAGTGTCAATACAAAGTATCCATGTGAGCAATAAATCCAAGAATCCAAGATTCCTTTCTTTTCCCAATTTTGATAACTTATGGAATATTTAACAGTACTTCAAATGAAACTCCTCAGGCAGGCTGAGTTCCTCCAGGGTCATGGAGATTTTGCAATTTGACCTATAAATCCTGTGTGAAAGGATCAATGGAAATATATAGGTTCCATCAGGGAAAGGATAGGGGCACTGCACATCAAATCTCTGGGTTCTTTAGGTTGAGGGGAGGTGTAGGGAGTGTTAAAATTAATTGTAGGTTGGACTTTGAAATATATTAATTAGTTGGTCTCCAGGGATTTAATTTCTAAATCTAAAAATAAATTAGTAAAGTAATTGGAATTTATTTTATTTTATTTTACCAAAAATGGTAGTTTATAATATTTACAATAGAAGGAAGATATTAAGGTAAGATAGATAGAGAGAGAAAACTCTGGTTTCTTCTGATACCAGTAAGAATCTCTAAGTCCCAGCCAGGGGAAGAGAGTCTCAAGAAGATGGGCTTTATCTGGAGGCCTCACACCTCCAGAAAGTTGGGGTCACTAAGTCAGCTTTTCATTCACCAATGAAATCAGTCTAAAAGAAGTCTGGCTGTCTTTTTTCCAGTTGCTCCTCTGTCTATTACTCTATGCCCAGGTGACTAACTGTCCTCTTCAGTGTTTTTTCCCCTCTATTTAAAGACATTTCTCTCTTTTGTCACCTCCTCTAAATTTTCAAATCTACCAATCACCACAGATACTTTTCCCCAGGACTGGTCATTCTTTAGTTCTCACCTTCTTAGGTTAGATTTTCTCCAGGGATGTCCATCTTTAGTTCTCACCTTCTTTGGTGAGATTTTCCCCAGGAGTGTCCATTCTTTAGTTCTCACATTCTCTGGTTAGATTATATCTTTTTGGGGGTTCCTTAACACCTCTTTTGGTAAATTCACCTTTGTACTTACTGAACACCTTTTTATGGTTAATTTACCTTTTGTAGTTACTTAACACCTTTTTGTAATTAAAAATCTGAAACTAGATTGTAACTTAAAATTCTAGCCTCACTGTAAAGTAAGACCTAAGTACCTTCTTTGTTAGAATCAGGAGGTTACAATTTTATCTTCACAATAAAAAAAGAGCTAAGTATCTTCATTACTACAATCAGGAGATAGCTAAATCTAATCTTCACAGGAGACAGAGGACTCCAAAGGATGGGATGTTCCTACTGGATTCTAGATCCTCTTGGAACCCAAGTGGATTTTTTAGGGTATCTGTAGCCTAAACACCAATACCCTTATTTCATCTAAGCTTGGGGGAGGCAGGTAATGAAGGGGGGTTTATAAGCAGAGTAGCTGGCATGGAACAGTCAAACAGCAGGCATTTTGGCAGGGGCAGCAGTGGCGGAACTGGAGGAAAACCCCCTGAAAAAATGGCTTTGCTGCAGTAAATCTGACCTATCCCTCATTATATACTGAAAGACTTCTTTTT
The DNA here is from genome assembly GCF_027887165.1 of Monodelphis domestica. NCBI lineage: Eukaryota > Metazoa > Chordata > Mammalia > Didelphimorphia > Didelphidae > Monodelphis > Monodelphis domestica. Next base: position 22,962,391 of record NC_077232.1, on the reverse strand, counting down.
CTGTAGTGGTTGCCATTCTGTTAGATTAATATTAATAACTGTGGGCAGCCATGGTCCTTCCTCACCACCTCCAAGGAAGTAACACCTGATGAGGTCACATGCACAGCTTTTTATTCATGCTTTTGGACGCAGAGCTGGCAGGCAAAATGGGATGACTTGGGTCAGCAATCCAGATGGGGAGGGGATGAAACTCCCTCTACACCATTTAAATTCCATAATGTAAAAATAAAACATAATGCACCCAAACGTATAAAGTGAGAAAAGAAAAAAACACTAAAAAATGAAGACATGAACACAATGAAATGAGCGACTGAAACAAAATTTATTATACATCTTGTCGATATTTTTAAAGATCCCAATGTCTATGGTTCTCTCAAATGAATCAGATATGAAAATTTACAACATCAAAAAGATAAAAAGAAAGAAGTTACACAATGCTGAAAAAGTGTAGAAGCAAATATCTGTCAGTAGATATTAGTAGAAGAAACAGCCTTTATTCTTTCTCATGAGAAAGAGCAAGTGCCTAGATAGGGCAAATGCAATGCATGGACACAGAAGCAAACATTATATAGGTTCTTGAGGGGAGAGCCCCTCCCTCTTCATTCCAACTCCCATTTTCTCGGGACCAAGACTTACAATCTAGGCATGAAGTCTATCCCAATCAGAAAATAGCAAGATACAAAGCATGAGCTAATCATGAGCTTCCAGCAGGTTGGTATAAGGTTATGGGGGAGGTAACCATGTCCTCAGGAATGACTCCCTTAGCTTCTAAAGGTATGACAAGATAGTGAGGTAGGATAGCCTGACTGTTTTCCTGGTTCCTTGAGCCATCATAGGGCATCCTTCAGTGAAGACAAGGGGTCTTTAATTAAGAGAAAGAAATTAAAAGAAAAGAGTATGGCTTTATCAGTGAATATAATAATAAATAAAATATGGCACTATCAATTTTTGCCAATACATTGTAAGCACTGCTCAATTTTTCTAACAATGTAGACACTGAATTCTGCTCTAAGTATTGTCTCTGTTTACACTCTGAATTGCCTGAGGGCAGAAAATATCCAAGTGGTGTTTTCTTCCACCACAACTCCAGTAACAACATTAAAATAATTTTAACACTCCCTAACTGTGTAACTCTGGGCAAGTCACTTAACCCCCATTGCCTAGCCTTTACTGCTCTTCTGCCTTGGAACCAATGCACAGTTTTGACTCCAAGACTGAAGACAAGAATTTTAAAAAAATAAAAAATAATAATAATGATGACAACATTGACAATGACGACTAAAACAAGAGCCAAACTTTATATATTACTTAAAATATTGCAAAAAATTTTTTCATATGATCTTACATTTAATACACATTTGTTGTGGTTATATCTGCAGTACTTAGACCAATGTTTTTATCAGAGTAAGCATGCAGGAAATATTTTTCATTCTTTATATTTCCTCCTTAAGTGAGTTTTTTAAAATTTATTTTTCTTTATTTTTCATTTTTACCATTGGAAAATCTACTAACCAACAAAAAACAATTTAAAAAAATCTGACACTTTTAATTTATTTGGCCTTTCTTGTAGATTTTCTTTTTAATTTTAAGTAGATTTATGATTTTTCCATTTAATTTATTTAAATGAATTATTTTAAAAAGAGAATCATTACTCATTTTCTTTTGTACAAATAAATATTTTACTAACCAGGATTAAAATTATACTGCTATTTTTTTAGGTAAAATTAATTTTATCTGCACCAGGTATTAATGTACTTTAATATTTTAATTGTTTAATTCAAGAAAATGATAAGAAATTATATAAGATTTTAAATTCATTTTTATTCTACTTAATAAACACAAAATAAAATCAAAATTTGCATATAGGAAATTGTGTGAAAAAAGAGGATTGTGTATGAAACTGTATATCTCTGTAATATATTGATGGCATTTTGTTACATTTAATATTTTTGTCTTTGCATCAAAACATTATTTCACTGACTTTTTATTCTACCTTGCCCCATTTATCCTTACCCTTATAGTGCCTACTTGGTGAACAAAAGCAAAGCAAGAACAAAACAAAGATTTATAACAAACAAGCCTAAGTAAACAAAACAAATTTCTCTATATATCTCAATTTCTATCTTAAGTCCATTACCTTTTTGATAAGGGACGAATTTCATGATCAGTTTTCTGGAATTATAGGTGGTCGCAGATTTGATAAGTGGTTTCAAGTGTCTGTAAATTATTTTATTTCTAATATGATTATATAATTTGTTTTGTGTCCTTTTTGATTCACTCTGTATCATGCATGTCTTTTATGACTACTCTGAAAATATCTCCATCATTTCTTATGGCACAAAGTATTCTTTTGTATTTATGAATTCAGCATATGGATACTCCACCTTAGTTTTCCATTTTTATTCCTACAAACAGAAATGCTATAAATAATTTTGTACCAATATGTACTTTTCCTTACATATGTACAGTTGTGTAGCATCACTTATAATTCTGTTTACTTTGGCATTCAAACAAAATGTTTCATTTATCTTTTTATTTCACTTCTTTTTCTAAGCATTACAAAGGCTCTAATTATGCACAAAATACATAGCTGAATCATTCTCTTTTGTCTCTCTCCATCTCACTCTGTCACTCTGTCTCTGTCTCTCTTCATTTCTGTTCTCTGTCTCTGTCTCTGTTGCTCCTTTATATTCACAATTTACCTTTTTTGTTCCTTTACAAAAGTTGGGGATAAATTCATGTGCTGCTTGGAAAGCAGGAGAAATAATAGTATAATTGTATTTAAGGTGCATATTGAGATTTCTCATGACTTAAATAATACCATGATCAACATCAATTGCAGTGTAAAAAAGAAAGTAACAGTTTTAGGACTATTTGTTGTATTTTCAAATACCATCTCTTGATGGGCTCTAATTTGAATACATTTTCAGTGCAATGGAAAATAGCCAGATATGTATTTTTGTAGGAACTGTGGAATGAAAGAAAAGAAAAACAAAATCCATCTAGTTAACTAATTGTACCATGACTTGATTCACTTAGGAAGTAGTTTTCTTAGTGCAGCAATGACATCTTTATTTCTCAGGCTGTATATTATAGGGTTAAACAATGGAGTCACAGTGGTGTAGAAGAGAGCAAACACTTTTACTGATCCTGCTGAGTGACTGGATTTTGGCCACAAATACACAATACTTCCAGACCCATAGAATAATCCCACCACCATGAGGTGAGAAGAACAAGTGGAGAAGGCTTTAAATACCCCTGAGGTTGAAGGCAGCCTCAGAATGGTAGTAATTATTTTTACATAGGATATGAGTATCAACAGAAAGGGAGTTATTACAAATATCAGTGCAGCAACATGGACAGAAATCTGTCTTTGGTATGTGTCTCCACAGACCAACTCTATTAATGGTTGTGCATCACAGAAAACATGATTAAGTTTGTTAGGACCACAAAAGTTCAGAGAGAAAATCTGATATGTCTCCTCTACCAGTACTGGAACCCCGACCACCCATGAAGCCACAACCAGTTGGACACAGACCTTGTGATTCATGATAAGAGGATAATAGAGAGGCTTACAGATGGCCACATAACGATCATAAGCCATCCCAGCCAGAAGCAAGCATTCTGCTGCTCCCAGAATATAAAGGAAGCAAGCTTGTACAGCACAGGCTAGGAATGAAATGGTTCCTTTGTGGGTCCAGAGATCTGCCAACATTCTGGGGATAGTGACTGATGTGTAACAGATTTCCAAGAAGGAAAAGTTCCCAAGAAAAAAGTACATGGGGGTTTGGAGACCTGGATCAATCTTCGTTATCACAATGAGGAGACCATTTCCAATCAGAATACACAGGTAAATGACTAAGAAAACCCCAAAGAGAAATCCTTGCATGTTGGGAAGATCAGAAAATCCTAGGAGAATGAATTCCACCACAACTGTGAAATTGTCCCCTGACATTGTGTTGTTCCTTTGCCTGTTGAAACAATGAATTCAGAACCAATCAACCACTGTTCTTGTATGGTGCTCAGTTTCCCTTTCAGCAAAGAAGAATTTACATTTTATGATCTGAAAATTTCTCCTACATTTATTATTTTAAGTGTGCAGGGAGAAAATAAGTGGATAGAGAGTTCTGAGAAATGACTGGATTAAAAGTGAAGCAGCTATAAAAGAAGCTATATTCAATTCTTTATTTTTCCAACAGCTAGTGAAGTTCCCCCTGTTTCCCCACACACATCTTGGTTGGCAGAGAGATCAAGAGTTATTTTGTAAAAATAATCTTTTCTTTCCCTAGTCAATGTCTTTTCTAAGTCTTTGTCTCTGAGTAGGTTCATCATTTATAAAGATCATAGGTTAGTTATACTTCAGATCCTCTTCAGGTCAAAGAAACTAAAAAGGGGATGGAGAAAAAGAGTTTGTACTTACCTTTCTTAAATGGAATTAAGTCATATTAGTCAGCTCCTTTCTTCAAAATAATAGAGACACATAATAAGTTATTCATACTCCTCTGTACATTATTACAACAATACTTATGACATAAGTAACAAAGATATTCTAATTTTGTCAGAGAAGGAAACTGAGATTCTGCTATTTTAAGTGTGTTTTTTTGGCCAAATTTCCCCATCTAGTAGGTGCCAAAGTGAGGATTTGATCATAAGGATCTCGAGAATGACTGAAAGCTAAATACTCTTTCTATGACACTATGATTCTTCTCCCTTAAGCATTAGAATTTATCAAACAGTATCAACTGACTAAGGAAAAGGAACCAGTTTCCCATGTTAAAATATATACTATTAAATGAAATCACTTAGGAGTACTCCTTTTTAGTAGAAATAATTACTGCCCTCCCAGATCTCTGGGGATAGGTCTTCCATGTGCAGTAACTCACTTTTTAATGAGGAAGATCTTCTGGCTGAAAGTCCAATCAAATAAACAACTCTTAATAGAAGCAGATTAGAATAGGGAAAATTTCTGACCTTTGAATCAAGGAACTATATTTAACTGTCAGATCTAGTGTTACCTAAATATCTAATAACTGAAAAGTCATTTTTCTTCTCCTCTTATTAGTTTTCTTTTCTGTAAAATGGAAACAATGCTCCATAGTTTTATAGAGAAAAAAACAATTAAAAAGGACTGGGCTGTTTTTAGTCATTATTATTATTGAAGGATTTGATCACTTATTCTATTCAAATAGAGGAAAAGTTTAGCCCCTAATATCTTGGACCAAACAATCGCCACTTTAACATCTCACTGCTAATGAAATAGTTGGCATAATAAATCCAGACCTTAGGTACACACTCATGCACTAACAGTGTGCAGAGGCAGAAGGGATGTGTTAGGACCATAAGATTACAATCAAGAGAAATTATCTTGAATCTCAGTTCTATTCTTCTTTTGTAATTTTCAGGAAGTTTTATATTTTCTCCATTCCTTGATTTATTTAAAAGGAGAAGAACAGGGTAGTGGATCTCCACAATCCTCCACCAAGAAGAGAAGACAAGACTCGTCAAGGCTCTTGGATGGAAAAGGCATCACCAGGTAAATAAGATGGAGAATGTCCAGGCTTTACCATATGGCCTACCACTGTGTCCTAACATTCTCTGACCTTACTATTTACCATATAACTGCATTTTCTAATCTCTGTAACCTGGCCAAGTGATATAACCTAAGGTCACCTGGACCTTGTCACCTACTCTGCTAGTGTGCGCTCCAAAAATTCATGAACCATCTCCTTTTTCTATTAATATCCTGATTATTATTCATTCATTTATTCATCTCGCTATTGATGTCTTCATGTATTCATTCATTCCCAAATCTAAAAGTTTTGATTCTAAAACTAGGGCAATCTGTCTTACAGTTTAACTATTCTGCATCTATCATGGGAATATCTCTTACATGATTGTATACACCATTGCTTTTGACCTGGAAAATACCTCTTAAACCTGTGAAGAATTCAATTATGAGAAACATATTTAATCTGTAGATAAGAGGTGAGGTGACTCATCGGAGTACAATTTTAGGAATCAGAGGACCTGAATTCAAATCCTATCTTAGATAGTTATAAGCTGTATCACCTTGGGTAAGTCCTTAATCCAATTTTCCTCATTTGTACAATGTGCAGGAGAAGGAAACATTAAATCTTTCCAATTTCATTGCCAAGAAACTTCCTAATGGAACCCAACATTTCAGAAGTTTCTAATATGACTGGACAACAATATTTTGTAAGTACTACATGTACTTTCAGAATTTTTTAGAAATAATTTCTAAAAATTAAAGTAAGTGAAGTATTTGAAAACACAGATCATTGAATATCTGAAGGTCCCTTTTTTCCACTCACCCCAACTATAATGCCTTTTGTAAGATTATTTTAGCTTTGTGACTTGAAATCTAAGTAATTGTTCACCAGGGAAAATTCCCAGATAAGAAAATACCCAAGTCAGCTGGGAATTATGGTGATTTTAATTAATATAGAGAGAAGGAATTAGGGAAAGGAGAGAGAACTGAACTGTTCATCTTATTTTATAGACCTTTAACTCTTATGTCTCCTCCTCTAAATTTTCATGTCTACCAATAACAGTAAATGCTTTTTCTAGGACTGCCCATTCTTTAGTTCTCACCACTCTTTAGGTTTCACCTTCTCTGGTTAGATTATATCTTTTGAGTACTTCACATTTCTTTGTTAAGCTTGCCTTTTGTGAGTTACTTGATGGTTTTGTGATTAATTTAATCTTCATAGGTACTTAACACCATTTTGTATTAGATCTAAAATAGACTTAGCTTAAGTTTTGGCTTCACTATAAGGTATGAGTTAAGTACCTTCATTGTTCAATCAGCAGTTTACAACTTTATCTTCCCCTAAACTATGTCTAATTAGTGTGGAGTAATTTCCAAGTTCATACTTTATGTAATCATTCATACCTTGAATATTCACTTGATTGGTTAGGTGAATCAGGAATATGTAAAATTTTAAATGAAATCTAAATAATAATATTCTATTTTAAGAGATTAATCAATAATGATTAGAAATCAAGAATAAAGAAGATACAAAATAAAGACCATGTGTCCATGACTGGTTAGCCATTTTTTAGTCAACCCTACTCACCTCCATCAATGCTGATTCTACATCAGAGAGAGGGAGCCTCCAAAGCCCAAGCCCTTTATCCTCTATCTACAGGAAGTATATAATGACAGGAAGTCAGTGGGGTCCTGGGATATATATAGTTCTTTTTAAGGGTAACATATTTTCAGTCATATATTCCCCCCTGAGACTGGTGGAAGATGAGTCTCTATGGTGCATCTTGTAAACATACCAACTTTGAAATTGAAATAATTTGAGGATAAGAGGAAAAGAGAACAAAACCAATGATTTTTAGGTGTATTGACAAAAAGCCTGTTAGAGGGAAGTTCCCTTTTGGCATAACATATAGATTGAAATTAAATGTTCAATAAAACTTCATTTCAATCAACCACACCCTAAGTTCATTCTGGCTCTTCTTGATGTAGCTTGTGGTCTGTGGAGGCATCTTCATGGTGCCTTCCAAGAAGAGTTCATTTTCTTGATTTAGAGAGGTAGCATGCTTCATAACCTAAAATTACACTCAAAAAGAATTTAATATTTGCAATTTAAAATAGGAATACTACAAATATAGGAATGGTTGCAGAAAATGTAACTAAATTTTTAATGTTACTTGAATATGAATTTTAAAATTTAAAAAATAGGTACTTATTTTGAAAAAGTTAGTAGATTGTGGGATAGAAGAGAATCTAATGGGACTGAACATAACCTAAGAGAGGAAGATCCAAGAGATGCACTCAGCCAATGATAAAGGGGAAGAGGAGGGAGTGTGCCCACAATGAGGTGAACTGCAGTGAGGACAGAACTATGGAGTTGGGATCCTTTGGTTAAAAAAAATAAGTCAATTACTCCACATTTGTAATTCATCCTATGGATTGTACAGCCTGAAATTTGAAAGTTGATTAAAAAAAACCATTTCAATTTATCAGTATAATTTCATATCCCTAATACATACATGGCAGAGAACTAAAGTTTAAAATTTACTTTAGCACTTTATTCAATACTCACAATTTTAGATCATATGTTACACACTATGAGAAAACATTAATTCATTGACTTAAAAGCAAATTTTATTATGTGCTAGGTATTCTCATAAGTGTAGTGAAAAAAAAGGAATAATCCCAATCTTTAAGAAGTTTTCTAGAGTAGTTGGTAATTTACAAATCCACTGGTATGTGCAATGGAGTTAGATACTTCTCTGTCTAGTATCTGGGAAGCTGGGAGAGGCCTACTGGTAATGGGGGTATTTGAGATGAGTTTTTAAGTAAGTTATGGATTCAATGAGGCTGGTGGGAAAAAGGTGAGTACATTAGGCCTGAGGAATTGTCCACTACTTGAATTTTCTGATAAAAGGCTGGCAAAAGGCTAAGAATATACCTATCCCTACCATAAATCACTCCACAAGGAATTATTTATAATACATTTATGTATTTATAAGTATTTAACAGGCACTTTAGAAATCATGGTCTTTAAAGAGCTTACATTCTTTCAGGAGCAACTTAATGAATGAAACTGTCATATATTAGTTCTATATAAATTCACAAATTTAATATATACAAATGTATTTAACCACACACCTGTACATATAAATATAAGATCTGAATATATATTTTAGTTTATAATATGTAAGAACATGTGCATATAATGCATATTGTATAGATATGCATATATTCATATATACTACTCAATAACTCATATCATAAACATACAAATTGTCACCATTAATGTTTAAGGTTTTTGAAAAAATAAGTGGAATTAGAACTTAGCAAGCATGGAATTTTTGATCAACTAATCAATCCTTTTTTGAAATATGTAGAGATATTCATGCTTTAATTCAATGTATATATATACATATACATTTATCTGTGCATTTTTAAATGTCAATATGTCTGTATTTGCACATGTACATAAACACAATTTATTTTTTTAAATAGCCAATAAAGGGATGCAGAAAATCTTTATTCAGAAGATGGCCCTTAAATGTAATCTTGAAGGAAACCTAGAGTTTTAGGAAATGAAAATGAGAAGGCATGGGAGAAATTCCATGCAAAGTCTTAGAGAGGGGAAATGAAGTGTCATACATATAGAAAGGATGTAGGAAGTAGCCTAATATTTGTTTCATTGAAATGGAAACTTGAAGGATTCAAGTTGTAAATTAAAAATTTTACATAAGATGTTACATTTCATTCTAGAGTAAATAAATGCATACTAGAGTTTATTGAGGTAGTAATTGGAATGATTATAGCTGTGTTCTTGGAAAATCAGCTCCTTAGCTGGGTAAAGAATGAATTAAGGAGTTATTTGAATCATGAATATGAAATGAGAGACCTATGAAATCATCAAAGAGAGAGGTGATCAGAAGTTGAGTCAAGATAAAATCCATGACAGGGAAGAGTAAAATATAAAGTTGAAAGACTTTTGGAGATGGAAGTGATATATATTTACTTAAATAAATTATTTTAAAATTATTATAATTTTACACAATTGTACCATTACCCTCTGCAAAAGAATTTTGAGGTATTATAGCCAAAAATCTATATCACTGTGCATACCCATTGGCTCAGCAATACCCATATTAGTTCTCTATCTCAAAGAGATCAAAGAAAGGGGAAAGAACCTATTTGTATGTGTATGCATGTGTATGTATATATATATATATATAATATATATGTGTATGTGTGAATGTATATATACATGCATACATGCATAATACACATATGTGTATAAACTCTTTCTATAGTGGCATAAAAATGAAACTGAAGGAATACCCTTTAATTGGGGAATGAGGAAGGACACTGTGGTATATGATTACATATGGATATTATTATAGATTAAAAATATAATGAGCAAAATGTTTTCTGGAAAAACTAGGATAATTTATACTGAAATAGTGAAAAATGAAGAGGGACAAATGCCTTCCTTACAAAGGGAGAAGAACCCTTCTTTTATTTATTTTTTAATATTTTATTTTATTATTATTTTTTCAGTTAATTTAGAAAATCATCCCATGGTTATGAGAATCATATTGTTTCCCTCCCTTCCCTCCCCTCCTCTTCTACTTGGTATTATATTTGTCCTTGATCAGAACCTATTTCCATGTTGTTGATGTTTGCACTAGGCTGTACATTTAGAGTCTACATCCACAAACATATCCCCTTGACAGATGTAATCAAGCAGCTATTTATCTTTGGTGTTTCTACTCCCACAGTTTTTCCTCTGAATGTTGATAGTGTTCTTTCTCATAGATCCCTCCAATTTCTTCATTATCACTGTACTGCCACTAATGAAGAAATACATTGCATTCTATTGTACCACAGTGTATCAGTCTCTGTGTACAATGTTTTCCTAGTTCTGCTCCTCTCACTCTGCATCAATTCCTAGAGGTCATTCCAGTTATCAGGGAATTCCTCCAGTTTATTATACCTTTGAGCACAATAGTATTCCATCACCATCAGATACCACAATTTATACAGCCATTCCCCAATTGAAGGACATTCTATCTTTTTCCATTTTTTTTTTGCCACCACAAAGAGAACAGCTATAAATATTCTTGTAAAAGTCTTTTTCCTTATTATCTCTTTTGGGTATAAACCACACAGTGCTATGGCTGGATCAAAAGACAGTCTTTAGTTGCCCTTTGGGCATAGTTCCAAATTGCCCTCCAGAATGGTTGGATCAGTTCACAACTCCACCAGCAATGCATTAATGTCCCAACTTTGCCACATCCCCTCCAGTATTCATGACTTTTCATTGCTGTCATGTTAGCCAATCTGCTAGGTGTGAGGTGGTACATCAGAGTTGTTTTGATTTGCATCTCTCTGATTATAAGAGATTTAGAACACTTCTTCATGTGCTTATTAATAGTTTTGATTTCTTTATCTGAGAACTGCCTATCCATGTCCCTTGCCCATTTATCAATTGGGGAATGTCTTGATTTTTTGTACAATTGATTTAGCTCTTTATAAATTTGAGTAATTAGACAATTGTAAGAGGTTTTTGTTATGAAAATTGTTTACCAATTATTTCCTCCCTTCTAATTTTGGTTGCATTGGGTTTTTTGTACAAAAACATTTTAATTTCATGTAATCATAATTATTAATTTAAATTTTGTGATTTTTTTTCTAGCTCTTGATTGGTTTTAAAATCTTTCCTTTCCCAAAGATCTGACATGTATACAATTCTGTGTTCATCTAATTTACTTATAGTTTCCTTCTTTGTATTGAAGTCATTCACCCATTCTGAGTTTATCTTGGTGTAGGATGTGAAATGTTGATCCAAACCTAATCTCTACCATATTGCCTTCCAATTTTTCTAGCAGTTTTTTTTTTAATCAAATAGTGGATTTTGGTCCCAATAGGTGGACTCTTTGGGCTAGTCATAGACTGTATTGCTGAGGTCTCTTAGCTCAAGTCTATTCCACTGATACTCCTTTCTGTCCCTTAGCCAGTACCATATTGTTTTGATGATCACTGCTTTATACTATAGTTTCAGATCTGGGACTGCAAGTCCTGCTTCTTTCACATTTTTTTTCATGATTTCCCTGGATATCCTTGATCTTTTGTTCTTCCAAATGAACTTTGTTATATTTTTTTCTAATTCAGTAAAAAAGATTTTTGGTAGTTCAGTGGGTTTGGCATTAAATAAGTAAATTAATTTGGTTAAGATTGTCATTTTTATTATGTTATCTCATCCTAATGAGCAATCAATGTTTTTCCAATTGTTTAGATCTAGTTTTAATTGTGTGGAGAGTGCTTTATAGTTGTGTTCATATACTTCCTGTGTTTGTCTCGGCAGATAGATTCCTAAGTATTTTATATTGTCTAGGGTGATTTTAAATGGAATTCCTCTTTCTAAGTCTTGCTACTGAGATATGTTAGAAAAATATAGAAATATGAATGGCTTACATGGGTTTATTTAGTATCCTGCAACTTTGCAAAAGTTGTTGAATATTTCCACTAGCTTTTTAGTTGATTCTCTAGGATTCTTTAATTAGACCATCATATCAACTACAAAGAGTGATAGCTTGGGCTGCCCATTGCCAATTTTAATACCTTCAATTTCTTTTTCTTCTCTAATTGCTATAGCTAGGGTTTCCAGTACAATGTTAAATAATAGAGGTGATAATGGGAATCCTTGTTTCACTTCTGATCTTATTGGGAAGGCTTCTACTTTATCCTGATTGCAGATGATGTTTGCTGATGGTTTTAGATATATACTGTTTATTATTTTTTATGAAAGGCCTTTCCATTACTATACTTTCTAGTGTTTTCAATAGGAATGGGTGTTGTATTTTGTCAAAGGATTTTTCTGCATCTACTAGGATAATGATGTGATTTTTTCCCCAGTTTGCTTATTAATATGGTCAATTATGTGGATGGCTTTCCTAATATTGAACCATCCTTGCATTCATAGTATAAACTCTACCTAGTCATAGTGAATATCCCTCATGATGACTTGCTGGAGTCTTTTTGCTAGTATCTATTTAAGATTTTTGCATCTATGTTCATTAAGGAGATTGGTCTATAGTTTTCTTTCTCTGTTTTTGACCTGCCTGACTTTGGGATCAGTACCATGTTTGTGTTGTAAAAGGAATTTGGTAGAACTCCTTGTTCTTTTAATGTTGGATAGAATTCATTTTTGAATCCATCTGGTCCTGGGGATTTTTTCTTAGGGTGTACTTTGATGGCTTGTTCAATTTATTTTTCTGATATGGGGTTGTTTAGGTAATCTATTTCTTTCTGTGTTAGTCTAGGCAACTTATATTTTTGTAAATAATCATCTATAACATCTATATTTCCATATTTATTGCCATATAGTTAGGCATAATATTTTATATTCATTGCATTAATTTCATCTTCCTTAGAGGTGAGGTATTCCTTTTCATCTTGGATATTGTCTATTTGGTTTTCTACTTTCCTTTTTAACATTAGATTGACCATTACTTTGTCTAATTTATTTGTTTTTTCAAAGTACCAGCTTCTAATCTTATTTATTATATCAATAGTTCTTTGACTTTCAATTTTATTAATTTCTCCTTTAATTTTTAGGATCTCTAATTTAGTCTTCATCTGAGGAGTTTTAATTTGTTCACTTTCCAGATTTTTAATTTGCATGTCCAATTCATTGACCTCTGCCCTCCCTGATTTGTTAAGATATGAACTCAAGAATATAAATTTCCCCCTGAGTACTGCTTTGGCTCCATTTCATAGATTTTGAATGGATGTCTCATCATTGTCATTTTCTTCAATTAAATTATTAATTGTTTCTATGATTTGTTCTTTAACCAATTTTAGAGAATCTTTTTGTTTAATTTCCAATTAATTTTTTATTTTACTTTCTATGTAACCTTACTAATTATTATTTTAAATGCATTATGGTCTGAGAAAATTGCATTTATTATCTCTGCTCCTTTGCATTTGTTTGAAATGTTTTTATGCCCTAGTACAAGGATCCCTGGGCTGTCCTAAGTCAAGCAAAGCTATTATTGGTACAGATGAGACTCAGGAAATTGATGTAAAAACATCCATATAAGACACATAACTTTCTCTTCCTCTTTCTCTGAAGAGGTGACTCTGGTTGGCAGCGTGCTAGGTATGCCGACATCTTGGAGTGGTGGCAGTTATTTGTCTGGGTTTGTGGGTGAGTTTTGCCCTTGAGCTGATTCAGGTTCAGGCATCTTAGCTGAGCCTCATTGGAGGTCAGGCTGATTGCTTCCTCCTTCACACTCAAAACCTTATTTTCTAGATCTCCTAAACTTCCTGCCCAGTACCAGCCCCTTCCTTCTTCCTTCTTATTAATCTCCTCAACTATATCAATTAAATCACCATAAAATTTCTAGTTGACTTGGGTATTTTATTATTTGAGATTTTCCCTGGTGACCAAATTAAATTTAGATTTTTAAGTCACAGTGCTAAAATTATTTTTACAGTTCTGGCTGACCATGTTGATTGTGATGAAATATCCTCAATCTTCTTATCTTTCCTAAACCTTTTTTCCCCACTGTGACTATCCCTTTTAATAGCTTATTTTGATCACCTGTAGAAATAAGTAAAATTTGGATTTATTTTTTTTTTCTTTTCTCCCTCTCTCCTTAAATTAGATAGAAAATAGCTGTTTTAAATCTAAGAAAAAAGGGCCCTAAGGTCCTAGCCAGGAGAGCTGTTTTTAAATCTCATTTCCCTTAGGGAAGAAATGCTTGGATTAGGAGCGGGGGAAACCTGTAGAAAATTTTGGCCTTGTCCTTCTCTTCATATGTTTTGTGATGCCCACTGGAAAAATTATATATATATATATATGTGTGTGTATGTGTGTGTGTGTATGTGTGTGTGTGTGTGTATATATACACACACATACATATAGATGAATTCTTCAACATTTATATGGTGGGTGAAGAATTAGGGACAGTGAGGACTACAGCATACCTCCAATTTTTTTTTTTCATATTATTGGGTAATGTCATTTTTATACTCAGTACTGTATTGAGATGCTAAAATACAAAAAAAATATGCAAAAATCAGATAAAACCAGGAAAACTTAAAAAAAATGAGGCTAAAATACAGGAGAACATACAAGCCCAATTGGAGAATTTAAAATGTTTCTTACAGGATCAATTGGTAAACATCCACCCCACCTGAAATAGACCTGTTTCTGAACCATTGAGTGAGGGAATTTCCTTCCCCAAAATAGAGATGGAAAACACCTTCCCTATTGTAGCATACCAGGCATCTTAGAATCTTGGAAGAATGATTGATGTATTGATATTTTATCCCATATATTCATTTACCAGACACATGGTCAGATCACTTAATGTTCATTGTATGGAAAGGGACAATCCAAAGGACTAGTGCAAAAGACAAGCATTTGGTACAATTCCTGGCCTGGGCATTGACAGCCACAAAGTCCTGACAGGGACTACATTCATTTACAAAGTGCAGGTTGGATTAATCTCCTCCTTGGTGATTCTGTCATTGTCAATGCTACCAATGTAAAAACCTATATCATTTCACGTATTCATTAATCACCTCTCACTTGACATTCCTTAGGTCCCCAATAAAAGCTGGGGAACATGTGCAAGCCCTCTCATCTCCTCTTCTCTTACATCTCTTACTCTCACAGTGTTTGCTCTCCCTCTTGCCTCTTACAATCTTGATCTTGCTGTGGCCTGTTTTGTTCTTCATGTCTGATTGACTTACTCAGCTCAGCTGCCCTGCACATCTCCATTAATCTCTTGACCACCTGGTCCATGGAGGATATCCCAGAGTCCTGTGCTCCACACAGGTTCTCTTAGTTCTCATACTTATAATTTCTCCACTCTGTTATCTTTTGCCAGAGAGATATCTACAGAGGAGCATGCAACTCCCCAGGTGTTTTAAGTTGTGGTCTCTGAGTCTTTATTCCTGTGTCTCTTGCCTTGACTGCCTCATCTATCTCACATCCATATTCCTCTAGACTCCATTCTCTTTCTCAGGTCACCACCCACAGATAAACTATATAGGAATATCAGGTCAGTCCCTATACCTTATAACTCAGTTAACAGATTTTTTCTCTCATGGTCTGCAAATTTGGGCTGAATTTAATCACCAAAACCCTTCCCTTGCAATCCCAATTTCTCATGTTCCTTGTCCTACACAAAACCAAATCCCAGCCCAAAGGAGATCTCATCCTTCTAGAGAAACTCGTCTTAGTCGAACTGACCCACAGGTACAAAATTCAACTAGAGGCCTGTTTTCCTCTGAGAGAAGTACCTGAAATAGGACAGAATAGGGATGTGGTGACTTTAAGATACAAGATACCATTTACTCCCCAAGAAATAAATTAATTTACATGAAATATCCCCACATATGAACAAGATCCCTTTCTAACAACAAGAGAGATGACAGGCATATTTTTTCAGTATAATCTGTCTTACAAGGATGTTGAAAACTTGTGACAGGCTTTTTTAACTGAACGTGAAAAAAATAAAATAATTACTCATGTCAACAAAACCCCAGGGTGTAATGCAGCACATTGGTCATCTCAGGATCCCGAATGAGACTATAACAACCCTGAGGATTATCTACAATTATACCATTGAAGAGAGGCCATTCTAACAGCAATGAGAGAATGTGCAGACAGTACAGATAAGTGGATGGAATTTGAAAAAAAAAAATTAAGCAAAATGAGGACGAAACACCCTCTAGGTTCATAGATAGAATAATCGAATGTGGGGGTAACTACCTGTATTTTGACCTATCTAAAGAAAAAAGGATAAGACAAGTTAGAAGGCTCTTTGTCAATAACTCTTGCAAAGTGATTAGGGATTATTTTAGAACACATTGTCCAAGATGGCCACAGATGGACCTTGAAGAATTGCAAAAAACAGCTTCATATGCTTCAAAGGGAAACAATGAAAAGGAGGAAGAAAATAATGATGTCATAGAGGAAATAAAGAAAGGATTGAGATGTTTAAAACATAAGATGGCTAAAACAGAAAGTGGGCATAATAATCAACCAATGACACTTGCCCCTCTCCAGGAATCTAATTATCTATCCAGTACCTCCCAGTTCTGTGAGAAGAGCCACAAAATGATAGAGTGTAGAACTTAAGTCAAGATTAGATTATCAGAATGAATATGTAGTTTAATAACAACTACAGTAGTGATAATTATAGAAATAATAATAATAATGATAATGGAAACCACAACTTTAGGAATGATAACTCTAGGGATAGTTATTGGGAAAAGGATAACTCAAACAAAATGATTCTACAACAATATAACTTAAGTGGTGCTCATTCAAAAATTATTCTAGGTGTTAATGCCCCTCAGGGGTGAGCCCTTGAGGAAGGTGCCCAAGGAACTTCCCAAATACAATGAAAGTGTGTGTGGAGGGGGGCGATGGAGCACAGGAATCAGAGGATACAACCTTTGATTTTTCCGGACGTGGATGTACTACTACCCATTGTCCCTATCCACTGCCCCCTATACTAATTAACCCCATGTTACCTTAAAGGTGGGTAACACCTATTATGATTGTCTTTTAGACATTGGAGCTTCCAGGTCTGTATTAAAGAGTAAACCTGATTTACATTGTTATTTGGTTGGCTCAGAAAATGTAGTGGGAGTCCCAGGAATACCCCAAAGAGTTAAAAAACTTTCCCCTAGAGTGGTTGTCTGTAGCACCCCTAGAGGTACTACATTCCTTCCTTTTGATGCCTGACTCGCCTTTCAATTTTCTGGGAAGGGACCTTCTATGCAAACTCAGAGCCACAATAACTTGCTCCCAAGATGGTTCCTTATCATTGGAAGTACCTGAGGAATCTTTAAATTTACTCCCTGTAATTCTCTCAGAGAGTCAGGAGGGGAAAGAGTATCCCACTTTGTGTAATACTTAAAGATATACTGGAGTCTCTTTGGGCCCCATCTTCTTCTGATGTAGGCTTACTTAAGTTGGCTATTCCTGTGCAAATAAAAACTAAATCTAGCCCACCTCCTTCCATTCCTCAGTATCCCCTCTCAAAAGAGGCAATTGAGGGTATTACCCCAGTAATTAACTCATTAATTGTAGAAAGAATAATAATCCCCTGTAAATTTGAATACAACACAGCCATCCTGCCCATTAAAAAACCAAAAAGAGGGCCTGATGGCAAGCACCTCTATAGATTCATACAGGATTCAAGGGCTGTGACACTCTGAAGTTTCCAGCATCAATACTATCATTTCTTCTATTCCTAGCACATAGTATATAGTAGTAGACTTGTGCTCAGCCTTCTTTTCTGTAATCATACATGAGAACTCCAGGCATATCTTTGGTTTCTCCTGGCAGGGCCCTTCTGGAGTCATCTGCCACAAGGTTTCATAGAAAGCCCGAGCTTATTTGAGCATATTTTGAGCCAAGATACAGATAATATAAAATTTTTAAAAAGCAAATTAATCAAATATGTAGATGATCTACTCTTGGCTTCAACAGATTCAGAAGCATGTCAGGAAGATAGCAAACATCTTCTTTTGGAATTGCACAAAAGAGGGCATAAGAAGGATAAGGTTCAGTGGTGCCTCCCTAAAGTAGAATATTTGGGGTTCATCCTGACTGCAGGTGCCCACTTTATTTCTCCCAAATGAATTGAGAATATTCAAAATTTAAGTGCTCCTACCATTAAGAAATACTTGAGAGCAATTTTAGGAGCAACAGGGTTTTGTAGACAATAGATTCCTTGCTATGGAGAAATTACTAAACCCCTTATAGCATTAACAAGGGACTCGGTCCCTGAACCCCTCAAATTAGAGCCAGAGTACCTGTAAGCTCTATCAGATTTTTAAAAGGCTATCCTGTCTGCCCCCACTCTAGGCATACCAGATTACAACAAGCCATTTATTTGCATGTACATGAGCAAAGAGGGGTAGCTTCAGGTATTTTAACTCATACTTTGTGGCCTTCTCAGTACTCAATTGCTTATTATTCTGCCCAGCTGGACCCAGTACTATCAGGAGCACCACCATGTCTTAGAGGAGTAGCTGCTACAGCCTTACTAGGGACAAAAACTGTTGCTCTAGTATTGGGAAGTCCATTAACAATTATGTGGCCACATGAGGTAGAAGCATTGTTGCTAAGACATAGAACACAGGCATTCTCTGATCAGAGAATTACAAGGTAAGAAATAACCTTGTTAAACAATGAAAACATTACTTTGAAATGCTGTTCAACCCTTAACCCTGCCACCTTACTTCCAGATTTACCAACTACAGGTGAACTATTACATAGTTGCGAAACACTGGTGTCCATGGCAGAAAAGCCTCAAGATGATCTCTTGGACACTCCCTTAAACAACTCACATCTTGTCTTATTTACTGATGGTTCTTCTTTTATGAAGGATGGCATGTGCTACCCTGGAGCTCCTGTAGTCAGAGAATTTGAAACTG
Organism: Monodelphis domestica; assembly: GCF_027887165.1. Classification (NCBI taxonomy): domain Eukaryota; kingdom Metazoa; phylum Chordata; class Mammalia; order Didelphimorphia; family Didelphidae; genus Monodelphis; species Monodelphis domestica. The sequence goes on along the minus strand of NC_077232.1, from coordinate 22,943,424 downwards.
AGTGATCATTTTCACTGCCCTCTAATATAAGCTCTCAAGGGGCAGAACCCATAGGTCTGAAACATGCCTATATAATTGCCAAGGGTAAAAAAGCAACAATTTATACAGCTTCTAGATATGGTTTTGGCATTTGTCACTAAGTCAGGATGCTATGGCTCCAGAGAGGATTTTTAACCTCAGCTGGAACATCCATAGCTAATGCAGAAACTATTAATGAAATTCTTTCTGGTCTCCAGCTGCCTGAAGCCCTAGCTGTAGTTCATTGCTCTGCTTATACAGGTGGCACTGACCCTGTCTCTAGGGGAAATGATCAAGCAGATACTGCTGCAAAGCTAGCAGAAATAGGAGGGCCTGAATTAATTTTAACATTGTCAACCACTGATGATTTAGATTTATCACTCTCCTATAATGAAAAGGAAGTGGAGAAATGGAACCAAAAAAGAAAAATTCAAAGCAAAACAGATTAATGGAGTATGGGTGTCATCTGAAGGAAAACCCCTGTTCCCTAGAGGTTTCTATCGCCAAATTTTCCAATTTGTTCATAAAAATGGTCATTTTGGTACCCAGGGCAGCGTGGACTCTGTTAAGAGAGTATGGATAGCCCATAGTGTAACTGCCATAGCCTCTAATATGTGTTCCACCTGCTCTACCTGCCAGGCATATTAACAAAATGCCTTTCGTGGCAAAGCTTTTGGTGGGCATCCTCAGGCTTACATATTTTTGAGCACCTACAGATAGATTTCATAACAATGCCAAAGGCCGGACATTTAAAATTTTGTCTAGTCATAGGAGATCAACTGATCAGATGGCCAGAAGCATTTGCTGTGACCCGAGCCACAGCGGCTTTTGTTGATGAGGTGCTTTTAAGGAAGAAGCTTGCTAATTCCTAAATCCAGAAAGGGAACTGTTGCAGAAAGATGCCACAAAACCTACACTACATTATGATCCAGAATGAACTTAGGGTGTGGTTGATTGAACTGAAGTTTGATTGAATGTTTATTGTAAATGTATACTTTTATGCCAAAGGGGACTGCCCCTAATTTGGCTTTTTGTCAATGCTCCTAGCAAAACATTGGTTTTGCTTTCTCTATTTTCTACAGCTCCCTAACTATTGTAATTTCATAGCTGGGATGTTTACAAGACCCATCAGAGAGACTAGTAATCCTTGGACCTCAAGGAATTTTAAAAATATTTTATGAATTTTAAAACTATTCCACCGTAATCAGATCATACTTTAGAAGATCTGACTTAGCTATTTCCTGATCAATAACAATAGAGATACTTGGACTAACAGAATCAGGTCTTGGGAAACCTGAATTTCTCCACTCTCCTTATATTAACAAGATTAGGAAGGTCTGCATGAAATTCAAGATTTAATTATCTGAGGAAATGGACTTCAACAGATATGTGCAGAAAAATTGGAAAGACCCTTGGGATGACCTAAGTCAAGGAAGCTAATATTGGTACAAATGAGACTCAGGAAAATGATGTAAAACCATCTAGAAAAGGCATGTCACTTCCTCTCTCTTCTTCTTTCCCTGAAGAGGTGACTCTGGCTGGCAGCATGCTAGGAGTTCCAACATCTTGGAGTGGTGGCAGTTATTTCTTTTGGTTTGGTGGTGAGTTTTACCCTTGAGCTGATTCAGGTACAGGCATCTTAGCTGAGCCTCTTTGGAGGTCAGGCTGATTGCTTCTTCCTTCACACTCAAAACCTTACTTTATAGATCTCCTAATCTTCCCACCCAAGACTAGCCCCTTCATTGTTCCTTCTTTTTTTTTTCCATTTGAGGAAGTTTATTTAGTCAATTTAGAATATTATTCCTTGGTTAAAATAATCACATTTTTACCTTCCCTCGCCTCCATCCACTCTTCCTGCAGCCAACAAGCAATTTCATTGGGTATTACTTGTTTCCTTGATCAGAACCTATTTCCATGTTGTTGTTCACACTAGGATATTCATTTAGAGTGTACATCCCCAACCATATCCCTTTGACCCATGTATTCAAGCAATTGTTTTTCTTTGGTATTTTTACTCCCACAGTGTTTCCTCTGGATTTGGATAATGGTTGTTCTCATAGGTTCCTCCGAGTTGTTCAGGGTCATTGCATTGACACTAATGGAGAAGTCCATTACGTTCGATTATAACACAGTGTATCAGTCTCTGTGTACAGTGTTTTCCTGGTTCTGATCCTCTCACTCTGCATCAATTCCTGGAGGTTGTTCCAATCCCCATGAAATTCCTCCACTTTATTTTTCCTTTGAGCACAATAGTATTCCATCACCAACATATGCCACAATTTGTTCAGCCATTCCCCAGTTGAAGGGCATCCCCTCATTTTCCAATTTTTTTGACACAACAAAGAGCACAGCTATGAATATTCTTGTACATGACTTTTTCCTTATTATCTCTTTGGGGTATAAACCACACAGTGCTATGGCTGGATCAAAGGGCAGATAGTCTTTTATCTCCCATTGGACATACTTCCAAATTGCCCTCCAGAATGGTTGGATCAATTAACAACTCCACCAGAAATGAATTAATGTCCCTACATTGCCACATCCCCTCCAGCATTCATTACATTCATTTGCTGTCATGTAAGACAGTTGATTTTCATTTCTCTGATTATGAGAGATTTAAAACACTTTTTCATGTGCTTATTAAGAGTTTTAATTTCTTTAACTGAAAATTGCCTACTCATTTCCCTTCACCTTTTTTCAATTGGAGAATGGCTTGATTTTTTGGACAACTAGTTTAGCTCTTTATAAATTTGAGTAATTAGACATTTTTCAAAGGTTTTTGTAATGAAGATTGTTTCCCAATTTTTGGTTTCCCTTCTAATTTTGAATGTATCAGTTTTCTTTGAACAAAACCTTTTTAATTTGATGTAATCAAAATTATTGATTTTACATTTTGTGGTTGTTTTCTAGCTCTTGTTTGGTTTTAAAGTCTTTCCTTGCCTAAAGATCTGACAAGTATACTATTCCATGTTCACCTAATTTGCTTATAGTTTCCTTCTTTATATTCATGTCATTCACCCATTCTGAGTTTATCTTGGTATAGGGTGTGAGATGTTGATCTAAACCTAATCTCTCCCACACTGTCTTCCAATTTTCCCAGCATTTTTATCAAATAGTTTAAAAATAGACTTGAACTCTGGACTTCAATCCCCACAAGCCTTTGCTCCACTTCCCCAAAATGCTTTATAATCTCACGGAATTCTGAGGTGGGCCAAGATCGAGAAGGTATTTAACCTGATTGCAAAGGTTTTTGAGGTCTTTTGGACTTCCATTTTGGAATGGACGCATCACTTCCATGATGTGAGACTAGGCCTAGGGACGTGTTTCTTATCCCGTCTTTTCTTTAATCCTTAATCTTTAATAAACCTCTAAAAATATAATACTCCTTGCAGAGAGAAATTAATTTCTACCTGCCTCAGTCTCCCTAAATTTTGACTGTTACAATAGTAGATTTTGGTCCCCAAAACTAGGATCATTGGGTTTATCATAGACTGTTTTGCTGAGGTCATTCAATCTAAGTCTATTCCACTGATTCTCTTTTCTCTCTCTTAGCCAGTACCAAATTGTTTTGATAACCACTGCTTTATAGTATAGTTTGAGATCTGGGACTGCAAGTCCTCCTTCCTTTGTATTTTTTTTTCATGATTTCCCTGGATATCCTTGATCTTTTGTTCTTCCAAATGAACTTTGTTATGTTTTTTTTTTCTAATTCAGTAAAAAAAAGTTTTTTGATAGTTAAATGGGCATGGCACTAAAAAAGTAAATTAATTTGGGTAGAATTGTCATTTTATTATGTTAGCTCATCCCACTCATTAGCAATCAATGTTTTTCCAGTTGTTTAGATATATAGTTTTAATTGTGTAGAGAGTGTTTTGTAGTTGTGTTTGTATAGTTCCTGTGTCTTGGCAGATAGATTCCTAAGTATTTTGTTTTCTGTAGGGTGACTTTAAATGGAATTTCTCTTTCTAATTCTTGCTGCTGAACTGGGTTGGAGATATATAGAAATGCTGATGACTTTTGCAGGTTTATTTTGTATCCTGCAACTTTGCTAAAATTGTTGATTGTTTCGACTAGTTCTTTAGTTGATTCTCTAGGATTCTTTATGTAAACCATCATATCATCTGCAAAGAGTGATAGCTTGGTGTCCTCACTGCCACTTCTAATACCTTCAATTTCTTTTTTTTTCTCTACTTGCTACTGCTAGTGTTTCTAGTACAATGATAAATAATAGAGGTGATAATGGGCATCCTTGTTTCATTCCTGATCTTATTGGGAAGACTTCTCCTTTATCCCAATTGCAGATGATGTTTTCTGATGGTTTTCTTGCTCCGGTACTTTTCAACCTATTTTTCACTCAAGTATTATGACATGCTGTGATGGATCTAGACCTGGGCATCTACATCAAATACCGACTGGATGGCTCACTATTCGACCTTCACCGCCTGACTGCAAAAACAAAGACAACAGAGAGATTCATCCTGGAAGCTCTCTTCGCAGATGACTGTGCTCTCATGGCCCACCAAGAAAATCATCTCCAAACCATTGTGGACAGGTTAACTGTTTGGCCTGACTATCAGCCTCAGCAAAACAGAGGTGCTGTTCCAACTTGCACCAGGGAGGCCAACTAACCAGCCATGCATTACAATCGACAGCACGCAGCTTTCTAACATCAACACTTCCAAGTACCTGGGCAGCACCATCACCAATGACGGTCCCTAGACCACGAGATTAATGCCAGGATCGAAAAGGCCAGCCAGGCACTCAGGCAACTGTGCTCCAAAGTCCTCCAACACAGAGGTGTAAGCACTGAGATGAAGCTCAAAGTGTATAACGCAGTGGTACTCAGCTTACTCCTGTACGGTTGTGAGACATAGAGACTTACCGGAAGCACATGAAACAGCTGGAGCAATTCCACCAATGCTCTCTCCAGTCAATCATGAGAATCTGATGGCAGGCCCGAATCACCAATCAGGAAGTCCTCGACAGAGGCAACTCCACCAGCATCGAAGTAATGGTCCTCAAAACCCAGCTACGATGGTCCAGACATGTCATCCGCATGGACCCACAGCAAATACCAAGACAGGCATTCTATGGTTAACAGTCAGCTGGACTCAGGAAACAAGGCCGACCAAAGAAAAGATTCAAGGATCAGCTAAAGTCAAACTTGATGTAGGCTGGCATTACACCAAAGCAACTAGAATTTGCTGCCTCTGACAGAAGCAGCTGGCGAACCCACATTAACCATGCCATATATATATATATATGTTTATGTATATATATGTATATATATATATATATATACATATATATATATGTGTAATATATATATACTGTTTATTATTTTTAGGAAAGGCCCTTCTATTCCTATACTTTCTAGTGTTTTCAATAGGAATGGGTTTTGTATTTTATCAAAGGCTTTTTCTGCATCTATTGAGATAATTATATGATTTTTGTAGGTTTGCTTGTTAATATGGTCAATTATGTGGATGCTTTTCCTAATATTGAACCATCCTTGCATTCCTGGTATGAATACTACCTGATCATAGTGAATAACCCTTGTGATGACTTGCTGAAGTCTTTTTGCTATTTTTGTATCTATATTCATTAAGGAGATTGGTCTATAGTTTTCTTTTTTTTGTTGTTTTTGACCTGCCTGGCTTTGGGATCAGTACCATGTTTGTTTCATAAAATGAATTTGGTAGAATTTCTTCTTAGCTTATTCTGTCAAATTATTTGTATAATATTGGGATTAGTTGATCTTTGAATGTTTGATAGAATTCATTTGTGAATCCATCTGGACCTGGGGATTATTTCCTTTCATCCTATATAGTTTGCCACTGTTCCCTCTAGGTGTAATTCTTCTAGCTGCCCAAGTGATAACAGTTTTTAAGAGTTACCAATGACTTCTTTTCTTATAGGGATACATAACATTTTAACTTATTGAGTCTCTTTAAAAAAGGGTTTTCTTTTTTGTTTTGTTTTGTTTGTCTTTTTTCCCTCTTTTTAAAATTACTTTTTGATGATTCTCTTGAGTTCTTTGATTGGGTATAAAATTTTCTGTTCAGGTCTGCTCTTTTCATTAAAAATTCTTGGAATTCTTCTATTTTGTTGAATGACCATACTTTAACTTGAAAGAATATAGTAAGTTTTGCTGTGTAGTTGATTGTTGGTTGTAGACCTAGTTCCCTTCTTTTCCAGAATATCATATTCCATGCCTTTCGGGCCTTCAGTGTGAATGCAGTCAGATCCTGTGTTATCCTCATTGTGGTTCCATGGTATCTGAATGACTTCTTTTTGGCAGCTTGTAATATCTTTTCCTTGGTCTTATAGTTCTTGAATTTGTCTGTAACATTCCTGGGTGTTGTCAGGTGGGGATTAAGTACAGGAGGTGATATGTGGATTCTTTCAATCTCTACTTTTCCCTCTTGTTCTAGAATATGGGGCAGTTTTCTTGAATAATTTCCTATAGTATTATTATGTCTAGGCTTTTTCTATTGTCATGGTCTTCTGGTAGACAATTAATTCTTAAATTGACTCTCCTCAAATGATTTCTAAATCCTGTGTTTTGTGAATGAGATGCTTCCGATTTTCCTCAATTTTTTCATTCTTTTGGTTTTGTTTCATAGTGTCCCAATATCTTGTGAGATCACTTAATTCCAGTTGCTGTATTCAGGTTCTGGATCTGGTTCTGGATAAGGACTTGATTTCATCCCTGGCTTTTTGGTCATCATTCTCTTTCTGGTCTGATTTTCTATGGAGGTCATCTTTCATCCTCTTTACCTCATCTTTCATCTCCTTTGCCTCATTTTCCAGCTGATTAATTTTGACTTTCAAGACACTGTTTTCTGTTTTCAGATCTTATCTTGCTGTAAAAGTTGGCCTCAGCCTCTCTTAATTGTGTTTTGAATTGCATTTTGAATTCTTCCATAGCCTGTATCTAATTTGCTAGGATTTCTGATTTATCTTTTGCTGATCCCTCCCCCTCTGTTCTGTTCGCTTTATAGAAGCTATCTATTGTAATTTGTTTCTTCTTTTTCTGTTGTTTGCTCATATCCACCCCTTCTTTTCTCCCCGTATTTGTCTGTGCTCTTGCTCCTTTCATTTTTTTTTTGTTTTGGGGTCTTCTGTCAGTCTCCCCTCTTGGAGCTTTGACAGCAGATCTCTTGGTGAAGTCTCTGGGGGAGGGTTTTGGGGGGTTTGACTTTCCCTGTCCTCTTGAGGCTTTTGATTGGATTAATGTTCGGCAGTCAATGAGGAAGGGGTGTGGATCCTGGGCTTCACTGAGTTCTGAAGACTTTTGATGGGATTAAGTTCAGCTTGGTTGGGGTGGGTGTGCTCTGGGGCCAACGACTCCTATAAGGCTGGAGCAAATATGGAGGATCTCCACAGCCCTGGTCAGGCTGCCAACTGTATGCTCCCTCTCTAGCTTCTTCCCTGCAATCTGTGTTCAATACTCTGAGTTTGGCACAGCCCTGCCCACAAGGTACACACTCCAGACTAGCACCTTTGCCCACCCAGAAGTTCCCACTGCTGCTCAAGTCTCAGCACTCTAGGTGGGTGTGTGGAGGGGTCCTGGTACCATTTTTTTGACTTCCCCTTAAACCTGAGTGTTGTTGGATTTCAGCTTTTGGGGGGGGGGGGCTACCTTTTGAATTGAGTCCAGCAGGAGGCTTCCTTTGCTCTGTCTTGTTGTTAGGTTTCATTTTCAGTCCCCTAGGAACATTTAGTTTGTGTTCTATAAGGAAGGTTTTTCAGAGGTCTGATCTGCTTCTTCTAGGCCACCATCTTGACTCTGCTCTTCCTTCCTTCTTCTTAATATCCTCCAATATATCAATTAAATCACCATAAAATTTTCAGTTGACTTGGGTATTTTATTATTTCAGATTTTCCCTGGCGACCAAATTAAATTTAGATTTTTAAGTCACAACACTAAAATCATCCTTTACAAAGTCTGATCTTTTCTTTTTAAAGCTTGGAATTCTTCTATTTTGTTAAATGATCATACTTTCCTCTGCAAGAATATGGTCAGTTTTGCTGGGTAGTTGATTGTTGGTTGTAGACCTGGTTCACTTGCTTTCCAGAATATCATATTCCATGCCTTTCTGTCCTTCACTGTAGATGCAGTCAGATCCTGTGTTATCTTCACTGTAGTTCCATGGTACCTGAATGACTTCTTTTTAGCAGCTTAAAATATTTTTCCTTGGTCTGATTGTTCTTGAATTTGGCTATAACTTTTCTGCATGTTGTCAGTTAGGGATTAAGTATAGGATGTGATCTGTGGATTCTTTCTATCTCTACTTTTCCCTTTTGTTCTAGAATATCAGGGCAGTTTTTTTGAATAATTTCCTGTAGGGTGATATCCATGCTTTTACTTTTGTCATGGTCTTCCAGTAGACCAATGATTCTTAAGTTATCTCTCCTGGAATCATTTTCTAAATCTTCTGTTTTGAGAATGAGGTTCTTCATATTTTCCTCAATTATATTAAATTCTTTTGATTTTGTTTTATTGTTTCCTGTTGACTTTTGTAGTTGCTTCTTTCTAATTGTTGTATTTTGGCTTTTAAAGACTACATTTCATCCCTAGATTTTTACTCATTCTTCTCTTTCTGGTCATCTTTCATGTCCTTTGCCTCATTTATCAAGCTGATTAATTTTGGCTTTCAAGACACTATTTTCTGTTTCCAGATGATTTATCTTGCTTTTTAATTTATTTTCACATTAGTCTTCAGCCTCTCTTAATTGTGTTTTGAATTGTATTTTGAGTTCTCCCAAAGCCTGTGTCCAATTTGCTGGAGTTTCTGTGTTTTTGTTTCCTGTTCTTCCATCCTCCTCTGTTCCATTTACTCTTTGTTCATTGCCTGTATAGAAGCTGTTGATTGTGATTTCCTTTTTCTTTTTCTGTTGTTTGCTCATATTTGTCCCTTCTTTTCCCCCTGTAGTTGCCTGCACTCTTGTTCCTTTAATTATGTGCTTGATCTGTGTTTTGGGGCTTTTCTTTCAGCCTTCACCTTTGGAGCTTAGTCAGCAAATCTCTCAGTGAGGTTTGTGAGGGAGTGGTATTGGAGCTTGAGCTTCCCTGCCCTCTAAAGGCTTGATCAAATTAATCACATCTGAGTTGAACTTGCACATCTGGATGTGCCCTGATTCCAAAACCTTGGCGGGGGTCAATATGGAGTGTCTCTGCTGCTGCAATTAGGTTTCCCACTCCTCATTTCTTCACCAACTGCTTCCCTATTTCCTGTGTTTGATGCTCTGAGCCTGATACAGATTTGCCTGCAAGGTACTCCCTCCAGACTAGCATCCTTCCCTGCCCAGAGGGTCCAGCCACTGCTGGAGGCTCAGCCCTCTAGATGGGGGAGGGGTCCTGGGATCTTCCTTCTTCTTTCCCCTTAAACTGAGTGTTCTTGAATTCAGGCTTTTTGATGGGTGAACCATTTAATTTGAGTCCAGCAGGAGGATTATTTGACTCTGTCTTGTTGCTGGATCTGGTTTTGTCAGCCATCTTTTTTTTTGTGTATATGCTTACTTTCTTTTACAATATGGCTAATTTAGAAGGATATTTTACATGATGTTACATGTCTAATCATTACTATATTACTTGCTTTCTCAAGAGGTGTGGAAACAAAGGAATGAATAGAATTTGGATCTCAAACTTAAAATGAAAGTTAATTTAAAATTTTACTTGGTAAGTATTTAATGAACTAAATATAATTTCATTTTGTTAGATTTAAATTAATATCTCCAAGTTTTTTTCCATAAATTTATTAATAATCACTTGAAGTAAAAAAATAAGCAAATAGAAGTTAAAACCTATTTTTCTAATCTAAATCTGACAACATGCCTTGATTCTCCCACATGCTCTCTGTCTGTCTCTCCTGCCATATTCAGGGAAGTAGAGCCCAGTCTGGTCAAATCCACACTTTTTTATTCATGTTCATGGATATAGTGTCGGTATGCAAAATGGGATGAACTGGGTCAGCAATCCAGGAAGGGGAGAGGATGAAACTTTGTCCCCACAATCTCCCTTACTGACTTTGTTGGGAGATAAGCATGTTAAAATCTCCCAGATTTACATGCTTAGTGTCCCCAATGAATCATTTCACATAACCAGCTTATATTTCTAAAGAGTCTGACTAAAGGTCCATAATCTATTACACTTTAAGAAGGGGAAATTACAACAATTTGGGGATAGAAGGGAAAGAAAAGGAAAGAAAACAAGAAATGATTTATAGACATACTGACAAAAAGCCATTTAGGGTTAAGCTACTTTTGGTATAAGAGTTTAAATTCAGAATAAGTATGTTGAAAGCCCTTCAGTTTAGTTCATTATATCCCAACCTTCATTCTGCATTTTTTGATGCAGTATGTGTTTTCCTCAAGCATTTTTGTGGTACCTTCTCCTAAAAGGTCCACTTTCTTGATTTAGGGTGTTGGCAAGTTTCTTTTCCTGAAATTTCTCCAAAAGATTTTAAACCTTGGATTTTAGTATAATTACACAATCCCCACTGAGGAAGGTGTGTTGACCAATACCAGAATCACCCTGGGATACATGGCTGAGTTATGATGTCTATGAATCCATTGTCAAAAGAAAACCAATAACCCCCAAAAATATACCAAATAAAAGAGCAAAAATTAAATTCTGGATAAAAAGATTAATATCAAAATCTTATATATGTATATATAATTATGAGTAAAAAAGATTAAACCTGAGTCCTTAAATCACCAGCAAGGCCCAATTAAAGTGATTTATGTCCAACAAGCCTATAGGGCAATTGTAGTGATATAACACTTTACCCATTGGCAATCAGGAGTACAGAAAATTGCTAAACTATAAGAGAAAAGGGACTAGGTTTTGAGGTAAAAGGGAAAAATTATTCCCTGGCCTGATTTCACTTTCATCCATAGTCCAGTCTGGGGTCAAATCCCCAAATAGCTTCTCTCAGGGAAAGGGTTAGGGGCACTGCATATGAGATTTCAGGGTCCTTCAGTTTTGGGGGGGAGGTATAGGGGATCCAGGGAACTGTGAAGCATGAGAAGTTCCTACTAGATTCTAGAGCCTCTTGGAACCCACGTGGATTTTAGGGTGTCTGTAGCCTAAGCATTTCAAGTACTTGGGCTTCTTTCTTCAATACCCTATTGTTATCTAAGCTTGGGGGAGGCGTAAGGGGGTTTCTTACTAGAGTAGCTGGCATGGAAAGGTCAAGCATGAGCCATTTTGGCAGGGGCAGCAGTGGCAGTAGTGGAGGAAAAAACACTAAAAAATAGCTTTGCAACAGAAAATCTGACCAATCCCTTATTCTGTTCTAAGAGGCTTCTTTTTCTGTAGTGGTTGCCAATCTGTTAGATTACAATTATTAATTGCTAGTTCTTATTTTCATGGTTGTCCACCTCTGCTGTCCACCCTTACCTCTGCCTATTTTCATAATCACTTGAAATGGAAAAAAAAACAGATAAGTAGAGACTTAAGCCTAATCTATAATAACTTTGACCATGTAGTTCTCCACATAGCTGCCTTTATCAACCATGGTCATTCCACACCACCTCCAAGGAAATAACGCCTGGTAAGGTCACACCCACATCTTTTTATTCACGCTCTTGGACCCAGAGCTGGCAGGCAAAATGGGATGAACTGGTTCAGCAATGCAGAAGGAGAGGATGAAACTCCCTCCAAACCATTTAAATTCCATAATGTAAAAATAAAACATAATGCACCCAAACATTTAAAGTGAGAAAAAGAAAAAAGTCAAAAATAAAGACATGAACACAATGAAATGAGGGATTAAAACAAAATTTATTATACATCTGGTAGCTATTTTTAAAGATCCTAATGTCTATGGTTCTCTTAAATAAATGAGATATGAAAATTTTTAACATAAAAAAGATAAATACAAAGAAACTACAAAATGTTGGAAAAGTGTAGAAGCAAATATGTGTCAGTAGGTATCAATAGAAGAAACAGCCTTTATTCTTTCTCATGAGAAAGAGCAAGTGCCTAGATAGGGCAAATGCAATGCATGGACACAGAAGCAAACATTATATAAGTTCTTGAAGGGAGAGCCCCTCCCTCTTCATTCCAACTCCCATTTTCTCGGGACCAAGACTTACAATCTAGGCATGAAGTCTATCCCAAACAGAAAACAGCAAGATACAAAGCATGAGCTCATCAGGAGCTTCCATCAGGTTGGGGTAAGGTTATGGGGGAGGTAACCATGTCCTCAGGAATGACTCCCTTAGCTTCTAAAGGTATAACAAGTTAGTGAGGTAGGATAGCCTGACTGTTTTCCTGGTTTCTTGAGCCATCATAGGGCATCCTTCAGTGAAGACAAGGGGTCTTTAATTAAGAGAAAGACATTAAAAGAAAAAAGGATGGCTTTATCAGTGAATATAATAATAATTGTAAATATGTCACTATCTCTTTTGCCTGTACATTGTAAGAACTGCTCAATTTTTCTATCAATGTAGAAGCTGAATTCTGCTATGTTATCTCTATTTACACTCTGAGTTGACTGAGGGCAGGGCAGAAAATAGCCAAGTGGTGTTTTCTTCCACCACAACTCCAGTAACAACATTAAAAATAATGATAACACTTCCTAGCTTTCTGACCCTGGGCAAGTCACTTAACCCCCATTGCCTAGCCCTTATCACTCTTCTGCCTTGGAACCAATACACAGTTTTGATTCTAAGATGGAAGGTAAGTGTTTAAATATATATATATATATATATATATATATATATATATATTTATATATATATGACCAAAACAAATATATCCACATATTCCAGGCCTAAAATTTCCCTATATTCTAGACCTAAAAGCATATAAATAAAAAAGCTCAATGTCTGTAAATACAATATATTATTTATCAAAAGTCAAATTACACTGAAAATAAAGTATTGCCATTTGACAAAAAGTCAAATTTTAATTTCACCTGTGAACCTCTGAGTCACCAATGGCTCTTTGAAGCCTATAAAAAATTTAGGAACATTATTGCTTATATGAGGAATTAAAACTAAAAGCTGTCTATCTATATTGATATTTCTATAGATATAGATGTATTAGCTAGAAACCACATCCATATATAACAACATTTTCATAGAATTTTAAGTCTGTCATTGTTCATTTACATTGCTGTAATAAGCAACAATTCTCCTAATGTTAGCCAGAGTCATAGATATGGAAAATCGTCACTTAAATGGAAGTATCTACATTCCCAACCATAATTCTGTTCCCTAATCCTGATATGAAATGATCAATCCTTTGATCTCACCCTACTAGTGTACAGAAGCAAAATTATATGGAGAAGACCACTGGAGTTGAGATGTTTGAAATTTGCATGATGAGGTTGTTTGAGCAACCATTAAAATTGAAATCAAAATCAAAATAATGAAGGATCATTGATAGAGTGGAGAGGTCAATGAGCCATTTAGTAAAATCATTACAATTATAAAAAAAATGCCACAGTGCTTAATTTGAATTGAGAAGGGATAAGAATTGGATGAAAACTGGTGAATGAAGACAAAAGATTTGTAATAAAGTAGGGGATAATAGTAATAGTAGTAGTCTCTCTGTAACTGAGGATGATGATTATCTTTGTGAGCTTTCATCTGTGATGTAGATGAGTGTGCACAAAAACACTTGTGCATGAAGGAGACTTAAGTGGAAAAGTTGATGCACAGAGACAGTCCCTCTCTTTCGGCACTGGAAGCCTGGGTCCATTGGCATGAAAAGTCGTTACACCTGGAGACTTCCTCAGCTGCATTGGATAGCCATGTTGTCTTTTGTGCTCCAACACACCCTAAGCACTCCACAGTGCTTTGCTGTGTTGCCCTCTCAGCCATTGAACCTTCTTATTGGTTTCTTCCATCTGTTCGGCCGAAGCAGTCTTCACATGCTGGGTGAGCAAAGCCTTGGTTTACCAGGGGTCTACTACCCAATGGCTACCCTCACAAGGTTTAGCCGGCCTGTCAAAGCCATTACTTAGAGGATACAGGAGACACAATAGAATCATACTTTAAATGGATGAATCACATAGAAGTAAGACTTTAGAAGAAAAATGCTTATTTTATAAATAACGGAGCTTTCTGAAGACAGTTTTGGCATACATCTTTTATACACAATAGCAGTTCTTCTTATGATTCACAGCTCTCATGAATGGCAGTTTATTCAATGAGGTAGATCCCAACCCAGTTTTGCCCGCCTAACCTAGGCAGCTCTCATCCATGTTTTTCCATATGTTCACCAAAAACATCACCCAATATAAAAAGGGTATATATTTCTTATTTTCCTATATGACATGGATTATAATGGAATATGTTGGTGTCCACACACAGACCCTCACTCTCTCCATGTCACCATGCTAATGCTTTTGTTCCTTATTATATATATTTCTTTGCTGAAATGCTTTGTGTAATTTTGCATATATTTAAAATGTTATAGTTTCTTCATTTATAACAGTCTTCTTTCCTTTTTCCACTTTTTATAAGTGATTATGAATCTAATTTAGGAGATTTTAACAATGTGAAGTTTTCCAATTGCCTTGTTAAGAAATGGGAACAGAAACATATAGAGGTAGGACACTTCACTGGTTTTTTCACTTGAAATTCTGAAACCTGGAATTTGTATATAAATAAGAAGTAAAGAAGTATAGTATACTGTCACCATAAAATGTGAATATATGAGTTGTATATTTTTGAGTATGATAGGGAATTTGGAGCATGGGCATTGCAAAGTGTACCTCCATGTAATGTCATTCTCAGTTGGATGGCTTCCCTCTTTACTTGCTAGAGTTTCCTTATGAAGGGAGAATTGGGATGAGCTGCATATTTGATTTAATTCTTGCAAAGAATTTCATAAACATTCTTAAATTACTCTAAGGAAACTGTCATATACACAGATGGTCATGCAATGAAACATTTCCAGGTTGAGTTCAGACATCACATATTATTCTTTATCTGATAACTATGTATGAAATGAAATAAAAGGAGTTCATAGGGGCTTTTATGATAACTTTCACTCCTCAGTAGTCTAATATATTTACTCACGTTTACCTTGTAGCATTTGTGCTATGTGTAAACCTGATATACTTAACTGAATTTGGTTCTTCAAAATGGGAGTTTAATCTTAAACACTTGTTATATCTTTAAATATAATTTACATGCATTCATAAATTCATATGAATAATACATTTATGTTTATATACATGTATGCACATATGGGTGCACACTCACATTTTCAGTACAGGCTGTATCATGGACATGCATACAAATATTTCTCTATATTCATAAACAAAATTAAATCAATGTAGGCTTACTAAGTATATGTTATCAGTCATATTTTTGGTGATCATCTAGAGGCCATTAGAGGAATCAAACTAATTGGGAAGCCATGGGTAGAAAATTATAGTTTATGAATGAAGAAACATCAAAAACAAAAGTCCCTAGCTATGTAATTTTTTTTCAAAATTAAAATAGTATATAATGGAATATTTTTCTGATTTTGGAGACAAATGTAGCCATATAGGGTGATATGGACTGAAATAAGACAGTAGTAGATCTATTTACAGTTTTCTCTAAAGTTTTGTAGGAAGAAACAGTAGGAAGAATGGATGAAGAAAAATAGTCTGAACTAAAGACAAAGGTGCATTTCCATGATAAAAGTGTTTGAAGTAGTTAGAATTCTGAAGCATGGAGATTAAATGGGGAAAGAAGTAATGAAGGATGATTTTAGGGGGTGCTGAAGAAGTATAAGAAGATCTTCAGCAGATGGACTCTAATGCTAGAGTTGAGAGAAAATAAATCAAGAAATCAAGCTGAAGGATAAGGTTTTGAGGTTAAGAAAAATAATGAGAGCAGAAAATTCTAGTAAGAATGAGAAGATAAATGTCAGGAATTAAAGCAGAGTACAAAAAGACGCCCAAGGAGAGAGAAAAAAAATATTTAAGGATAAAGGATAAGATAATGATAGACTTTCATGACAGAAGAAAAAGGAAGTTGGGCATGATGGTCAAATTACTAATAAGATATCATCCCTTCAAAAGGAGTTAGACAACTCCTTAAAAATGTAAATTTAGAGAGATATATTGAGATTTGTGGAAGAAAAAGCTGAACAACAATTAAAGCTATCCCCAAATAGAATAAGATGCATCTAAATAGAATGGTTTCACCAAATCTAGAAGTCAAAAATCAATTAGTGACAAATAACTTGTAGAGTGATAGAATCTACTATTTTCCTTGTATTATTCCAATTAAGATTTTGCAATTTTAAATAGGAAGTATTCATATATATTTTATAAGGATATATAGTTGCTCATTCAGGCTAATATTTTGAACAGTAATTTCTTAAATGCAGCAGTTACATCTTTGTTCTTTAGGCTATATATCACAGGATTAAACATAGGGGTCACAATAGTATAGAAAAGGGAGAGAACTTTTTCTATCCCTGATTGACTTGATTTGGGTATCAGATATGTAATAATACCAGACCCATAGAATAAACCCACTACTATGAGATGGGAAGAGCAAGTGGAAAAGGCCTTTCCTCTCCCTGTGACCAATGGCAATTTTAGGATTGTGATGATGATCTTGACATAGAATCCAAGAATGATGAGAAAGGGAACCATTCCAAATAGCACAGCAGCAGCATAGACAAAGGACTCTTGCACAGTGGTATCCCCACAGGCCAACTTTAACAATGGAGGGACATCACAGAAAACATGATTGAGTTCATTAAAACAGAAAGGAAGAGAAATTACTTTATATGTCTGTAGTAATTGTCCAGGGATCCCAGTAATCCAGGAACCAACAACCAACTGAACACAAACTTTGTGGTTCATGATAATAGGGTAATAGAGAGGCTTACAAATGGCCACATAACGGTCATAGGCCATTGCAGCCAGAAGAAAGGTCTCAGAGACTCCCAGAATAAGAAAAAATGAAAGTTGTATAGCACAGGCCATCAAAGAAATAGCTCTGTTCTGTGTCCAAAGGTTTGTCAGCATTCTGGGGAGAGTCACTGAGGTGTAACAGATTTCCAAGAAAGAAAAATTACCCAAGAAAAAGTACATGGGAGTTTGGAGAGTTAGATCAACCTTGGTAATAACAATGATGAGGCCATTTCCTATGAGGATACTCATGTAGATGATCAAAAAAATTCCAAATAGAAACCCTTGGAGGTTGGGAAGGTCAGAAAATCCCAGAAGAATAAATTCCACCATAACAGTGAGATTTTCTTCTGCCACTTTTTCTGGGTATTCCATCTGTGAAAATAATAAATTCAGAATAGAGAAGTAATTCATCTCAATGGATTTCAATTTCTTAAAAAAAAAATAAACACTATAAATTAGGTCATCTCTAAGGATATCACCTAATCTGAAATCCCATATTTTAGATTCTCAGGTTCCCTCAATTAAATAATTCCCCAAACTAATTTTATGAAGGCCTATTTGAATCTCTAAGAATCCTTCAGAATTGATGGGTTAGAAATAGGATGCTAATTCCTTTTATTAAGAAGATGCTAAATTGACATGAACACTGAACAAATACGTTGAGAGCCCACAAAACACTTGATTTAGATTGCAGTCTTTGTTGTCTTTGAAGGGCAGCTAGGTAACATAGTGGATAGAGCCAAAGGTCTGAAATTGGGAGGACCTTAGTTCAAATCTGATCTCATACACATCCTGTTTGTGTGACTCTGAGCAAATCACTTAACCCCACTTGCTGTGACTTTACTGCTCTTCTGCCTTGGAACTGACATTTAATATTAATCACAAGACAAAAGTTAAGGGCTTCAAAAGAAAAAAAAAAGATTTTGTTGGCCTTCATGTTTTTATACCTTCTGGCTGTTCTGATTATTAGTCTTGTGGATCTATGTCCATTCTTATCATTTGTGTCAATCACATGATTTCCTTCACATGACTCCTAATTCAATTATTTCTTTGCTCATTCAGAGGATTAACCAGAATAAGAGTAGCCAGAGGGCAACAGAATCAGAAAACTGAGTTCATATCTTGCCTCTCTCAGATCCTATCTCTGTGATTCTGGATAGAATTCTAAAAACCATGAACAGTTGTCTATGATTATAAATAAGAGAACAATTATGATGTGATTAAATAGAAATATAAATTGCCTGCAGAGAAGAGTTTGTAAGGAGCCCTATGTACAAAGCATACCAGAACTGGGAATCTGAAATTTTTTTAAACCCTTACCTTCCATCTTAGAATCAATACTGTGCATTGGTTCCAAGGCAGAAGAGTGGTAAGGGCTAGGCAATGGGGGTCAAGTGACTTGCCCAGGGTCACACAGTTAGGAAGTGTCTGAGGCCAGATTTGAACCTAGGACCTCCTGTCTCTACACCTGGCTCTCAATCCACTGAACTACCCAGTTGCCCCTGGAAACTGAATTTTTGTTAAAATCATCATCCTAAATTTATTTGTTTTTAAGTCCTAATTTAGGCTCACTTATTTAAAAATGAAAAAAAAATCTTTCTTTTCTGAATTCAAGATTTGTTGACATTCATATTTGGAAGACTATTACCAGAAAATATGGATTATTCCATCTGGTTTCGCTAACTTCTGGCTTTCTGTATCCCTTTGATATTTATTAAACATATTTCCTATAAAAATAGAAAATTCTAGTGTTTACATGAATACGTCCAAAAATTGAAAGTTAAAAATAATTAATTGCAAAAGAATAGTACATTTATTCACAAATTATTCTATATATTTTCTTATAAAACTTTTCTTATACTTTAGTTGAGTACTTTGTGTCAGGCAGTATAACAAGTGATTTGCCTATATTATCCTATTTGCTGAAAACTGCAATATAAGTGCTGTTATTATCCAATTTTATTGTTGAGGAAACTGAGGCATACAGATGTTAAGTGACATGCCCAGAATGGCACAGATAATGTATCTGAGGCAAAATTTGAGTTCAGGTCTTTTTTCCGTTAACTGAAATTTGTTCAGAAAGAACTTTTCAAAGCCATTCAGGAACTCAGTAATAAGTGGAATGTATAGCTTTAGAAAAACAAAGAAAAAACAGAGCCAGAATCTCCTGAACTCCAGTGAGTTAATGGTCAGTGAAGAGAAGCCACATAAGGTACACTGAAGCTAAAAGAATATTTTATGTCTTTGGAGCTAGATCATCTGCTTTAGAATTCTGGCTCAGCTTTAAACTAGTTAAATGACATTCAGCAATTTATTTAGCTTCCAGGAAGCTCAGTTTCGTTAGTAAAATGCAGATATTAAGTAGTTGAACTCTATTATAATCTAAGATGCTGTGATTAAAATCTTGGAACTATTTTCCTGGTTCTCACAATGATTACCTTTGAAAATCAAATGCTACTTTTCTTTATACCAATATAATTAAGAAAAGCCATTGCCAAAGAAACATCAAGTTTGTTATGTCAAGACAGTCAATCTATCTTGGTGGTACAGAGTGGTTCAGAAGCAATTAACATAAGCTTCTGCCTTCTCCTGCACTAGATATTGTCCTAGGACACAGACTGGCCATAACGTCACAGAATAATGAAACAAGGGAATCCTCATCCAGAGTATTATATTATTTAGAATTCTTTGATCTCTTTTGCTTGTTTTTTTGTTGTTGTTGTTGTTTGTTGCTGTTTTGTTGAATTTTGTTGTTTATTTGTTAGCTTATTTGGGTTACTCTAAACTGTTAAGATTAATTAGAGTATCAAGGAGCAACTTCTTCTCCCCTTTATAACCAGAGCATATTAAACACCTAAAATTTGAATTGCATTGATAAAATGAAAAAATAACTGGAAGAACCTTGGCTCTTAATGGCCTCTATCAGTCATCTAGGAGGTGGAAGAAAATGTGTCTGTTTCTATAATAAATATTAAGTCTTTCATGATTTTATTTTTTAAAGTATAAGTTTTCCTTTAGTCTTAGTAAAGGCATCTAGGTGGCATAGTAGATAGAGTGCTGGGCCTGGAGTCAAGAAGACTTGAGTTCAAATGTGGCCTTGGACACTTACTAGCCATATGATCCTGGGCAAATCATTTAATCTACTTTGTCTCTGTTTCCTTATCTATAAAATGACCTGGAGAAGGAAATGACAACCTACGCCAATATCTCTACCATGAAAATCCCACAGTGGGCTCACAAAGAAGCAGACAGGACTAAAACAACTTGCTAACAAATCTTAGTAAATAATAAATTATTTAAACAGTATTAATTATTTACTTATGCTTTGATTTTATGCTGGTGATTGTCAGAAAGAACCTATTATTAATACTAGCTTAATATCATTATGCTTTGCTTAAATAATGGAATGTACACTTTGTATATTACTATCTCTACCTTACTCTTGAGTTCTTCAGGATTATAATCTGAACAAAGTCCATCTAAACTGTGTTTAAGTCTAACTTAAACCAGGGACTCCTGCTGGTGTTATGTAAATGATGGCATTACGTTTAACAAATCTTGATCTCCAGATTTATCACAGAATGTCAAGCTATCTCAGGGCTTAGAGAATATTATCACAAAATCAGGCAAAACTAAAGCCTCTTCCTAAAATCTGAAACCTGGAAATTGACAGTGAAGTGACGTGTATTTATCTTTTCTTTTAGGAAGAATGATACAGAATTCATTTCTTTCTATCTTTGATTAATGCAGATCATATGATGTCAGTGAATGAGCTAAAATGGTATTTTGGATAGATGATTGTACTAGATGTCAAGAAAATGTGGGTTCAAATCCTGCCTCTGAGTCATATCATCTGTTTCATCCTAGAAAATTGACAACTCCTCAAGGTCCTAGGAAACTTTCTAAGTGGCAGGAAAGGTCTAGATGTGGCAAAAGAGGGAAATTCTGATGGCAATATAAACAACAGTACTGTTTTGAGCACTGTCCCCATTTGTGTACATGTTAATACATGTACAGTTTATATGTTACACTGTGTATATATTAACACAAGTGGTATAAGTAAGTGGGTATCAGAGCAGTCATGTAATCAGAAAGAAGAATTCAAGTCCTGGCTTGGCCATATCCTAGATATGTGTCTCTGGGCAAGGATCTTAAACTTCAAGAACTCCAGGTAGCACTCTAAGACTGTAATTAGCACAACAATTGTGAATCTAATTTGATAGCATTTAGTAAATAAAAAATTTACCTTATTAAGACCTCCATACATCTATGAAAGCAGAAGTCAGATGGAGAAAAAATAGATCAACCTGTCTTTTAATTAATGAAATTTGCCTTTTCAAAAAAAAATGTACACAAGATATTTTCCTTCTAAAAACATCCTTGGAAAGGCATTAAAGCTCTTTAAGTAGTCAAGATTCCTTGTCTGCTTCTCTGTGGGGATAGCTGCTCTCCCATGTCACTTTTCATTCCTTAATGAGAAGCCAGGACTTCAAACATGAACCCCAGGGTTCTAAGCATCCATTAATGAATCAAAGACCACTGGGAACATTCTAGCCTTATTGCTTTGCCTCCTGGATATGTATTGTTAGCAAATCCCTTCCACTCCCTTAGCTTCAGGTGCATCGTGCATAAAATGTGGGTAATGACATTATAACTCCCCATATTCCAGGGTCATTACAAGGCACATATGCTAGGAAGGGTAAACTGCTATTTCCACGACAATTATTATTATTGATTATACCTCTAATGAATGATTCTGTTCAATTCTTTAGAACACCCCCCTTCCCAATAACTCTGACCAGGCTTATTTTTGTTGTTTGTTTTTCTTTTCTTTTTTAACATCTCATTGTGGAAAGCAGCATCAAGTATGAACTCTTCCCTCATGTCTTTGAAGAAGCCTGGAATTGTGGGGTTTTTGTGGCATATTACAAAGTCATAGCATACAAGAGATTATTTGAATAAAAGTCATCTGATCAATGAGGAATCAAGGTGGTACAGTGAATAGAGTGCCAGGCCTAAAGTCAGGAAGGCACTTACTCTGTGACCCTGGACAAAACATTTAGCCCTGCTTGCCTCAGTTTCTTCATCCATAAAATGAGATGTAGAGGGAAATGGCAAATTTTCCAGTATTTTTGTAAGAAAACCAAAGAGTCAGACAAGACTGAGAAATAACTGAAGCACAACATCTGTTCTGATGTGATAATATTTATATGGCACTTAGCACAGTGCCTGACACATAATGGACAATATGGATATATTCATTTGCTTCTCTGACACAAAACTGTGGGTAATGATACTATAACTCCCTATTTCCAGGGTCATTATAAGGAAAATATATTGTGTTCATATGAGGAAAATTCATGATTACTAGTGTGTTAGATATTATTTTCATTTAGAAGTCATCCAACAGGGGGAACTAAATAAGTACACAAGTCTGAGAAATACCCTTCCGATGGACAATAAGGTGAACTTAGTACTCCTGAATATTGTACAATCGGGCTATGCTCTTCAATGTGTACCAATATGACACTGATTATTTAAAAGTTAGATTTTATTTTAGAGGTTGAAGCAACCCTTGCAGCATTTTAACCTAATTTCCCAATTTTGGAAAAAAGGAAACTGAGTTCTAGACAGGGAAATTGAACAATTTAAATTAGATAATTTTTATTTAAGCAATTTTAACTTTTTATTAAATTTATTTAATTAAATTTAATTATTTTAACATTTAATTAAAAAAGAAATTGGACAAAGTCATGTAGGAAGTGATTAATAGAGTTTGTAATTAAAATATTTATTTAATTGTACTGAGACCCAAGCTATTTTCCTGTTACTTATAGGAAAAATGAAAACTATGAATCCAAGTACTGAACATTCTATAGTATGATATCCACCCACTCCCAACGTACATTGCATTTCAGTCTTTTTGTATTTTAGTCAAATTGAAATGTACCTGTTCTAGTCCTTTGCTTCCTTCCTCCATTTGGTCCTACAATTCTTCCTTAATTATCTTTCTATGAATCTGTATCCTCCAATGAAACATAAGCTCTTTGAAGTCAGGGCTGTTTTCGGAGTTCTCTTTCATTTCCAGTGTCTAGCAACTTATCTCAAATAGAGTAGTTCATTTACAAAGGTGTTTGGAAATGAAAGGAATTGCTTCTCTCATTTCAAATGATTAGATCCATGGTTCTGTTATGTCCCTTAATCTCTTATTCTTTCTGTAATGAATTTAGAATTTGTATGGGTGAGTGTGTGTGCACTCACGTGTGTGTGGTAAGAGGTTGGAAGGGAAAGGTGCAAAGATAAAAATGAAACCTAGTTATCCCTGCCCAGAACAGGAATGAGGAAAGTTTGCTTCAGAGGAATGATTTCTGGATTTGGAGTGGGAATATATGAATTCTTAGTCTTTTGCTGTCACTCAATGCCTGTGTGAAAAAAAAAATTGGACAAGTTACTTAACACTTAGCACAGTGTGGAGTCCATAATATGCACTGAATAAATGTTTATTGGCTGAAACATTGACAATGTCTCAATTTCCTTTATGTAATGTGGGAGAGAGATTGACTACGTGGCCTCTGAAATGGCTTCCAATTCAAAAGCTGTGATTGTGGGATAGTAGCATCCATGATAATTATTCACTTTTTCCCCTGAATGTGTGAATGTAATGCAATGGATTGGGTAAACATGGGTGGGAGAAGAACTGTATTAGACTCCTAATGGATTAGAGTACTGAGTACTATGTGGAGTAAAAATGAGTAAATAGTGGTGCATTATTTAATAGAGAGAGAGAGAGACAGAGGGACAGAGAGACAGAGAGTGAGAAAGAGAGACAGAAAGACAGACAGACAGAGACAGAGTGAGACACACACACACAGAGACAGAGAGACAAAGACAGAGACAAAGACAGAGAGATGAGTCAGAAGCAGAAAGGGGATTTCTAATTAGGAAGTTTGAAATTAATAAGGCTAAGTGGAGTAAGAATAAATTTGAACTTGATTAGCATTAGGATTACTAGTAGTAGTGATAATTTCTGATCAATTATCCCTGTAGCTCTTCTCTATAGATTAGCTCAGCTAGGCTCTTTAAGGGAGAGAGAAAGGAAGCCTATCTGTATATAACAAACAAGAGACATCCTCTCCCTGGAGCCAATAGACCCTTCCCCAATTGAGCCCCTTCTGATTATTAGTAGTCCTTTAAAAGTGGCCAAACACCTTTCCTTTCTTTTATTATTAATTCTCAATTGACTTGGAATCAGCATTTCCAGAGTTAAGGAAATCAAGACCAGTGGAAAATTCCAGTACAAGGAGTCCAGTGAGGAGGCCATGGAGCCTTGAAGACTGTGACTCTGGTCTTGCACAAACCTGAATTATGACTAAACTGAGAAACTGTTCATTGGAGAAATACTCCTATGATTCAAGGAAAGCTGGGAAATTCTAGAAGGATAAGACAAGATAAAAATAATACAACATATTCAGAAATTTTGTCACACAAAGGTGTAAGGCACCATTGTATTAATTTCCTATAAATTCTGAATTAACATGTACACCTATGAATACTGTTGCTGTGAGACCTCTCCCCTTTTCCTACTTCCCTTTTCCTAAATAAAGCCACATTTGCTCTGCTAGCTTCTATCTAAATCTTCTGTCTGCTGAGTAGAATGATTTCTAAGGAGTGAAATCTCCTTCCCCCCAAAAAATTACACTTCACACAAATGGGGGTCTGTCCAGGATTCTAGAACATAGACTTGCCTCAGTTTACCCATCTTGGCAAATCTGAAAGTTTTTGTATGCTTCTAAAAAGACATGCAAGCAAGGGAGCAGATAAGGACTGACAGATGCAAGAAAAAAGACAAGGAGATACTCGAGTTAACATTTCTAACAGGGAGGCCATTCATTCTGCCTGAGTATAAACAATGGTCTCTTGGAAGGGGGAGTTATGCTGGTTTTTTTTTTCTTTAATTTTAAGCTTGTGAATGAAGGTCAGAGAGAAAGAAATGAGTAGAAAGTAGTGTATGAGGATATGTGACTGAAACAAAAGACAAATTAGATCCACTGAGGAAAAGCAGCCATAAAGATATACTTATGAATCTGCCCGAGATTCCATGGCAGGGCTGGAGTCTCAAAATAGCAGCTCACAAAGTATTATCTGGCTATAGCCAAAATATAGACATCTCTCAGAAAGCTTCCTCCATAATCATCCCTGAGTTGCTCATTATTTTGAAGACAAAAGAAGCTTCTGTAATGTCATGACTCTCTTTTCTCCTTGATTCCTGTAAATCTTCAAGTTTTTTTTTCAATATTCCTCTTTGCTTAGGTTTGTAGAAATATTTTGATTAAATTCTTTTCAAAAACATTTTTTTGTGAGAAAGTTACACTCCTAAGAATGATGTCATGCTTAAACTCTATATTCTATAAACACTTTTCTCATTGTCAATAACAAACCGTGGCAGAGCTAGCCACCATCTCTGTGTAATCTGAGTCTCACCCACTCGGGGTCTCTCCAGGCTCTCAGGAGTCCGCTTTTCATATCCCTAATTCTTCTCTCTCCCTAGCTTTCAGCTTCACTTGCTAGCGAGGAGCTAGCCTCCTTAGTAAGCTGATTCTCTCTCTGTGGCTGTTAGGGTGCGTTTAACCCCAGAATCTCTCACCGTCACACACCCAGTCTTTCATGCACCTGTCATGTCGCTTATCATTTGTGCATTTCTTCTCCATCCGCCGCGCAGTGATCTTATTGGAAGTCTGAGTGTTGTCACAACAGGAACAGTTTTCAAGTTGTAAAACGGCTATAGTTCCACCGCCACCACCAGGAAGTTGTTTCGAAGTGGCTTTAGCGAAGTTGTGATCAAGGAAGGTGTATTGTTCTAAGCTGCAATGGCAATAGGATGTGATCAATAGTTGCTATATATGAGCTAGATCATCAGGGTTCAACTTGAGCCATTTGTAGAAACAAGGAAATAGGGAAGTAAGATACTAAAAACTTAAAGAGAATAATAAGCCTTTTTTTTTTATTTATTCTTGGAGATAACAGCAAGAGAAGAGAAATTAAATTAAGTAATTGTAACAACTTTATCTGTATTGAGAGGAGTTCATGGGCTAAGGAGAGGGAGGAAAGGAGCAATGTTATTGTCTGTAAAAGAAGTCCCCTTCTATAACATCTGAGGGCAACTGCCCTTCTGGATTTTTTTCCTTTCCCTTTTCTGTCCCTTATTACCACTGAACACTGTTTGAGATTCACATGTATCAGTTTCAAAAGAAACCTTTACAATGATGCTTGTTTTTGTCTGTGTTTCAAAATCCCTCCTAAGTAGAAAATAGTCTGGCCATTTAATAAATGTGCAATTGCTTGTTAAAGTTTTATTAAGATGACATTTTTCAACAAAGTTTTAAACTTCCACCCATTTTACACACATTTCCTTGACTAATGAATTGGGAACATCTCCTTTGTTTCCCCCTCACCTGAAAAAAACTCCCCTGCCACAAGATGATGTTGCTCCCTTTGGAATTTCAACAGTTTCTCAGTGTTGAGCTCTTCTGTATCCACTTGAACTAACTCCTCGGCATCACCATCATTGACCTTCAGAAACATGGACTAGTGCAGTCACAATATCCTCCATAATTGATGTAGGCTCAGTTTTACAGCCTTAAAAGTTGCTTTGAATTATATCTGCTGGCGTAAGTTCCTCCAGACTTAGTTGTGATCTTTAAGATACTTCATCCCATGTTTTGAACAGTAAGATGAAGGCAGGGGAAGATATTAAAATATTTTTCCAGAATTGATGCAGTTGACTCTGAGATAAATAAATAATATATATGTAATCAATATCAATATCAACAATGTTTCAAAAGTCACAAAAATGAATATAAGATTGAGTAAGAGTTTTGCTCTGTCAGAGAGCTATGCCAAGACTAACACATGATTCTTTGTTCTAGCTGGAGTGGGCATATGCTTCCTGAGATCATGATACCAACAAGTTCTGGAAAGTTCATTTAGTGCAAATCAAATGTGGAATACTACTACAGTTTTTTCTTACCAAAACATGTCAAATATCAAATTTGATGAGTTCTATGATTTGACTTTACTGTTTTGGGGCCCTAATCTATGGCTATTTTTTGTGAAGGTATCATATACCACTGAGAAGTAGGTATACTTCTTTCCATTCCCATTCAATTTTCTCCAAATATCTATATCTAATAATCTATTTATTGACTTGACTTCTTTCTTATTTATTTTTGTAAGATTTATCTAGTTCTGAGAAGGGAAAATTGAAGTTTCTCATTATTATTGTTTTGTCATATATTTCCATCTGCAATTAATTTATTTTTTCATTTAACTATTTGAATGCTATAATATTTGGAGTATATAGGTTTAATTTTGGTAATACTTCATTATGATATTTTAACATAATTTAGTTTCTCTTCTTAGCTCTTGATTATGTCTATTTTGGCATTAACCTAGTCAGAAGTCATGACTGTTACCCAACTTTCTTCATAAAAGCTAAGGCATAATATATTCTGCTCTACCTCTTTATTTTTACTCTATGTATACTTCATTTTTAAGTGTGTTTCTTGTAAACATCAACTTTTCAGGTTTTGGGTTTTAATACAATTGGCTATCCGTTTTTGTTTCATGGTTCAATTCTCTCATTCTCATTCAAAGTCATAATTTCTAGTTGTGTATTTTCCCCGATTCTGTTTTGTTTTTCCCCTCACTATTTGTCCCTTTTTTCTTCTCTTTGTGATGTATCCCTCCTCAGATATATAACCTCTTTTGACCTCTATCCCCCTACTCTAATCCCTTCTTAGAACCCTTCTCTTATTCTCTCTTTTGTGCTCCTAGTTTTAAATTTCTCTACCTTCCTAAAGACCTTTCCCTTGTCCCTTCCCCAATTATCTTTCAGTTCTTATTCTATCGCCCTTTCCAAATTTACTTTCTTTATCCCCTGAACCTTGCCCTTCTATTTTTGACATGTATTCAATCTAAAAATTCCTCCTTTATTTCCTCCTAAAAACTCCTCCTGAGCCCCTCCCCCCCAAGTTATCTTCCCTCTTTCTTTACTTCTATTCCCTTCTAGATTCATTTTCTCATCTTCTTGCCCTCCTTTCTCTCAATCCAATCTTCTTTCTTTTAGTCCCTTAAGAGGGCTCAGGTCCTCCTTTAAACTATGCCCCTTTCCCTCCAATTTCTCTGAACATTAATTAAACCTTAAGCCTTCTATTTATATATGCTTTTCTCTCCTTAACCCAGATTTGATAAGAGTAGGATTCTAACATTCCCAGCCCTCCACCCCCACCTCTCTTTCTCTGTGACAATTATCCCACTCATTCCTCTTTTATAGCAGAGAATTGTTCCATTTTACCTCTTCCTATTCTGTCTTATTATTATTTTAGTTCTTCCATTATATGCAACTCAACTTCAAGTCATCTGTTGCTGGGGACCATCAAACCCACACTGTCTGATATGGTCACACGTGGAGACCAGAGTTGCAAAGCGACCCTCTGGAAAGATGGAGACACCCACTCAGTCACCCTCTATGTGACTTCTCCCACTAACTTCTCTTACTAATGTAATTGCTAAGATTATTGTTCTCTTCCTAGTTTCAGTAAAAATAATATAAGAATTACAGGAATATATATATATATATATATATCCCATTTTAACCCCCCCAGAATACCACCGCCAAGATCCACCCCAAGGATCAGATCATATTCACAGAATTTAAACCTAAAGAATTTTATGTACCCACTACCCCCACCCCTTTCTCTCTCTAAGCAGAATCATACTTAGATTCCCCATACCCATTGCAAGTCAGACATATCAGGAACATTAATCACCTCTCAAGCCCAGACCAATAGGACATACTTCATTGATTTGTTATGTTTACAATAACCAGAGGAACATCATAGAGAAACATAGAGAAATTAAAGTTGGAAATTGGAAAATACCAAAATCTGGCCTGTATTAAATTACCCTTTAACCCTGCACCTAGCAGCAAATGTTTTTGTTACTTATCTCCTAAGTAATTCTGATTGATTATGAAAGCTGATTAAAAGCAATAATGATTCTCTTAGCTGATCATCCCACAGGTCAGTGGGAACTGACCTCTAGTTTTTCTGCTGTGTTATTGATCTCTAGAAAGCTTTGTTTTGTTGTAGCAACTTGGTATGCAAGATGATCATAGAATGTTAATTAAATGGTTTGTTAAAGGTTAATATGTGACACATCCAATTACCTGCAAGAAACCATGTACATTGAAAAATGACTGTGTGCTAAAGAAATATGTAACCACTAGGTATAAAAATAAAGACATAATCTGTGCCAAGTGGAGCAGCTTCTTTCCATGCCTGGGAAAGAGGTGTGAAAACTTCAAGCTGTCTCCCACTCCTCATTTTTTTGCCTAAGTCATCACACCTACTCAGGAGGACCTCTCAGCTTTGCAGTTTGCTGTTTGGCTTGTGAAAATCCATCTATATATGCTCTTTTAAAGTACCCAGGTAATAATAGCATTCTTAAGAGATAGATAACATTTTTCCATATAAAATTAAATAATTTGATCTTTGAGGTTACTTATAATCTGTATGCCATACTTATCTCCTTGTTTCTCACAGTTACAATTTTCTAGTGAGATATTGGTTTTTCCCCAAGAATACTAGAATGCTGGGAGCCATCAGGCCATGACACCTTGACAGAGTGACAGGTGGTAGCTAAGGAGGCCACAGAGTGGCCCTTGGCAAGAGGTAATTGCCCACTCAGTCCCCCTTGCATGACCTCTCTTATCAATCAATGTCCCTTACCTATGGAATTGACATGATTATTATTCCCCCTAGTCTCAAAAGGAATAATGCAATAGCAAACCACCTGTGCCCTAATTCCCCAAAATATCACCAAGAGATCAGATCCTTAAAAACAATTCACAAAAGACTATCATGGGTTAACTTTTACTTAGGTACATAATTCCCAGCAAAACCACATTTACATGCCAAACCCATAACTTTCCCACTCACAGAAACTTTTCTCATGAAGCCAGCACACAAATCAATCATAGAGGGCCATACAACAAGTACATCAAGCTTCAATATGCCTCAGTGACTCAATTACACAAATCAGTAACTCAGAAACTCCCTAGTAAAACCTTGAAAAATGATCAGTCTAAATTTGAATTGTGTTCCCAATACCCCCCAACCTCAATGATATGATTGTTGAATTGTCTTTTAAGAACTGTTGATTAATTATTCTATTTTATCAAAAGCAATAAGTAATTTTCCTTGATTGTAAGCTCAAAACTTCTCACAGGGTAATGAGAAAATTTAGCCACCTGTGACAAAATCATTTATCTTGTGTGCAACCTTTTATTCTGTCTGTAATCACAATACAAGAATATAGAATGTTAATCAGGTGATTTGTTAAACGTTAATGTATCACTTTTCCAATTTTCTCTCTTTAAACATGTGTGTTAGGCAATGTATCTGTGTGCCAAGAAAATGGGTATAAGAATAAAAACCAGGCATGGGTATGGCGGAGCAGCTATCACATGCAAAGCAATCCCATGGTTGTAATGATTAAGCTGTCTTCTGTTTGTTATTTTGACTGATTGTTTGCCACCTGTTGGGAACCCCTGGAGTTGGGAGTGAGGCTGGACCTTGCCCATGGCAGTGGAAACTACTTTAGTTGTTTGTTTGTTTGTTTTTTCACTTTCTTCCCCTACTATAATTATGTTTGTCCTTGAGGAGTATTCTTGGTTGTGAACTGAACTCCTGAAATATTTTCTTCCATTTCCTTCCTTCAATTAAAATTGAAGATACTACATCTTATATTACTTTGACTATAGCTCCTCAGTATTTAAGGTAGTTTTTTCTTTTACTTTTTATTTTTTTCTTGTTGCTTGTAGCATTTTCTCCTTAACCTGAGAGCATTGATGTTCCTGTACATTCTCATCATGAAGGTCTCCCTTTCATGTTTATTTATGAATTAATTCAATTTCTATTTTCTCCTCTATTTCTAGAATTTGTGATGCATTTTCCTTGATGATTTCTTGGAATTTGTTGTTTACACTCTTTTTTTGTCATTATTTTCCAGGAGTATGACAATTCATTGTCTCTCCATCTATTTTCCATATCATTTCTTTTTTATGATAATCTGTTTCATAATCTCTTTTATTATTTCATTCTTTTGATATAGCTTTATTATTTCTGCTGCTCTAAGAAGTCATTAGCTTCCCTTTGTTCATTTCTAGTTTTTAATGAATTATTTTCTTTCATGATTTTCTGGATCTCTTTTTTCCATTTTTGTTAATTTTTATCTCAACCTCTCTTGTTTGGATTTTGAGGTCTTTTTAAGAGTCTTCCAAAAACTCTTTTTGCCCTCATGATAATCTTTGAGTGTTTTCTTGCTATTTTAGAAGTATGTACTTTACATTCCTTTGAGTTTGAACCTAGGTCTTCTCTGTCCCCATAATTGATACCAGTATTTAGGTTCTTTTCTTTTTGCTAACTCATTCCTCTTAAATGTTAGTGGTCAGTCCAATAGGCTTAATTATTAGTTTTTTGCTAGATTTTCAGGGTGTAGGGGATGGTACCTCAGGTTTCAGGATTTTTATGTCTTTTTTATTTCCTGGGTGCTTTTCAATTCTTCCTGTATTTAATATCACTCTTCATTTTCCAGTGCATCTTCTATCTACTACAGAGAGTTATGCCTTTTAATAAAGTTTAAAAAAAATAAAAAGAAAGAAGAAAAAGTGAGGAAAGACATTCTGGAAAGTCAATCAAACTTTAGAAAAGTTTGAAACTATAAACAATGTTTTACATCCATAGTTCCCCACCTCTGAAAAGAATAGGGATGGGTAAGTACTTCCTCATATTTAATCGATAGCCAAGTTTTCTGATTTTTATTTTTTATAGCATCCATTCTGGATTGCTTATACCTTTTCCTCTCCATTTGTACTCTTTTAACTAGGTTCCCCTCCACCCCCAGATTTGCTTACTTCTCCTTTCTCCCCTCCATATATGTCTTCCCTTATTTCTCTGAATGTAAAATCTTCTTCACTTATTATATTCTCATAAAATTTTCATTCCTCAGTTTAGTCTCCCAAACTAAGAAACTATATTGTTTCCAGTTCTTTGAATTAAGAAAAAATCTATAAAGATAAATCAACAAATAGAAACTTGTTACAGATATCTTGGTTTCTACATCATTTCTTTTAATTACTGATTTCAATGGGCTATGTGTATAGGAAGGGGGAACTCATGTCAAAGGGTATTTACATTTTAGTTAACTTTTACTCCATATTACAAATTTGTTTTCTCAAATAATTGACCAAATTATAATTTCATGACCCAGAGAACATTTAATATTGTATTTTTGGGGTGTGTCAGTTTACTAGGTTCAAGGAGGACATCAATATGCATCATTTATATTTTTTTGAAAGAGAAAGTTTTCAATAGGGCTTCACCCTAAAGAAATCAAGGAGACTTAGGAAAATTGATGCAGAAGTTTATTATTACATGCATGGCATGTTGCAGTATATGGGCCTGACCTCAAGTTCAGTTCATCCTCAAACTTTTAAATGCAATTTTTCTTAGCAAGAGACTCCAACCCATATAAGATATAGGTATTACAATATAAGTAGTTTACTGATTTCTAAGAGAACTGTTACCCTTGTGGACAGGTTTCATATGAAAGTCTTGTTATGTTCTCAACATTTGGGAAGATAGGAAGGTCCCATTTAGCTGTGTAGGGTCCCATCACTCACATCTCTAAAGGAAATGGAAATGATGGGTACACTCAGATTTACATGGTAGTAGTAGATAAATTATTCTATTATGTCATATTATTTTTAATGATTTAGAGTATGTGTCTATATGAATGGGACAGTATAAATATCTCTTTTGGAGAATATTCAATCATATTGATTGACCATTTATTGAATGGTGAATGTTTTCTTCTATATTTTTGAAGTGTGTCACTTTATTTTGAATATCAAGGCCTTACTAGAGTTATTTGATACAGAATTTTCTCTATTTAGTTGATAATTTTCTATTTTATCCCAATTGAGCAAATTTTGCTCATGAAAATACAACTAAATTTTTTCTACAATTAAAATTATTTGTTATCTTCCATAAATATTCCTAGGTATTATTTGCCTAATAATTCATTCCTCTTGTAAACCTTAAAATTTATTAGACTTATGAATGTTCCCCATTGGGAAATTTAATACTTGAAAAAATTTCCTACTGATAGTAAGAACTCTATTGGAATGTGAAACTCCTTGGCATGGGAAGATCCTTCTCCTCCCTACTTAAGACTACTTTAGGACAGAAACCTTTTGCTAAACAATGGAAAGGGCTTTGACCTATGCTTAAGCATAGAACAGGAAGTTCTTTGAGTCATGATTGATTTTAGAATTGATACAATATAGATACTTGGAATGACAGAACCAGGTCTTGGAAACTACAATCTCCACCCTACTCAGAGTAACAGGATTTAGGAAGGGCTGCAGCAAAGATCAAGATTTAATTATTTGAGAATATGACCTTCAACAGACATGTGCAAAGGGGGCAGACCTCTGAGCAGTTCTGGGTTAAGCTAGAGCCACTATTGGCACAGGGGAGACATCGACAGTGATTGGTAGATGTGAGAACTGAGGGGAGGGAACTTAGATTGTTGGCTTAAAGATAGTGGGGTCTGGGGCTCTGGGGGAGGGCTGAGAAGAGAGAGGTCCTGGAGGGAGAGCTGCTGAAGAAGGAGGTTTTGCTCTGAAGGAGGTCTGAGAGGAGAGAGGTCCTGGAGGGAGAGCTGCTGGAGAGGTCTTGAAGGAGGCTGTGGAAGGAGAACTCAGGAGGAGTCAGCAGGAGAATTCTCTGGAAACAATTTCTTGAAAGGAGGCTCTCTTGAAGGTGGAGCCTGAGGTTGGCATGAGAAGCCTTACCTAGAGAGATCTTGGATGAGTGATAAAACCAACTGACTGATGTACCTCTTAGGACTGAGGTCTAGGCCTTATTGGCTTGAGACCCTTCATTCTTATTCCTTTCTTACTTTCTCTCTTTTTCTATTGATTAATCAGTGTATTATAAATTAAATTTCTCTATAAAACCCAATTGGCTTGGGCATATTCATAATTTGGGAATATATTCCCTGGAGACAATCTTATATTTATATCAAGACACAGTAGAAAACATATTTCAGCGGTCATAATTGTTATATATTTCCCTTGCTCCCAAACATTTTAATTATCACAGTTTATGGCTCCCACTCTCTTATCTACAACTATTTAACACTCAAAACTATTTTAAATCTAACATCTCCCATCCTCGTGCCAATGTTAGCTGTGGAACCTAGCTGTCTTCTATATTTGTCATATGAACATGTATATTCAGAGTACATATCCATTTTAAGTTAAAAATTATCTATGATTTAGTGTAATTAAAATCTCACATCTACTTGGGAATTTTCCTGTTTTTTTTCATCAAATTTTCTCTAATACAGAGATTCTCTTCTACTCTGGTTTATGTGTGTTTCCAAGTTTATCATAACTTAGGTTATTGAGCACTATTATTTCTCATCATTCAGCATTCTGCTTTTGATTTTTTTCACTATTAAGTAGTTGTAATAATTATTGATTTGTAACATAATTTTAGTGAAAGGGAAGACAAAAATTCATTAAATATCTATTATATGTGTAGACACTGTTAATTACTTTATAATTATAATCCTATTTGATTGTTACAGCAATCTAGTGTGAGAATTTTTTTTTAAGTCTCTGGTCTACCATTTTGAGTTGAAGGTCCATCTTTAATGGCAGGGAGGCATAGAGCTGAAGGTCTCACCATGTCCAGACCATGGCAAAGATTTCATGTAGACATCCAACAATTCTTTTTAAATAGGCTTTAGGAACCTAATTAGCATAAGAGATTCTGGGAACAGCATAAGAAGATCAGGGGTTTTCCATCAAACAAGGCTTTGGAAATGCTTGCTATACCCAAGCTTACAAGGTCTCTGGGTAGAAGGCATAGCTTAGAAGTAGCCAGACATGTACCTTGATCCACCCCATGAGAATTCAACCCCTCCCCAAATACTGTATGTTCTTCCAAGAAATTACTGATTCAGCAATTCTGTGAGAAGCTCGTTTAGATGGTTACATATTGACATATTGATTTATCACCTATAGAAAACTCTGCTTAGAACCACCAAGGTAATCTAAATCCATTGTCTATAACTTGTAAATCATTACTAATCATATTGCTGCTTACCTAATGCCTTAGTCTATGTCACTTTCTCTATAAGTATGTACCTGAAATCATTCAACTTTGTCACTGATCAGCATGAGTCCTTGAGTCTGTCTGTAAATCTGTCTTTGACCATCCTGATCCCAACCACATTCCTCTTATCCTGTTCCGTGACCCATAAATAACTCCATGAGCTGCTCTCTGACAAGCTCTGATAAGAGATTAATAAGACAAAATGTTCAGATTATGTTAAAACATTTTATAGCATTTTGGTAGCTATAGGGTAATATTTGATTAGAATTAATAAATTCTAGTACAAGGTAAAGTCAGGATATATTATTAAAGAAATTTAATTAATCTAACTGCTAGTCAAGAATCATCATTCTAACTCTGGGGAGGATTTAAGTTAGTAGAGCCTATCTTTGATCATAAGACTCTGAGGAGCCTATGGTGGGTATAAATCTTCACAGCATCAAATAACACCTGGACCAGATGATGTAGTTTTCCTATTATCTCATTAGGCCAATGTGCACTCACCATTGCATATGAGCACAGATTATTTCTTGCTTCATGAGTTTTAGCTACCCTAGATAACTAGACAGATCTGAATTTTTATGCCTCTGACAGAAGCCCTTCATCTAGTTGGTTATAACAATTTTCTAAAACACCAAACTATATATGATTTCTAATACTATGGTTAATATCCTATCTTCATAATATATATATATATATATATATTATGCACCAGTTAGTTTAATAAATGGGTCTAAGTATTTCTGCAAATCATAGTTGCAACTACAAATCTAAAGGATTACATATGATAACATGATCAATAATTATAAAAAGAAATCAAGGCATTTTCCTGTTCACTGGTGAATAGAAAGTATCCTTATCTCTAATTTATCAATGAAGAAACTCAAGGAAATAGAGATTAATTGATTTTTCCCAAGGTCACACATGAAGTAAATGTGAAAGTGTTAGGATGATGTCATTTGGGGTGTGATAGAGGTTTCAAACCCTAGAACTGGAGTTACCATCTGGAAAATTGCTTGAGCCTAAGCCACAGTGAGGGAGGGGCTCCAGGAGATGTTCTGGAATCTTGGGAGAACAAGAGTTTCTGTCAGAGAGAGGAAGTTGGCTCTCTCAATCCTGAGACAGCCTAAGGAAAGGTCTGGTCAAGACTTTGCTCCTGAGTAAAGACTTCCATCTTTCTTCTGGTGATTGGACAGCCTTCCCCTCACTGATTCCCAATTAAAGTGGCCAGTTTGGAGAAGACACCTGAAGAACCAGCTCCTGAAACTACTTTCTCCCCTCCCTGTCCCACTCACCCATAGACCTGTCACTCCTCCCCCTGATATATGCCAGGAACTGATAACACCCCAGCCCCAGGAGTTCCTATCAAGTTCCTGTTCACTCCCCCCACTCCAGGAATTCCTGTGCACTCCCCCTACCACAAAATTATATAAACAGCCTACAAGACCTAGACTCAGGGCCCAGACATTTTTAGAGTGCTGAGCCCAAACTGTAGTTTGTTTAATAAACTCCCTCCTCTGTGTTACATTGTTGGTCATTGTTTCATCCTTGGGATCAATTCCCTGGGCACTTCACACCAAGATCACCTGACAGCTCCTGGTGCCCTGGGTCTGGACTGTAAGGAAGGGAGTAAAAACCAGGGTCATCCAAGTCTGAATCTCTCAGGGCCCAAGGCTACCAAGGCATGGGTTTCCCAACTTGAGGACAGAGGTAAGGGTAGCTAGAAATGGGACACTTTCCCCTCTTTCTTCACAAAAACACTTCGCTCAACCATTTCCCTGTGTTATTACAAAATTGGTTAGCTTAAGTTTGTCCTTCTTCCCCAACTGACTCTAGTGTGAGTGGAAACTAGTTCTAACTTGAGGAGGGAAGGTGACTCTGTCTCTGTCTCTGTCTCTGTCTCTGTCTCTGTCTCTCTGTCTCTCTC
The DNA here is from genome assembly GCF_027887165.1 of Monodelphis domestica. Classification (NCBI taxonomy): domain Eukaryota; kingdom Metazoa; phylum Chordata; class Mammalia; order Didelphimorphia; family Didelphidae; genus Monodelphis; species Monodelphis domestica. The sequence goes on along the minus strand of NC_077232.1, from coordinate 22,906,348 downwards.
TCTCTCTCTCTCTCTCTCTCTCTCTCTCTCTCTCTCTCTCTCTGAGGAAAGATTTTAATAGTAGAGGGAAGTCAAGAGGCAGTTTGGGGTTGAGCAGATATAGTTGAGGGGAGGCTAAAGGGGGGAACTACTCACTCCCCCTCTCTTCTCCCTTAACCAAGTTAAATAGCAGCTGTCCCCCCTGAACCCTGATTTGAGAGGGGAGGTCTCTACCCTTTCTCTCTCTTTCTCTTTACCATCAGACTAACCCTCTATTACAGGGGGTTATATTTTCCTTTAAAGAAGGGTGTTGTTTTTTTCCTGTAAGTTGAAGCTTTTTGGGCTGCCCCTCCCTCTCTCTTTCTTCATCTATAAAGTGTTGCATTTGAATTGATAGCTCTTTCTGGCTCCAACTCCTTGAACAGTGGATAAAAAGGTACATCTTGTCATGTCAAGGACCCCTTAAACTTCCACTTCACACAGGAATGATATGAGATGTTTAGAAATATTAAATTGAAATTGTATTCTACTGTAAATGTTATAGGCATACCTCCTTAATAAATAATTTTATTTTCTCAGTTATATGTAGAAATAATTTTTAACAGTTGTTTTCTGAAATTTTATAGTTTAGATTCTCACCTTCCCTCTTACTTCTCTCCCTCCCCAAGGCAATAAATAGTTTGATATAGGTTATTCCAGTGCTTTCATGCAATACCTATTTAGATATTCCATTTGTCCTGACTGAAGACATATATCACATATGCAATAATTAAAAAATATGAAGATAATAAATTGAAAGATGGCATACTTTAATCTGAAATCAGATTCCAACAGTTCCTTCTTTGGCTGTGGACAGAGGTTTTGTTTTTGTTTTTGTTTTTATCATGAGACCTTTGGGTTTCTGTTGGAAACTTGTTTTTCTGATAATAATGTAGTTCTTCACAGTTGATCATTGTACAATATTTTTGTTACTGAATACATTGTAAGCATGTCTCTAACACCAGGAGCAACCTAGTTACAGCTCAGTGTTGGAATGAAACAAATCATTAATAATTCATTGGTTGTTTATCAAAAGATAGGCACTTTTCCATTACACAGCAAGAATATTCAACACATATTCAGTGATACTTAGCTTCTCTGGATGTCCTTTTGCAGCCCTCCTCCTACACATCTCCATCAGGGGAAGCATGCGGACAGTATATCATCAAGGTGTTTTAACTCATGTGTTTTAAACTCTTATTTTGCCTGAAAAGTGCTGATTCTACAAAGCTAGGGCATTTTATAACTGCATGATTTGCAAGTGATATTGCAGTGTCTAGGAATAGAAAAAACTTTGTACAGGCCATACGTCATGCAGGGTGGTATAGTGTGGAAAAAAGATGTATCCAGGAAGCTGAGGCCAAACATTAATTTAGACAATTTTCTTCCATTACATACCATCCTTTCATTGCAAGGGGTTAGGGATCTCCTAGAGAATGTTCTACTACTTAAAAATTTAGAGGGTTTTTACTTCTTTCCTCTCTTGAGTGACACTAATAGGGAAAAGGAGATTAAAGGAACAATAAACAAACAAACAAAAAAACACATAAAATGTAGTAGAAAGCAAAACCCAGCAAAGTTTATCCCTTCTTGTTCCTTTTGGAATGACCAAGATTCTGTTCTTTTACTGATTACAAAGGTTTAAATATGTTCTGAGAGAAGAATAAGGAAGAGTCAGAATAAGAGAGACTATGCCCTGAAAAGTCTGGTCCACGGACATGCCTTGAGCCGCATCTGATAATTCATGATGACTGTCTTCTAATGCTGAGTTTTGATGATGAAACAGAGTAGCATCAAGAAAATCAGAGTCATAGCACTGATGATGATACTTCCAGTACATTCACAATTTTTTCTCCTGATGTGAAGTGATAAGTATTAGCAGGAACAATTCCATGACTATCAGAGTCATAGTACAGAACCTTGTAGAACAGACATAATTCTCCATATTGCACTAGGTTCAATTCTTGTAAAATGACTAAAGAGGTCAAAAGCCTCCTATGTAAGACCCTGTCCTGGGATCTATGTTGATACAAAGGATCTTTCTGCTACTACTTGGTTAATATGTATTGACTCAGTGGGCAAAATATCTTTCTTTCACTTCAGGAGAGTGATACAAAGTCTTTGAATTCTTAAAGAGTCTGTTCTCTTCCAGGGTATCTTCTTTCACCCTCACCAAATGACTCAGAATTACCACCAAGCTAAGTATGGGATACTTTTTCTTCTAGGTAAATATGTATCCATCATTACTATTTAGCAACAGTTTATTTACCCCACCCACATGCTATTAAAAAGCAAGATATTTCGGAACAAAACTATCCCTTGATCCCTCAAACCATTTTGGGGGTAGGAGTTTTCCAAACTCTCACAGAAGAAAGGGAACCTTCTAAATAAGTGGACCTGTAACACTCATCCAGATGAGGCAAGAACTATGAGAGCTAGACAGCTCTATCCTGAAGGAGTAATAAGGAATGGCTAAATAGCATCATTGAGAACTATGTCTTAAAAGAGTTTATGCTCATACCATAAGTCTTCCTGGAGACTAAATTCAAGAGACTGTTTGACAGGAAAGCCCTTCTTCTGTCCAAGATAACATTGATTTGTTCATAGTCATATCTTCTAAGTGGCTAGATACTTGAAATGGACAAATGCACAATAATGTGCTGTTTATCAACAAAGTCAAAGTCTTGCACTTAGATGGGAAAATATCATTGTTCCAGTTAGGCATCTTTTGTGATGACTTCTCTTAGAAATAGCCAATTTGTCCTTACCAAGCATGGAAGACCATTATATATATATATATATATATATATATATATATATATATATATATATATATATACATACATACATACATACATACATACATACAGTATATATTCAGTACTGAACTCACTCCCAACTCCTGGCATTCAAAGAACACCCACAACATGATTATTTATCATATGCATAAAGATTGTTTTGTGGCATGTCAGCATCAATCAAAGACATGTCATCAATATTCAGCACCGTTCTCTGAGATAACATCAAGAGGCTTCTCTTTACCAAATGACTCATTTCAGGTCCTAATCATTACTCTTAAAGACTATAGCAACAACTTTCTAGATGTCTTTACCATATTGAGTCTGACTGCTCTTAAATCCATCATCCATAAAGCTATCAAAATGTAATTTCTAAAGAACTGTGCTGAGTCACTAATGTTTCCCACATCTAAAATTCTAATGACTATCTATTTTCCCAGAATTAAAAACAAATGAAAATAAACATCTTCTCTTTTGACTTTAAATCATTAAATATTTGTCCTCAATCTACTTTTAAAAGCTAATTTCGCAATATTCTACTTTATCCATTTTATAGTATGATTTTTTTTCTGTTGATGCTCCTCTGCATAATTCCATTTCCAACTCCAGTTTTTGGTATGGTCAATTACATATGCTGAGAATGAACATCCTTCTCACCAATTACTTTTGAAATCTATAATTTCTTCAAGATGCAGTGCAGTTACCACCAACCATAGAAATTATTTTCTTATTTCTACATCCTGTGCTCTTCACTTGAATTTACCAAGTTTAATTTTTTTTACTTACTCATATATGTATATGTTGTTTTTGCAATGGAAGATGAGATTTTTGAGGAAAATGCCTGTGTGGTTTGTTTATTTCTAATTTTAGTGCATAGCCTGAACCAAGACATATAGTAGTTGTTTTCTTTTTTTTTAATATTTGTTGGACTATTGAAAGAGTAAATTATATCTAAAGGCAGAAATCCATACATCAGAGACAACTCACATTGTGAGGTAGATAAGAGTTGTAATATAAATTAGTAACTAAATTTAAATTACTCATAACCACTTCTAAAGCCTATTCTAGCTACGAAATTCTATAATTTTATAAAATAATTTACAATGTAAAACCATATTCCAAATTGATTAATAAATCTTTTTTTCTGAATTTAATTCTTATGAAGTGATGAGGATAAATCTAAATGAGATGCTCAGGAACTTGGGTTGTGAAGCTAAATGAAAAGACTTGGTAAATAATAATGTAATATTTGCCTGAATCATAACTTTATTTTTCATTAACACAAGACTCATCAAATTCCTTGTTACTTTGCAGAAGGCTTATTATCAATCCAATTAAAATTTGTCTTGGATTGTTTTTTTTCAAATTGCAGGACAACTTGGGACCACCATCCAAAAAGTCAGCTATTATTTCAACAACAAAAGTTGAATCATATATTACTTATAAACTATTATAGTCAAATAGAATATCTAGTCAAATATCTCATGAAATAAAATATTTTACAGAACAATGCATAATTAATTCTACATGTCTTTCCTTAAATCAATGTTCAGTCAAATGAATGCAAAGTTCCTTTTTCTCCTAATCACATTCTTTAAGGCCTTTTTTACTTCTTTGTTTCTAAGGCTATAGATCAGAGGGTTCAACATGGGGATCACCATTGTGTAGAACACAGAGGCTACTTTGTCTTGATTCAGGGAGTAGCTAGAACTAGGTCTCAGATAAGTGAAGATAGCAGTTGAATAGAATATAATGATGGCTGTCAGGTGAGAAGCACAAGTTGAGAAGGCTTTGTGCCTTCCTTCCCTTGAGTTCATGCGCATGATGGAGACAAGTATGTAGATGTATGAAGTGAGGATAATGAGCACTGTGCCCACCATATTTACTCCAGCACACAATGAAATTATGTTTTCATTCATGTGTGTATCAGAGCAGGAAATTTTTAAAAGTGGGGGACTATCACAGAAAAAATGATGAATGATATTAGAGGCACAAAATGACAAGCTACTTAAATAACTTGTGTTAATCATCGAATTAAGTAATCCTGCTGTGTAGGCCCCTGCAGCCATCTTTAGACAGATGGTCCTGGACATGGTAACAGTGTAGAGAAGTGGGTTACAGATTGCCACATAACGGTCGTAGGCCATTAATCCAAAAAGGATACTCTCTGTAGTGGCCAAGGCAATGAAGACATACATTTGCAAAAAGCAACCAGCAAAAGAGATGGTTTTCTTTTTAGACATTAAATCTGCCAACATCTTTGGAGCAATTGTGGAGGAATAACATACATCAGTAAAGGACAAGTTACTCAGGAAGAAGTACATGGGAGTGTGGAGTCGAGAGTCTAATATGATAAGCACAATCATCCCTACATTACCCACAACAGTGAGGGTATAAATGGCCAGAAATATTACAAAGAAGATCACCTGAAGTTCCCTCGAGTCTGTCAAGCCCAGCAGGATAAACTCAGTCACCGTGCTATGATTTTTTCCAGACATTTATTTAATATTTGTGTATGGGTATTTTTTTAATTAATTTTCTTTAGCATGTTATAATATGTCATGGTCCTTGGCACCATTGAAAGAATTGCAGAAATAAGTAGCAATTTTGAAGTAGAACTCTGATTTCCTAAAGAAAGAAATGAGAAAACTATTATTAGATATAATCACTAAGCAAAGAAAGGCCCAAAAATGGGCTGACGATTAATTTCTGCCTTTAACAAAGAATCAGAAGGTAAAGTAATAAAGAGCAGTTAATTTTCTATCAGAACTGGTGACTACATGCCTAACTTTTCATAAATTTAATTTTACTTATCTTCTATTATGAGCCAGACCCATTAGCAATTTAAAAAAACATTATTTGTTTACACAAAACTCACAATAAAAAGAAAGACCATAAGCCAAAAAATAAGTACAAATAAGCTATTTTTTTCAAAACTTAATTGAGAAATAATAAACTGAGGGAATGCACTAGAATGACAATGTAGCAGGAAAAAACTACCCATCAAAGTTGAGATTTTATTTGGGACTTAAAGGAATCCTGGAACACCATGAGGTAAAAATGAAAAGAAGAACATTCATTATTTTATTCTAATTTAAATGCTTTATCCAGTTCTACTATGGGATAACCAAAAAACAAACTAAGTGAAGAATGGAAGTCATTTTCATTCTCACTTCTAAAGGATGCTGAATGAGCTAGGCTCTATATTAAAAATTGTGGTAAAATATAAGAGAAAGGGAGAGTCACATACCAGAAGCCCTGGAAGCAAATTTAAAGATTTCCTCATGTCCTGGTTCTGTCTCTTGTCTTGCCCCTTAAACCAATTAGGAGATTGCCATTCATATACTTTGCATCCTGTGTCAAAGACTTCTGATGGTGATCACTTTTGTTAAGCTATCTGCTCTCTTTTTTATGACGTCTTTCATGCTGTTTGATAATTTTTAGTTGTAGAAGAACCGAAACATTGAATCACATTGATTTCCCAGGATCCAATTTCTTGAAATATCTCTTTATATCATTTTGGTTTCCAGGGTTACTAAATTACCTCACAGATAATTGTAGTATATTTTGACTGAACTCATCAGGGTTCCCTTTGGATCAATTAAAAAATTCTTTTTGACTCTATGTCTTTGGAGTATTTCTCCCTGTAATATTGTGAGGCTAATATTATCAGGGAATGTGCAGCATCAACAGAGGAAAAAAATGCTTCTCATCCCCTTGATTTTTTACAAGTATTTTCCAAGAGACAAATATTTCTGAAACTAGAGAGGTCCATTCATAATTTCTGATGTAAGTCTAAGGACTTGGCTTAAAGGAAAGAATCCTTGCGATTATGTAGACTGATGATGTACTTTTACAGCTTAGGAAACTGAGTCCCAAAGAAATTAAATTATTTGTGTGTGCTAAATATATGTATATATGCATGTATACGCAACCTATACCTTATTACCTGCCTTCTTAGAGAAGGGAAAGGGAGGGGGGAGGATAGCAAGAACGTGGATTGCAAAATATCAGAAAATAAGAAATTTTATTGACATGAAATCTTGAAAAAATTTAAAATATTAAAAAAAAGAAGGAATAGTTGAAGGAACAGGATATTGAGGAACCACTCTAATCTAAACCAGATAAAAGAAGGATGAATATATAAGAACACACAAGTTGATCAAAAAATTATTTGTGCATGCTCATGAAGGTAGTAAATAATAGAGTTGAGAATTGAATCTAAACCCTGTACTTCCCCATTAATGATTCTTTGAACTATTCCACAATTTTTATCCTTAAAATCCAAAGATTGTTCTATTCTCTCCATCTCATCTTCTTTTAAATTCCTGGGTCATTATATGTTTAACTTTCATGGTTTAAATTAATTTTATTTTTCAAAACATGCAAATTTTTATTAGAATTTGTTGTATCTAGCCAGTAACTTGGTCATATTCTATAGGAAAGATATGGCTTTGCAATCCAAATATTGTAGTTAGTACACATTCTCAGTCAATTTAGATCTGTACCAGCATCTACTAAGCTTGCTTCATCTTTCATACTTGATTTATTCCCTTTTGGTATTTTCTATACTAGTTTTTTAGTTATTTTATTTTTTAAATGAAAATTATTTGCTATATTAGTGGAAATGACTAGAAACTTTGGTTATCCCTTTCAGAGAAATAAAAGCAATATTCAATATGACACTTACTCCACACGTGTGCTTTTATAACCCTTAGGAAAGACACAAGTCTTTTCAGGTTTAAGAGTTCCAAGAATATCCAGAATTACTGGCATAGTTTCCCAAGGATAGTTATTGTTATAGCATGAAAATGAGTAGGAAAAATCTTAAAGATACTTGCCTCTAAACTCATGGATCCCAAGATAATTTTTGAGTACACAAGAATTCTGGATCCGAGTTTTGGTTCATCCTTAAAGTACATTTTATATGAACATTAGAAAAGGGGAAAAAAAGAATGTGAATTCTTTCCTATGTTATACTTTTACCTCCAAATGTTTCTAAATCAACTATTAACTCAAGGAATAAGAGAGTCAGTTCAAGCAAAGAACTTAGTAAGAAGAAGTTTACTGTCATTCTTCCCTGGCATTCCTGATTTTGAAAAAATATATTCCTATATCTGGTGGATAAGAAGAACACCATATTCTTCTCAATTGCATTTTCATAAATTTTATCTTCAATTGGAACACCTCCATAGCTATCAAATGTTGTCACTTCTACTTGGACATATTTCTATGACTTCCCACAAAGCAGTCAATGACTATACCTATCATGTGAATGAAGAGAGACATTAGCAAAAAAGTGCTCTATATAAGGGAAAAAGAATGATTAAAAGCATTTGCCAAGATCCATGAGATCTAGACATTCTCTTCCTGTCTGTGTTTCTTACTCTTCCTCACTTCCCAAATGGGTACCAGTTCCTTTGGCTTTCATTTCAGTATTGTCTTTCCCATTATAATATAAACTCACGGAAGGTCAGAACTTTCTTTTTATTAGTATTTTTATATTTATTGCCTTGCAAATGTCTGGCATATAGTAAATACTCAGTGAATTTGTTTGCTGCCTGCATATCTTCTGCAATTATAAAAAGAAAGTATGATTTAATCAAATATCAGTTAGTAATGCTTCTGATTGAATCAGAAAATGCAATTAAATGAATAACCTTAAAATTAGAAGTGTGTACAAAACGCTCTTATTCAACACAGTTGTGCATTTATTTGAAAAACATTTACATCTATATTCAACTTTTAACCCTTAATGAACTTAAATAAAAAAAATAATTTTATTCCTGAAAATATTTAATATTTTTTCTCTCTTCTGAACTGATTTCTTCTGACCTCTGAGATAGATTGCTTTATGAAGTCATAACCATTTTCTCTTGTTCATCAGTATCAGAGTAGAAAATAGTGGACAGGACCCTGACCTCTTCTTTGTTGATATGGTATATATTTATAAATTGATTTTCATTCATGGATATTATTACATCTCCCTTCTTTTATGAAATATCATTTTCATGCAACATGAATATCTGGAAAAGAAAAGGAGGAGATATATTGGGTGAAACTGAGATGATAGAAAACTAAGAAAAAATGAATAGTGAACTTAACCTACTCAGTAAAATTAGTTCAAATCCAAACTCTACACTTATTACCTGTTTGTTCCTGGGCTAGTCACTTAGCCACTCTCACTCATTTTCCTCACCTATTAATTAAGGAGAACAGTAGCACTTACCTCCCAGGCTTGTAGTGATGACCAAATGAGATAATAATTTTAAATAACTTAGAAGAGTGTCTGATATAGAGTAACCATTACCTTTATGCATTAAGTCTTTTTTATCACACTTTTCCTGATTGAATTGGGAAATTCTCAGAGAGATATTAGAGCCTTTTTTTTCTGGGAGCCATCAGTCTACTATGTCTTGACAGAGTCACACATGGTAGCTAAGGAGGCCACAGAGTGACCCTTGGCAAGATGTGACTGCTCCCTTCATCCCCTTTGCATAACCTCTCTCATTAACCTCCCTTACCTATGAAATTGTCATGACTGGTATTCTCCCTAGTCTCAGAAGGAATAATGCAAGAGCAAAATACCTGTACTCTAATTCCCCAAAACATCACCAAAAGATCAGACCCTCAAACCCAATCCCAAAAGCCAATCATGGGTTAACTTTTACTTAAGTACATTATTCCCAGTAAAACTACAGTTACAGGCCAAGCCCAGGACTTTCCAACTCACAAGAACTTATTCTCATGAAGCCAGCACACAAATCACTCATAAAAGCCCATACAAAATGTACAGGTACATGAAGCTTTAACATGCCTCAGTGACTCAACTTCACAAACCAGTAACTCACCAGTGGGAAACTCCCTACTAAACCCTGTGAAATGATCAGTCTAATATTAAATCTGAATTGTGTTCTCAGTACCTCTCAACGTCAATTATATGACTGTTAAATTGTCTTTTAAGAACTTTTGATTGATTATTTTTATTAAAAGCAATAAAAAGTAATTTTCCTTGATTGTCATTCTTTTTACAAATTAAGAAACTTTGGCCAAATGTATAAAGTAATTTGCCTAGGGCCACATAGCTAGTAAATGGCTGATGGCATATTTGATTTCTGGAAGATAGATCTTTCTGACTTCAGGATAGATATAGTCTATCTATTTCAACACCTTGCTGTCTAATCCACTATATAAATATTTGTCATTATCATAATCATTATACTCCATCAGGATAAATGGTACTTTTCTTAAATAAGTACTCTCTCTCTAAAATCCAAACTGGTATTATCTATAATGGAGAAAAGCTAGAAGACTTTTTCACAAGATTAAGAATTAAGCAAGGGTATTCATTCTCATTAACAGTAAATATTATGTTGGAATTGCTGTGTGCAGCAGAAAGACAAAATTTAAAGGTATAAACATAAGGAAAGTTGTAACAAAAATATCACGTCATGTAGATCCTGTGGCAGTTTTCAGAATTTCAGAGAAAAAAAAGAACAAAAAAATTACATTTCTAATTTCAGAAATTTAGAAGAAACAAAAACTCAAATGCAAACAATTCGTACTTTTGTATGTTACCAGAAAAAAATCTATCTCAAAGATATAAATATGCACAATATACATACATACACCTATAAATTCATACTTATACAGATATCCTATCAGCATCACTGAGGGTTAGGAGTGGAGAACCAACATAATCTAGAAAATCAGTGTGAAAAGATTTTGTCCTCTTTTTGTGCCAGTGAAGAAATATATATATATATATATTTGTATATATATATAGTGGCTTATTGTAAACTTTGAGTTAAATGTTTCATCATAGTAAATGTGTAAGTCAATGTTAATATTTTCAGCCTTTGTGTGTTGTTGGCCAGTTTTCATGTTCTTTTCCAAACTTTAACTTTCTAGTTATTTTAATATCAAAAAGTAAATTGTGTATTTTTGGTATTAAAAGATAAAATATTATATATATGTATATACATAATTGTATACTGTGAATATATATACACTTCTTTCTAAATTTTTTTCTGTGTCTTCTGCTGCTCTTTATGTGTTAGCTTTGGCTTCCTCAAACTCTTCCAAAAATGTCATTTAATTTCTTATGCTGACTTATAATAGATCAAAAGCACAATGGGAAAATTTGCAATATATGAATATATGCATGTGTGGTATATATACATTTATATAAATGCATTCATTCATATATTTATATGTCTACATTTACAGAGAGAGTGAGAAACATACAGAGCCAGAGAAAAAGGGAGAGAGTTTGTCAGAGAGATTCCATTTTAATGACTGTGGACAGTAGAAAATACTTGACAATATACCTGATGATGTAGGAAATTAGACCACAGGTACTTGTTTATTTTCTACATTTTGGATAATTGAGTGTGGACAATTATGTGGACATAACAATTCATCTTTTCTTGATTTTAATCTTTTGCAAAGTGAAATTTTTGCATAATGACTATTATTCCTACTTTTTACCTACATTCAATGGCATTTTACTTAAGATATTAGAAAGATGACTATATTAGATACATTTTTTACTTTCTATGAATATATAACAACTACATATGTGCATATATATACATATGCTTGAGCATATACATGATGTCTGCCATTCAAATCAATGACAGCATGATGCAGCATCTTGACTTGCTCATGAATTGGATGCACGATGGCACCAGCCTCAATCTTTCTTGCAGTCACTGAAGCTCAGTGGTAAGACAGAAGTCTGGATGACTTGTGATATCCCAGAATGAAGAGGATGACATTGTCCTCTTCAGTATGAACAAGCTCAAATCACTGACCTCATCCTTGGTTCCGTCACCTTCATGACAATTAAACAAATGGCTCTTATCCACCTATTCCATTGTGGAAGGTGGAGGGAGGAGTCTTTACATACTTGGAATGGGTAGACATTCCCCAAGTATTTAGGTATGAGGACTATCCAGTTCTCTCAACCTGGTTAGGCCCATCTAATAAGATGGTTTTACTTAGATCTGGCCACTGCACATGCTATGGTTCTTCAAGCTATAGGAGATAGTTGGGTGCCAGAAAGAGAGCAAAGGTGGATGAGCGGACATGAAAAGGGCTCACGCCAGAGATCCTAGTGCTCTCTGTATGACCCATGCTCCCCGGTACACACATTGAGATCTATTATTACACAGTGTGTGTATAAAAAGTGATTTACACACATAATAACTACATTGTATATGATCACTTTACACATAGTGTGTACAGGAATGTAAGTATATGCTGTGTTTGCATATCTTCAAACACGTGTAGATCACTTTATATATATATATATATATACATATATACATATATACATATATATACATATATATGAGATACATGGTGCCTATGTACATGTTATGCTACATGTTATACACCATATATGCTACCTACCACTATTGATAGGCACACACATGCACATTTATGCATACCATGTTTACATATATACATTTGTGTGGAGAGAGAAAAAGAGAGAGAGAAAGAAAGAATATACTAAAATGTTCTTACGCCATCATCTTGCCCAGAATATCTCCTACACTATTCAGTGAAAGAAATGAAAGCATAGATAATATTTATTTTGAAGACATTTGAAGATCAAGCAAAGCTCAGAAGGAAGATCTCAAATAATGGATGACTCAGACTACCTTCTGGCTCAAAATGAGAGAATATTCAAAGGACTAACAAACAGATGAAATCATCAGACCCCAAAAGAAAAACAAAAGTTGTATTTAAATTTAAATTCATACCCATAGTAAAATAATATTTAATTAGGGCTACATTTAAAGCTCATGCTTGGATTAAAAATGTGTGTAGTATTAGTCATTTTTAATACTTTAACTACATGACAAGTTTGTTTAAGAAAATGAAATAGAGAAGAATTTGAATGTTCTTATTGCTTAAAAATTCACTGCTAATAGGGGAATATTAAGACAATTCAAATTATTGAAAACTTGACAGCACAAAATGTATCATAAAATTCAGAAGTAAAGAGTTCATATTCTAGTACACTCTGTCAGACCAGCAATGGAAGGTAATTTTCTCTTCTGAATGCCAGTTTCAAGAAAAATCTTGAATAAATCACTAACCATCCAGAAGAAGAACAGGAAAATTAAGGGTTCTTAACATGCCATTTGGATTTTGATTTAAAACACTGGGCATGATTAAAAGGGAGAAGACTCAAAGGATTAAATGAGAGGGTTTTTTTTTTATTAATTTGAAGGCCATTCATTGGAGGGAGGAGTATTTTACATCTTTGGTATGACCTTTGAGAGAGAGTATAATGAATGAGGAATGGATTTGAATGGAAGGGACAATTTTAAGTTCAAAATAAGGAAGGGACTTCATAACAAAAACAACTATTCAAAAGGGAAATGGGCAGCTTTGGGTTGCATAGAGCTCCAGTCCTCATTGCAACAACTCACTGGATGTGTTTTAGTAAATAAAACCTTACTGAAAAATAGAGCACTTATTTGCTATGGAGTTCTTTTCCAATAAATAGAATAAAGAAATACAAATTATCTTACAAATTTAACATTCTATGAATTTAAATTACAAAAATAAAACAGTGTCAGCCATAAAGTTCCATAACTTTTTAGTGTTATTTATACTAATGAAGTTTTCTCACTACACTCTATATGTTTTTAGTTTTATAGACTATCAAGAGAACCAGAATGCAATTAAAGGGTGAAAAGCTTTCACTGTTTCTGAATACTTTAAGCCATGTTGAAAAAGAACATTTTAAAATGAAGACAAAGAATGATTTGCTCTGAGAGGAAAATTAGCCTAATAATCCCAACAGTCAATGGGCCTTGTGATGAAGGATAACAAAATTTTAAAAATCTTCAATATTCCTTAATTTATCCTATTCATAAATTAATCTTCCTCTGACTTCAACTTTCTGTTTCTGCTTTTTTTTCTATAATTCTATAAATCTTTATATCAGGCTAAATATCTGGCTAAATCTCTCTGTCTCTCTCCCTCTCTGTCTCTGTCTATATCTTTGTCTCTTCTCATAAAGAATTTACATTTTTTTAATAACAAATGTGGGATAAGTTCATGTGTTACTAGGAAAGTAATAGAAAACAGTATAATGGCATTCAATATGTCTTTTGTTATTTCTCACCAGTTAATAGCACAAACTATGTCATTTGTTGTTTAGCAAAATAAAGTGATGATTTTATACATATCTATTATATTTTCAAACAGAGTTTCTTGATGGGCTTTAATTTATATACATTTTGATGGAAAAACAAACCTGTATGTTTTCGTAGAAACTATGAAATAAAAGAAAAGAAAACCAAAAATTATGTAGTTAACTAATTGCTTTGCGATTTGATTCATTTAGGAAGTAGTTTTCTTAGTGCGGCAATGACATCTTTATTTCTCAGGCTGTATATCAGAGGGTTAAACAATGGAGTCACGGTGGTGTAGAAGAGAGCAAACACTTTTACTGATCCTGCTGAGTGACTAGATTTGGGCCGCAAATACACAATACTTCCAGACCCATAGAATAATCCCACCACCATGAGGTGAGAAGAACAAGTAGAGAAGGCTTTAGATCTCCCTGAGGTTGAAGGCAGCCTCAGAATGGTGGTAATTATCTTTATATAGGATATGAGTATCAACAGAAAAGGTGTTATGACAAATACCAGTGCAGCAACATGGACAGAGATCTCTCTTTGATATGTGTCTCCACACGCCAACTCTATTAATGGTGGTGCATCACAGAAGACATGATTAAGTTTGTTAGGACCACAAAAGTTCAGACAGAAAATCTGGTATGTCTCCTCTACCAGTACTGGAACCCCGACCACCCATGAAGCCACAACCAGTCGGACACAGACCTTGTGATTCATGATAAGAGGATAATAGAGAGGCTTACAGATGGCCACATAACGATCATAAGCCATCACAGCCAGAAGCAAGCACTCTGCAACTCCAAGAATATAAAGGAAGCAAGTTTGTACAGCACAGGCTACGAATGAAATGGTTCTTTTCTGGGTCCAGAGATCTGCTAACATTCTGGGGATAGTGACTGATGTGTAACAGATTTCCAAGAAGGAAAAGTTCCCAAGGAAAAAATACATAGGAGTTTGGAGACCTGGATCTATCTTGGTTATGACAATGAGGAGACCATTTCCTATCAGTATACTTGTGTAGATGCTTAAGAAAACTCCAAAGAGAAAACCCTGGAGTTTGGGAAGATCAGAAAATCCTAGGAGAATGAATTCCACCACAACTGTCAGATTGTCCATTGACATTGTGCAGTTCTTTTTCCTGTGGAAATAATTAATTTAAGACCAGTTAATCACTGTTTTTCTATGGTGCTCAGTTTCCCTTTCAGCAAATAAGAAGAGGTTACATTAAATGATTTGAAAGATTGGTCTTGTATTAAATAACTTCTTTTAAGCTACATTTACCAATATTCTATATTATATCTTATTCTGTAAACTTTTGATTATGACATATTCTCTCTCTAACAGGAGGTGTGCTAATGTGTGATGAATATTTTTCTTGCTTATGTGGATAGAAATATGGAAATAGGGGATGAACAATGGTAAAATTCATAAAAATCATTTTTAATCCTATCAATGCCAATAGGAATACCATTCAACATCCTTTCTAATATTTCTATTTTCTAGGAAAATTTCAAGATGGTAAAAAAAAATTGTACCCTTCATGGAAGACTTGGGATAAAGCCAAAAAAAAAAACACATTGTGAATTGTACCAAATAAGACTTCCATTATTGCTTCATTCCTTTCTGTCTGCCTATCTTTGCTCATCCTGTTTATTTTTTTCAAATCTAATAAGCTACCCCACCCCCAACATTCTTAACTTATCAGAATTTTACCATTCTTTGAAGGGCCAGATAATTTCCTTTCATTCTTCTGTGTAGGATTTTCTGGCTATACTCAGATTATTTATTGTGCCACCCACCTCTTACTTGAGTGATCATTTAATTTGATACATACTAGACATTTGTTAATTAGCAAAGGCTCTCTTCTTCACCAATATGATTTTTCCATATTCTGTGCCATCTAATGGGTTCTAAACACCTTCAAAGGAAAGGTCATTTTTTATACAATTTGACTTCCTTGAAATACACATAGCCTCTACTCAATAAAATATGATAGGTAGAAAATATGACAAGCTATATGTGCTAACATCATATATCTTCCCTACTAACTGATGTTTAAAATATTATACATAAATATTCATTCAATAATGGTAAAAATTATGGAATTATAATATTTTTCTTTGATCAAGTAATATTCTCTTTTTTCAGTTCAGAGTGGACTCCTGATAAATTCATTCCCACTACAGTAAACACTTTAGATCTGCTTGCTGGAGAAATGAAACAGACAAGTTAAGAAATGACATTATTTCATATATTTAAACTTGAGAATGAACTGGTACACAGATCAGGCATAACTTTTCTGTGTAGGTGGTATCAGTAATTAGAGAGTATTAAGAGGGTACTAGATTCTTTTAGGATGGTAGGTGTCAAGAGAACTGATATTCCTGATTAAAATTCTAAGAAAAGTTAAATAAAACAAAATTATATATGCTATTTATTTTTATTTTTTAAAAGAATATTCATGACTTCAATAAGCAACATATCTAGCTTTCAGAATTGTTCACTGGAGAGACATTACAGTGGAAGAAAAATTTGCTCTGCTATCAGAAGATGTTTTCAAATATCAACACAATCTTATTGGCTGTATTGTAAGTAATTTTCCATTTCTGGATTTTTCTTTCCTCATCTGGAAGTTGAGGGTGACTTCTGAGATTCCATCCATATTTAGATCCTTCAGTCTCTGCCAGCCTACAAGATATTCCTGTCTTTGTACAAGTAGTCATGTCCTCCATTCTTCTACATGAGAAGACATACAGTTCTATGTCGGAAAAAGTTGACTGGCCTTTAATTCTACTTCTGACTCTATCACACACAAATTTTGTACCAAGGTTAGCTATATAATTTTCTATGCTTCAGCTTTCTATTTTTCAGGATGTGAAAACTATCAACACCGTCATCTCCCAAGATTTTATCCAAGATTATTTTAGACAATATATCTAAAACAAGTTGTGAGAATTATAAAATGACATAGATATAAGTACGGGAGTATCCACATCCTTAAAATTACTATCATGATTAGATGGAAAGAAGAAATCATTCTCAAGTCATAATCCTAATGTTATTTTTTCACACACTTTTATTGTGTGGCTATTTAAAATGATTCTTTGCAAAATGACTTTTTTGTGGTGATTAATTATATTGGGTTTTTATCTCTTGTCACATACACAGGGAGTAAGTGATATATTGAAAGTTTTTCAAATTCTTTGTTAACTGTATTTAAACTCTATCTTGAACATGATCATTGTTTACTATTTTACTAATCATATCAAGAAAAAATAAGATATTCATTTGAACTTCTAAATGAAGCTATGTTATGTGTTTTAAAATGATACCTTAGCTTTGATATGTTCAGTAATGATCCCTGTAATAGTTTTTCCCACATTTTCCCCCAGAATCAAAGTTGAATTTAACTATAATACAAAAATTCAATTTCCTTCTCTACTTTACAAATAGAATTTTTTTAAAATTTCTTAAGTATTTCAATAACCCTGATGTCACTTAAGATACTTTGGAAATAGTGTATATTATCAATTACCAATAACACAAGGGAATACTTTATGTAAGCTAAAAAAATATATCCATTTGTGCCCTGTAGCTCTAACTAATCAGTGTTTCTGGGGTAGTCCATTGCTATGTCCCTACTTATATTCAGTTTCAACAATGTATTTGTCATTGAAAGATATGTCTCCATAATAAAGAATAAAGAAAAAAGTTGGAAAATTCTGACATCTTAAAATTTTCTATCATTAGATAATCTCTAAACACTTTGGTGGGTGGTATTAATGAAAATAATATAATATAAAATGTATTGCCTTCATTTTCAAGATGATGCAAAGAGCTTATTTGACTTGACAATGTTCAAATATTTATCAAGAAGTGAACATAGGTTTTGAACCTAGGTTCTCCTGATGTAGAAAAAGTCATAAAGCACAGAATTGATCATATTGATTGTATTAAATTTTTAAAAATTCACAAAGAAATTTAGTGCACTGAGAATTTACAAAATATAGAGAAAATATATATTCCTTAAAAAAGTCTTATTTTTAAACATACACACATATACATAAGGTTGGAAAAATTATATATATATATATGTATATATATATATATACATATAAACCAAAAGTGAATGTGTCAAATATTATCAAAAGAAGAATCTGTAACCATTCCAATAAATCATTAATATAAATAAAATAATGATGATTAAACCTGTGTCTTGTGGTAGAGGCATAAAGAGAGAGAAGTTTTGCAGGGCAAGCCAAGATGCAAGAAACAAGTTGGGGACCTGACCTGCCTGTCAATCAAGAAAGTTCCAAATGGAATGTTTCCAGGAGAGGCAGTTGGGGTCTGGCCACAGAGAGGAGAAGATGCAGGAAGTTGGACTTTGGTTTTTGGTTTCATTCTGAGAGTTGAAGTTGACTGGGGAGAAACTGGAACTTTGATTCTGTCTCTGGTTCTGGGAGTTGAAGCTGGCCAGGGGAAGGAAGCTGAACTGATCTTATTTAGTTTCTGTCCCAGGCTGAAGGACCCTTGACGGGGGCTTCTGAAATTGGTGGCTTTGTGAAGAAGAAGAAAGAAGATTTTAACTGTTTTCCTCCATCTCTGACTGTCCCTCTGTCACAGTTGTGACTTCCCAAGCCCTCATAATCTTCATTTTAGATTAGGCACACACTAATCTTACCTCAGTTTCCCATCCTGTTTCCCAATAAACCCCCTGACTTGAAAAGGAAAAGAAAAGAGTATCTTTGTAGTTCACTCAGGGGGGAGGGAAGAAGCCAAAGGCTTCAAGAACTGGGAGACAGGGAGGAGAGGGTGAAGGAGGGAAGGAGAGAGGGTAGGAGGAGAGTAGGAGAAATATTGATCTACTCTTCATCAGTTGGAATCAGTAGGCAAACCCCAGAGCATTCCCCTGCAGCAGAATTCTCCTGTATCTCTCAGTCTCTCAAAGTACTTCTATCTCCATTGTAATTAAGTACGATCAGGTGTGTCCCCATAGCAGCTGTTTTCTAGTCACCAGCCAGAGCATTCTGTCATTGCAATAAGTAATAGTGTCACACATTCCATTTAGAACCTTCTCCTTGATTGACAGACAGGTCCCCAGCCTTGGTTCTTGCATCTTGGCTTGTCCTGCAAAACCTCTCTCTCTTCAAGTCTCTACCACAGTCTTTACCTAATAACCAGCACATTTTCTAAGTTGAAAACTTTAAGAAATAATAATAAAGCATTAATGACCCAGTGGAACCCTAGTGGTGGAGCACTTGATTGATACAAATATTCTAGGGTGCTACTACCTTCAATTTGAAATTGTTGAAAAAAGTTACTATTTACACATTTTAAAAGATGGATGATAGAATGATGAATTACACATATATTGAAATGTTCAAAGCATTTCAAAGGAAGAGAAAAAAAAAAGAAAGAATAAGGGTAATCCCTAGGGATCGAGTAGAATATTTTGGAACAGAAGGTTGATCAAATATTGTCATATAAGAAAATCAGAGTATGAGAAACT
This sequence comes from Monodelphis domestica, assembly GCF_027887165.1. Lineage (NCBI taxonomy): Eukaryota > Metazoa > Chordata > Mammalia > Didelphimorphia > Didelphidae > Monodelphis > Monodelphis domestica. Next base: position 22,886,861 of record NC_077232.1, on the reverse strand, counting down.
AAAGAGCATTGGAAAGGTTCTTTTTTATTTTTAATGAAGTTAAACAGAGCAAAGCAAGCAGAACAAGAACACAGATACCTACAATATATACATAAATTGAAAGAAAGGGTAATAGGACACTGGGCTCAAATAAATTATGCTCAAAAATCTGTTGGAGAACAGATTATAAAATTTGCTTTTTTCTTCTGAGCAGTGTTGGTTGAGGGGAATGTAGGTGTGAATTGTTACATTAGTTACTATTCATGTCTGCCTTTGTGATTTTCATTGTTTAACTATTTTTCTTTGTTAAAGGAGAAAGTGGATGAAGTGTTCTGAGAAATGATGGTGTATTAAAAGATAACAATCAGAAAAAGTGAAACAGTTATAAAAGAAGCTACATACATTTATTTTTTGTCCAGTGACTCCTGGTAGAGTTTCCCATAATTCTCCTCACACTCCTTGGTTGCCAATGAGGTCAGGGAATATTCTATAAAAATAATATTTTATTCCCTGGACAATGTTTTTCCTGAATTACTATCCCTGAGTAACTTAATAAAATTCAATATTGCCATGAAAATCATAGATTAATTATGCTTCAGTTCCTCTTCATGACAAAAAATAAAGGGGAGATGATAAAAGAATTCACACTTACCTTTCTTAAATGGGATTGTCATATTCATCAGCTCCTTTTTCAAAAATGATACTGAAAATAGTAAAGACATAATAATTTACACCTATTAGCTACTTTAATATTTGCAAAGCTCCTTAGGTACATTATTGCAACAGCACCAATAATGTAGGTACCACAGATATTCTGATTTTACAGATGAGGAAACAATTTATCAGAATGATTTAAATAAAATTCTTCAGATCTTAAGTGCCAAAGTGAATATTTGAACATAAGACGTTCATGACTGAAAGTTCAACACTCTTTTGATGAGGCAAAGTTTCTTCTCCCATAAGCATTACGGTTTACCAAGCAACTCCAATTGACTATGGAAAAGGGATCAATCTCCTTTCTAAAAAAAAATTTTTAAATGAAATAATTTAGTAGCATTCCTTTTTACTAGAAATGCTTGCTGCCCTTCTCAGCTCTCTGGGGAAAGGTCTTCCCACATGCCATATCTCATTTTTTAATGAGAGAAGGTCTTCTGGCTCAAAGTCCAATCATCTAAACAACCCTTAATGAGCAGGTTAGTATAGGGAAAATTCTTGAGCCTTGAGTCAAGGGATTATGTTTAAGTGGTAGTACTACCTAAATATGTAATTATTATGAGGCCATTTATCTTTTCCTTATATTACTTTTCTTATCTGTAAAATGGAAATGATGTTATTTTTTATTCCTTGCTTTATACTGTTATATAGAGGAAGGCAATTAGAAAGGACTGGAATGTTTTTATCTAGTATCATGATTGAAATATTTAATAACTTATTCTAGCCACTTTTCTATTCAAATACTGGAGAAAGGCAGCCCATGATATTTTAAAAATATGTCCTCTGTATCACCTCATTGATTAAGAAAATATTTGGCAGAATGATTCCAACTTTTAGGAAGATACACTTGTACACTTAAAGTGTACAGAGTCAGAGGGGAAGAGCTAGGACAACTTGATTATGAATCAGAGGAAATGGGTTTGAATTTCAGCTCTATGTTTCTTACTTGTATACATTTCAATTAGTTATGAATTTTCCCTGTTCCTCAATTGACATCAAAAGATAAAGTCAGAGTAAATGATTTCTCCAATTCTCCACCAAGAAGAGAGGACAAGATTTTTTAAGAAACTTGGATGGGCAACGAATCACCAATTAATCAAGATGGAGGATCTCCAGGCTTTACTATATGGCCTATCACTATATTGTAAAATCCTCCTACCTTACTATTTACCCTATGACTGCATTTTCCAGATTTTGTCTTCTGGCCAAGTGATGTACCCTAGGGTCTCCTGGACATTGTTATATATTCTACTGTTGTGAGCTCCACACAAATATAAACTATATCTCTTTTCTATTAGTATCCTGAACACAACACAATTTTGGGTAAATAGAATGTGCTGGAAAAAAGTTTCTTTTATTCATTTATTCATCTATGCAAGGATTCATTCATTCATTCATTCATTCTTTCATTTTCAATTCTAAAACCTTTGATTCTTTGACCATCATCATAAAATCTCTCTTGTAGAATGAGTTAGAGTTTTAGTGTTCTGGGCCCATCCTGGAAATATCCTGGCATGAAGGACATATCATTTCCCTGGTCCTGGAAATCATCTCTTAAACCTGTGATGAATTTAATTATAGGAAACATCTTTATTCTATAGATAGGCAGTCAGGTGCCTTATTGGATAGAGCACCAGGCCTGGGGTCAGGAAGACATGAGTTAAAATCCTAGCTCAAACATAAATGGATAAGCCACCCATAAACAGGTAATGGGGCAAGTAGCTTAAGTAGAGTCATTTTCCTCATTTGTACGATAAACTAGAAAAGGAAAGATCAAACCTGTCCATTTTCTTTGCAAAGAGTACTCCAAATGGGGTCACAAAATTTTAGACATGTATGCAATGCAAAATGCCTTCTAGGTACATCTATTTTCAAGGTTTTTATTTTTATTAGAAATAATATCTATTAATTTAAGTAACTAATGTCTTTGATTGTTGAATATTTGAAGACCCTTTTTCTCCATTTCTCCAAATCACAGTGTGTTTTTGGAAATCATTCATACTTTGAACTTTCATTCTGTTGGTTAATGCCCATTTGAAAGATTGGAAGGATTGCAGAAAAATGCAAGAAAAATATTTAAAGTTACCTGAATATGAATGTTTAAATTTAAAATGTAGGAAGTAATTTGAAAAAGTTAACAGATGGTGAGATAGAAGAAACTCAGATGGATCAATACTGGGATTAAAAGAGAAGATCCAAGAGGTACACTAGGTCAGTGGTAAAGGGGAAGAGGAAAAAGTGTCCCCATAATCAGGAGAACTGCAGTTTTGAAACAACCATGGACTTGGGATCCCTTGGTTTGAAATAAGTCTGTTATTCTTTCCTTGGGATTCATTATAGGTACCAGACAGGATGCATTTTGAATGTTGATTAAAAAAAAAAAGAAAATTATTGCCAATATGTCAGTATCACATCTTTCCCTAATAATCATGTACTGGATAGAAAGAATTAAAATTCACTTTAGTACTTTATTCAGTCTCTAAAATCTTAGATCATATGTTGTTCACTATGAAACAACATTAATTCACTTATTTAAGAGGAAATTTTTTACTAGGTGTTCAATACTCTCCTAAGCACTTGAAATGAAAAGAGTGAACAGTAATTTGAAAATAAATGGGTACATATAAAATATCTATGCAATAGCCTTAGATGCTCATCTTTCTAATATCTGAGAGATTAGGAGAGGATGTCTGATAAAGAAGGTATTAGAGATGAGGTTTTAAAGAAGATTGGGATGCTATGAGACTGATAGGAAAAGGGAGAGCATGGCAGGTCTAAGGAATTGTCCACTACTTAGATGTTCAAATGAAAGGCAAGGAGAAAACTGAGTCCATCCATCCCAATAATCAATAACTTAAGAAGGAATTATTAAGTTTTAACTACTTGACAAGCAAGATAGAAAAAAATTTTTTTAATTAAAACCGCTACCTTCCATCTTGGAGTCAATACTGTGTATTGGCTCCAAGGCAGAAGAGTGGTAAGGGTAGGCAATGGGGGTCAAGTGACTTGCCCAGGGTCACACAACTGGGAAAAAATACTGTTTTGAAGGAATTTACATCTTATCATGAGAAATGCTCCCTTGTTTATGTGCATATACATAAATACAGGAATGTAATATATGAACATGTTTTCATCCACATGCCATCATATAAGATTAGTATTCATGTATGTGAACACCCATGCATTTAACACATATTTCATAGGTATATACATGCATATACTCATATTCATATATATACTATATATATATATATATATAAATAACATGAATATTCAAGTTGTTACCTTTAATATGTAAGGTTTTTTGAAAGCATGAGTCACATCTAACTTTCTTTGTATTACTAGGACTTAATAAGCATAGAACACCTGATCAAGTAATACTTTAAGAAATATATACAATCTGGCCTCAGACACTTCCTAGCTGTGTGACCCTGGGCAAGTCACTCACCCCCATTGCCTATCCCTTACCACTCTTCTGCCTTGGTGCGAGTATTGACTCCAAGATGGAAGGTAAGGATTTAAAAAAAAAAGAAATATATACAAATATTCATGTTTTTATCTCATGTATATACTCATGTCCATATTTGTACCTACATCAATATATGTGTGCATTTTCACATATGAATATGTGCATTTATACAAACAAAACACACACAGCTTATTTTTGGAAAGAAGAAAGCAATGTATGGAGAAAATCTTCATTCAGAAAGTGATACTTAAATGTAATCTTGAAGGAAACCTGTATTTCTAGGAAATGAAAATGAAAAGGCTTAAGAGACAGCTCATGCAAAGGCTTGGAGAGGGGAAATGGAGTCCCCAAAAGGCAGAAACTAAGTAGACTGGTTCATTGATTGAAAGGAAATGTTTCTTAGGGTTCAAACTGTAAAGAAATGTAAATAGCTCAGATAAAATGTTATATTTGATTCTAGATTGTAGATTGTAGAATCTGAGTACATATGTGAGATTATTAAAGTATTAAGTGGAAATATTATAATTGTATTCTTAGAAAATACATTCTTTAGTTGGGTAGAGGATAGAATAGGGAGATATGGGAGACCATGAAGTCATCAAGCCTAGAGGAGATGATGATTTGATATAAGGTAGATCATGCTAGTGAAGACTAGAAGATAAAATTGAAAGACTTTTGGAGATAGGAGTGATATTTTTATTTCAATAAGTGACTTAAAATTAACATAATTTTACATAATTTGTACTATTGTGCTCTGCAAAAGAATTTGGAATTACTATAGGCAAAAAGAGATATAAAACTGTGCATACACATTAACACAGCAATATCACTAACATGTCTGTAACCCAAAGAGATCAGAGGAAGGAAAAAAGAATCTCTATGTATATATGTATGCACAGACATATGTATGTGTATATATATGTGCACATGCATATTTGTTTATATATTTATCTGTATTTAGAGAGAGACTGTAGTTCTTTCTGTGTTGACAAAAACATTGAAAATTGAAGGAATACCCATCAGTTAGGGAATGAGTAAATACATTGTGGTATATGATTGTGATGGAATATTTTTGAACTATTGTCAAATAGAAAACTCACCAACTCAATATAAACAATTTAGGTAAATAAAGTCAAAAAGCAAAATTTCTCCAAGTCAAGGTAGAAAGTTAGATTTCATTGGAACAGGGCAAGTCCTCCAATAAAAGTGTTCTCTTGCATGTATTACATTATCAGACCTCAGCATTATTACATTATTATATATTACATATTATTACATTATCACACCAGCAATGCCCAGAGGATGAGACCTGGTTTATATACTGGACAAAATGAATATTTCCATACAAGGTTGATGACATATCAGAAGACATAACATCATATAAACCTTATTAAAAACAGTTACCCAATTACAAAGCTGATTGGTTAGTTCATTTCAGAAATCCCATATTAGTCTAAAGGCCAAACCACCAAGCAATACCCTTATTTAGGCAAATAGTGATGACCATTATCTCAGACTCATCTTATCTGGGGGAGAGGATGGCTTTTTCAAACAGGGAAGGGTGCATGATGTTTGCACCATATTGGGACATGAGACTCAAATGGTCAGTATCTTATGATAAAGGGAAATACAAATTTGGAGAGGGGTTAGAAATCCCTTTAGAAACAGTTTTTATGTTTTAGTTAGAAATCCTTATAAAAATTATGAATTCTACTGATTTTATTAAGATTATAATGGAATTTTATGGTGATCACTATAATCACAATATAGATTATCTTAAGCCTATCACTATCACTAAAATCTAATCAAATATAAGACGGTAGGGGTCTTTTTTCCCAACATTATAAAACAAACAAAGAGCAAGATGGTTGCAGGGAAACAACATCAGATATATTAAATGAGACAACGTAAATTATGAAGAACCAAATCATTTTACATAGTAATAGTAGTAGTGTGAGTTTAATTAACAGTGAAAGACTTGACTACTCCCCTTGAAGCAATGGTCCAATATAATACCAAAAGACTGATGATGGAAAATGGACTCTCTTTCCAGGGAAGGAACTGATGAATTCTGAGTGCTACTTGAAACATACTTTCATTTTGTTGACCTGTCTTTATTTTTCTTGTTTTGTATGTATGTGTATCTTCTTTTCCAATGTGACTTATAGGTAATTATATTTTGCATGATATTACATGCATAATAAATGTCATATTGCCTTTTTAAGAAAGGGATGGATAAAATTTGGAATTCAAACAGTTAAAAAAGAATGCTATTTTAAAATATATTTGGGAAGAATTTAGCAAGCTAAATAGAATTTTATTTAAAATAATTTAATATTAAAATAAAATATTAAAGTACACCTCAAATTCTTTTAAAAAATACTCCAAAACTAAGCACATGAATACAGTAAATGAGGGATTATTACAAAATATATTTTGCTTCTGGTAATTTGTTTTGAAAAATTCTAATTTTTATGATTCTCTTTAATGAAACAAATGAAATTTTATAACATAAAAATAAAAACAAAGAAACTACAAGATGTTAGAAAAATCAAGAAGCCAAACAGATATCAATAATAATCAATATTCTAGATTCCTTTGCATAATAATTAATATTTACAAAATCATTGGATTTAAAGATGTAAAATAATGATTGTGTGAGATTAGAAAGTCTCTTTGTTAATTTGGTGCCCAGCCAAGAAAACTGGTATAAATTAATATGATATCCCAGAGAATTTTCTAAGGGATCAGGATTCAAAGAAAAGCAAAGAAAGTTGTAACACTCAAGGAAAGGGGTCTCTCTATTCCCTGAGCAGATACTCTGGATGACTATTAGATGTTCTCAAAACCTTGATCTCTTAGAAGCAGAAATTGTCACTGAAGTTTAATTGATACAATAGTTACTCTTTACATTGGACCAGAGACTAGAATTTTGGAAAATGGTTTATTTTGCATTTTCAGTTTCACAATTGTGCCATGAAGAAATCTTGATGCCTTATTTTTTCCTTAACAGAATCAATGTATACAGGGGCATGGATTTTTTTGCATACAAATGTGGAGCCAATTGATTACTTCCACTAGGTTTTATTGGGGATGGGGTTTCATTCACTTAAAAGTCTAAAGCAGCACAAAACATGGAAATAAATATGTAACAATAATATGTGAAAAGACTCATTAATGACTGACTCAGAAAAAATGTATTAAGATTAGAGAAGTCTTGGAAGGATCAATTAGAATAGATGTTATTTCAGTGGTTTTTATAGCCATGAAGGAAAATTATACATATTTATATTTTTTCTCTATAGCTAGATAAATTAAAATTTTTCATAAGAAAGTGAAAAAGTGAAAATGTATATATTATTGCAAAATAATTAAACAGAATCACAAAAAAGCATAAAAATTCTAAAATTAAATTATATTTATTGGTTCATATATAGTAAATGGAAGAAGTGATTTGAAAAGTGCTTCAAGTCAAACAAAAATAATAACATCTTATAAACCTACATTGGGAAATGGAAATGGGTTTTAAATAAATATGAAATAAATAAATGTTACCAAGATGCACATTACATAAGAAATTTAATTAAGTAGCTTTTAGTAACTTTTTAAAAAATGAAATTACCTTTTTTTATTTTACATAAGTGAATATAAAATAAGGGATGAACAATGATCCCTTAAATTGACAATTGCAAATATGATTTTAGAAAGAATTAGACTCTGTAAATTAACTCCATATAAGATATAAATTATAATAATTTAATATTATATGTAATATAAAAGATAGAGATAGTATGGGGTATTAGATTATTATAGCTATCAATAAGTTTAAGAACTTCTGTTACAAACTTTGGAATGTTAAGTGTACATCCTTACTGAATCTTGATTTCTGATGAAGATAACAGAAACAATCATTGATTCAATAGTAAAAATTAGGAATATGTTAAAAAGACAAGATGCTTTTTTTGAGGATTTTTACTCACTAGAGCTTACTCAGGCTTTATGTCCCAGAGAGAAACGTTCAAAATATCTTTAAGAGTCAGTTATGGAGGCAAAGTCAAGATGGTGGCATAGAGGCAGCAAAAGTTCAGACCTCTGAAAACCCTTCCTTACTGATTGCAAACTAAATTCTCCCAGGGGACTGAAAATCAAACCTAACAACAAGACAAAGACAAGGAACCCTCCTGCTGGACTCAACTTAAAAGGTATGCTCCCAAAAGCTGGAACTTGAGAACACTTAGGTTTAAGGGAAAAGAAGAAAGAAGGTCCCATGGCCCCTCCCTCACCTAGAGAACCTAAACCTCCATTGGCAGCTGGAACCTCTGGGCAAGCAAGGGTGATGGTCTGGAGGGAGTACCTTGAGGGAAAAGCTGTGCCAGGCTCAAAATGTCAGACACAGGTGGTGGGAAGAAGTTAGAGGAGAAGTGCAAAGCACAGAGCAGGCATCCTAGTTGCAGCAGCAGAGACACTCCACATTGCCCACCCCCCAGGTTTTGACCTCGGGGCACATTGAGCTGAACCCAGCTGGACTTAATCCCATCAAAGCCTTCAAAGGGCAGGGAAACTGAAACTCCAACACTCCTCCACAGACTGAACTGAGAGATTTGTTGACCAAGCCCCAAGGGTGAAGGCTGACAGAAAAGCCCAAAACCACAAAAAAAAAAAGAGGAGCAAAAGCACAGGCAACTGCAGGGAGTAAAGAAGGGGTAATTATGAGCAAACAACAGAAAAAAGAAAAACAAATTACAATTCACAGCTTCTATACAGGCAATGAACAAAGAGAAAATGGAAAAGAGAAGGGTGAGTGCACACCAAGCAAAAAACAGAAACTCCAGCAAATTGGATACAGACTTTGGAAGAACTCAAAATACAATCCAAAACATAATTAAGAGAGGCTGAAGACGAATGGGAAAAGAACTTAAAAAGTAAGATAAGTTATCTGGAAACAGAAAACATTGTCTTGAAAGGCAAAATTAATCAGCTTGAAAATGAGGCAAAGGAGATAAAAGATCACAAGGAGAAGGATGACCAAAAGCCAGGGATGAAATTCAGTCTTTAAAATCCAGAATACAACAACTAAAAGCAAGCGACTTCACAAGGCAACAGGACATTATAACCCAAAATCAAAAGAATGAAAAAGTTGAGGAAAATATGAAGCACCTCATTCACAAAACAGAAGATTTAGAAAATTGTTCCAGGAGAGACAACTTAAGAATCATTGATCTACTAGAAGACCATGACAAAAGAAAAAAGCCTGGACATCATCCTATAGGAAATTATCCAAGAAAAATGTCCCAATATTCTAGAAGAAGAGGGAAAAGTAGAGATTGAAAGAATACACAGACCACCTCCTATACTTAATCCCCAACTGACAACAACAAGGAATGTTATAGTCAAAATCAAGAACTATCAGACCAAGGAAAAAATATTACAAGCTGCTAAGAAGGAATCATTCAGATACCATGGGACCTCAATGAGAATAACACAGCATCTGGATGCATCTACACTGAAGGAACAAAAGAAATGGAATATGATATTCCAGAAAGGAAAGAAACTATGTCTACAACCAAAAATCAATTACCCAACAAAACTGACTACATTTTTACAGGGGAAAGTATGGTCATTTAAAAAAATAATAGAAGAATCCCAAGCATTTGTAAAGAAAAGACAAGACCTGAACAGAAAATTTGATGCACAAGCACAGAACTCAAGAGAATCATCAAAAGGTAATTAAGAAAGAGGGGAAAAAAGAAAAAAAAACTGAAAAAAATTTTGAGACCCAATAAGTTAAAATGATATCTATCCCTATGAGAACAAAGGTCATTGGTAACTCTTAAAAAATGATATAATCACCTGGACAGCTAGAAGAATTACATTTGTAGAGAACAGTGACAAACTGTATGGGATGAAATGCAAAGACATATATATATATATATATATATATATATATATAACTAGAGCTAAAAAAGAGATTAATACTAAAAGAAATGGGAAAAGAAACAAAAGGGGGTAAATTTATATGTCATAAAGAAGCTCATGGTGGGAGGGGGAAGAACATCAATACACTAGAAAGATAAAGAGGTTAGAGATAGGAAAGACTCAACTCTTATATGCATTGAAGTTGACTCAAAGAGGGAAGAAAAATCAAATACATTGGGGCAGAGAATTAACTTGTGTCCTATAGGGAAATAGAAGGGTAAAAAATTGACTGATGTGGAGGGAAGCAGTACAAGGGAGAGAGAGAGTGGGGGTAGTATAAAAAGAATGTAAAGAAAATAGAGGGGGATAAGAAGGATGGGGGATAAAAAGGGAAGTCAAATAAGGGTGGGAATTAGGGGGACTGATTAAAAACAAAACATTGGTGTAGAAGGAAATAGTGAAAGAAGAAAAGGCAGGACTAGAAGTGGAAATCAAAATGCTGGGAAATACACAGCTGGTAATCATAACGCTGAATGTGAATGGAATGAACTCACCCATAAAACACAAGCTAATAGCAGAGTGGATTAGAAACCCTATCCCAACCATATGCAGTCTACAAGAAACACACATGAAGAAGATAGGAACACATAGTGTAAAATTAAGAGTATTGAGCCAAATCTATTGGGCATCAATGAGTAAAACTAAGGCAGGAGTTATAATCATGATATCTGACAAAGCCAAAGTAAAAATAGGTTTAGTTAAAAGAGATAGGGAATGAAATTCCACCCTGATAAAAGGCAGTACAGACAATGAAGAAATATCAGTACTCAATATGTATGCGCCAAATGGCATAGCATCCATATTTCTATAGGAGAAACTAGTGGAGCTCAAGGATGCAATAGATAGAAAAATTACACTAGTGGGGGACCTGAACCTTACTCTATCAGAAGTTGATAAATCAAACCAATAATTAAATAAGAAAGAGGTAAGATAAGAGAATGAAAGCTTAGAAAAATTAGGGTTAGTAGATATGTGGAGAAAAATAAATAGGAATAAAAAGGAATACACCTTCTTTTTAGTAGCACATGGTACATTCACAAAGATTGATCATGTATTAGGGCATAAAAAACATTGTAAACAACTGCAAAAGAGCAGAAATAATAAAAGCAAACTTCTCAGATCACAATGCAATGAAAATAATAATTGGTAAGGGAACATGGAAAGGCAAATAAAAAATTAATTGGAAATTAAACAATATGATTCTCCAAAAGTTGGTTAGTTAAAGAACAAATCATAGAAAAAACCTAATAATTTAATTGAAGAAAATGACAATGGTGAGACATCCTTTCAAAATCTATGAAATTCAGCCAAAGCAGTACTCCTTAAGTTTACATTTTAACAAACTAGAGAGAGCAGAAGTCAATGAATTGGGCATGCAAATTAAAAAAAAAAAAACCTAGAAAGTAAACAAATTAAAAATTATGACCAAGTAGGATTCATACCAGGAATGCAAGGATGGTTCAATATTAGGAAAACCATCCACATAATTCACCATATTAAAAAGAAAACTGACAAAAATCATATGATTATCTGAATAGATGAAGAAAAAGACTTTGACAATATACTACACTCATTTCTATTGGAAAAACTAGAAAGCATAGGAATAGAATGACCTTTCCAGAAAATAATAAACATTGTACATCTAAAACCATCAGCAAACATCATCTGCAATGGGGAAAAAGTTGATGCATTCCCAGTGAGATCAGGAATGAAACATGGATGCCCATTATAACCTCTATTATTTAACATTGTACTAGAAACACTAGTTATAGCAATTAGAGAAGAAAACGAAAATGAAGGTATTAAAATAGGCAATGAGGAGACGAAGCTATCTCTCTTTGCAGATGATATGATGGTCTACTTGATGAATCCTTGAGAATCAACCAAAACACTAATCAAAATAATCAACAAATTTAGCAAAGTTGCAGGATACAAAATAAACCCACAGAAGTCATCAGTTTCTATATATCTCCAACACATCTAAGCAGTAAGAATTAGAAAAAGAAATTCTATTTAAAATCACCCAAGACAATATTAAAATACTCAAGAATCTATCTGCTGAGACAAACACAGGAACTATATGAACACAACTACAAAACACTCTCCACTCAATTAAAACTATATCTAAACAATTGGAAAAACATTGATTGCTCATGGGTAGGATGAGCTAACATAATAAAAATGACAATCCTACCCAAATTAAATTACTTATTGAGTGCCATACCCATTGAACTACCAAAAACTTTTTTTTACTGAATTAGGAAAAACCATAACAAAGTTCTTTTGGAAGAACAAAAGATCAAGGATATCCAGGGAAATCATGAAAAAAAAATGTGAAGGAAGGAGGACTTGAAGTCTCAGATCTCAAACTATACTATAAAGCAGTGGTCATCAAAACAATTTGGTACTGGCTAAGAGAAATAAAGGAGAATCAATGGAATAGATATGGGGTAAGTGACCTCAACAAGACAGTCTATGATAAGCCCAAAGATCCCAGCTTTTGGCACCAAAATCCACTATTTGATAAGAACTGCTGAGAAAATTGGAAGACAGTGTGGGAGAGATTAGGTTTGGATCAACATCTCACACCCTACACCAAGATAAACTCAGAATGAGTGAATGACTTGAATATAAAGAAGGAAACTATAAGCAATTTAGGTAAACATAGAATAGTATACATGTCAGATCTTTGGGAAAGGAAAGACTTTAAAACCAAGTAAGACTTAGAAAAAAATCACAAAATGTAAAATCATTAATTTTGATTACATCAAATCAAAAAAGTTTTGTACAAATAAGACCAATGCAACCAAAATTACAAGGGAAGCAACAAATTGTGACACAATCTTCAAAATAAAAACCTCTGATGAAGGTCTAATTACTCAAATTTATAAAGAGCTAAATCAATGGTATAAAAAATCAAGTCATTCTCCAATTGATAAATAGGCAAGGGACATGAATAGGCAATTTTCAGTTAAAGAAATCAAAACTATGAATAAGCATATAAAAAGTGTTCTACATCTCTTACAATCAGAGAGATGCAAATCAAAACAACTCTCAAGTATCACCTCACACCTACCAAATTGACTAACATGACAGCAAAGGAAAGTAATGAAAGCTGGAGGGGAAGTGGCAAAGTTAATACTTTAATGCACTACTGGTGGAGATGTGGGAGTAGAAACACAGAAGAAAAACAATTGCTTGAATATATGGGTTGAGGGGATATGGTTGGGGATGTAGACTCCAAATGAACATCCTAATGCAAACACCAATAACATGGAAACAGGTTTTGAGCAAGGACACATGTAATACCCAGTGAAATTGTGCATCAGCTATGGGAAGGGGAGGGATGGAAAAATATGATTCTTGTAACCAAAGAATAATGTTTTAAATTGACTAAATAAATTAATTTAAATTTTTTAAAAAGTGGGTTATGACTGATTATGTCAGTCAATTGTTTGTAATATCAATTAGATATTACTGGAAATTGTATCTCAATCAGATTCATTTCACATTTCCTGTAATTGTTACTTTCAAACTCCAATGATGAATGGTGCTTTTGACATATCATGAACCATACACTAGTGATTGAAATATTTAACAGAGGCTTTGATTTTTGCAAATCCTTCTCATATCCAAATAGGAAGTCTTAATTGGTGTTTAATCACCAGAAGGACAAGAGCAAATGGGGACTGCTTTTCTGACAAGATCATATGACATTTTGGACCCCATGAAGAAAAATTACCAGAAAAGACATATTTGCAGCTATGCCTCTCAGACCTGGTAAGATCTGGTCACAATCTTGCAACACTGCGAATCCCTGTCAGAAGATATCTGGCTGTAAAACTCTAGATCGGAGACCCCCTCAATGGGCCCTGAATATCATGACTAGGTCTTCTTGATAATTCCTATAATAAAATCTTGGACTGTTTCTTCTGGACAAATGTCATTCATGTATACATCCTGACAGATCCTAAAACTTTAGAGACCAAAAAGAACTTTGTAGATTAGCCATTTGGTACACTTTTACTCCCTCATGCCCTTGAAGCTATGTTTATTCCTTAATAGTCTTGAAGAATTGTATATTACTATTCTGAGTGTTTATTCTTTGATTACCTGAGCACAAAACTGTCATATATACTGGACTCAAACCTGAATGAATTGGATTGTGTGTCACTGCACTGCCCTTTCAGATTCATTCATTTCAGTTGTACCACCTCACTGTTCTCATGCTCTCTCTTCTTTCACTGATTGTGTTTGTGCATTCTCTCACCCCACCCCAACCTAACATCTCAGGCTTCTCCCTGCTGGCCTGGAGAAACTACCCTGATCTCACTCATCCAGTCTCTCTCCCTCTCTGTGTGTTGGTCCAAGCTCTGCTTCAATGTCAGGGTCTCCCTCAGATGTTAACATCTATCTTAAACCTTTACTTGGAATTTATTAACTCTTTTAGCATACCTTTCCTAAACTTTAGTAACGTATTCTGTACATTTTATTTTATTAATCACTTATATTAATTGACTGCCAAAAGCATATAAAGCAGATTTTTTATACCTACTAAAATATTTTATAGATCAATGCATAATTAATTCTATATATCCTTCCCTAAGCAAATGTTCAGAGAAATGAATGAAGAAATACTGTTTTCTCATAATCAAATTTTTAAGGACTTCTTTATTTTCCAGGCTATAGATCGGAGTGTTGAACATGGAAATTACCACTGTGAAGAACATGGGTGCTTTTTTGTTTTGATTCAGTGAATAGCCAGAGCTAGATAGCATATAATGATGATAGCAGTCAAAGAGAATAGAATTATGGGCACACAGATTAAAAAGGCTTTGTGCCTTTTTTCCCTTGAGAGCATATATAAGATGAAGGCAAGAATATAGTTTTAGGAAGTGAGAATGATCAGCCCTGAATTCAACAAATTCACTCAAGCTTATACTGAAACTATTCTTTCATTCCTGTGTATGCCAGAGCAAGAAATTTTTAAAGAGTTTGAGAATTATCAGAGAAGAAAGATGAATAACATTGGAAGCACAAAGGGATATGCTACTTAAATAATTAGTATTTATCATAGTATTAGGTGATCCTACTTGTAGTTCCCTGTAGCCATCATTAAAGAGAGAGCCCAATATATGGTAACAGTGTAGAGAAGTGAATTACAGAAGCCTACAAAATGGCTGTAGAGTGGAAAGAAAACGATATCACTTTGATCTTCCAAAAACTTTAAAGAAAAATCCCTGGAATTTCCCTAGCCTGAAATTGACTATCCCCCTAAGCCCCAGATCTTGTCAGATTCAAAGGTCCCTCCTTATATGGGTCCTTATATAGACCAATCCCACCCCAAAGTGTGGGGGGGGGGGCATGGTCCCTTTGTAGCATGGGATTGGTTCAATTCAAGATTAATCCCATTATAGGAGGTAGGGGGAGTGTTCCCTGCCCCAGCATGGGATGGGTCCATTCAAGACCAATCTCACATCAGAATATGGTGGGGGGGACCCTGAGGCATCCTGGGGGATGTAGTTTTCCCAGGCCAAAATATTTAAAAAACCACATAGCTATAGGTCATCAGTCTAAAGAGGATATAATATGTATATTCTCCATGATCTTTGGAGCAATAATGGATTAATAATACTTATCAGTTAAGGAAAGTGTTATTTAGGGAGAAATACATGGGAATGTGGAGTCTAAAATCTAATCTAATAAGCATAAATATTTAAATATTACCCACAGCACTAAATGTATAAATTGCCAAGAATAGCTCAAAAAAGATAATTTAAAGTTTACCACATTCTATTAGTCCCAACAAGATGAACTCAGTCATTGAAATGATTCTTTTTTCAGGTGAGTATTTAATTTTTGTGTATTTGTTGTGTATTTTTAATTGACTTTCTTTAGGATGTATTTGTATTACTTATACATTTCTAAGTGATCTAATGACATAAGTAGGAAGAGAAATATAACATTAAAGGGAGCTACTAAATGAAGGAGGGACCTAGAAGTGAGCTGGTAACTGATTTGGCCTTTAACAAAGAATCATAACATAGTGTGGTGTACTGAAAAGAACAACTTATTCAGAATTAGAACTACTTATTTTCTGTGTAACATTTCATGAATCACTCATTCTATTCCCTCTGTTTCCCTAGTGATAAAATCTGAGGTGAAATCAATGATCTAAGGTGATATCAATTTCTAAATCAAGGGACTTAGAATTTGAAGTTTATTTGGTGAAAGTCAAGGTAAATAGTAAATATTTAAATACTAAACACCTTTTCCCTTCCCCAAAAATCTGATTTCTGCTTTCATCATTGTTTGATAATATGCAGAATTCAAAAGGAATAGAGCATCTTGTTGAAACTCCTCTACTATTTCATTTGCCAATATCTCGTGATTTTTTTCAAAGAAATAATTTCTCTTCCCAAGTACCCAACCTGTAGAATAAATGTTTAGTAGCATCAGTAATAAGTACTATTTTTCTTAACTCCTTCTATGGATCAGGCACTGTGCCAAGGACTAGGAATATGAAAAAAATATGAAAAACAGTCTGCCTACAAGGAGCTCAAAATAAAAAAGGAGAGACAAGAAGCTAAAAATAAATGCAAACAAGTTATATCCTTGTTATAAGTAAGAAATAAAAAAAATTGAGGGAATGCACTATAATTAAGAGGTAATGGGAAAAGCTTTCTAATAAAGTTGGAATTTTATTTTGGAGTTCAAAGACACCATGAGATGAAGATGAAAATAAGGGCATTCAGTGTTTTATTCTAACATAAATGTTTCATTCAAGACTCCTATGGAAGAACAAAAGATCTAAGTAAATGAAGGAAAAGGATATCAGCTCTGATCTTACTTCTAAAGGATACTGAGTTCCTGTATATACTATATATTTAGAATTGAGCTAAAATATGCAGAGAGAGAGGAAGTCATTTACCAGAAGTTCTGGATGTAAATATAGAAAATATGTAGTCCTTTCCTGATTTTATACAATTAATGAAAAAAATATTCTCTTGCCTCAAAAACAAAGTATGACACTGGTGTTCTTAGAAATTCTGCATTCCCTGTGTATAATTTTGAATTGGTTCGACTAAATATATGAATTAAAATAATTGAATTATGGTTACTGTTTATAAAAATAATTAACTTCTCCAGTCAAAATGACTGTAATTAGATTTTATTTACAACAAGGTAGAGATATGAAATATAGGAAAGAGGCGGAAAAAAATCACCTAGCTACAAATACCCTACATCCTAGACTGCAAATGTGGTTGCAAAAGCGAATCTCACCAAAATCCAAAGTCCTAATTAGGAAGCTGAAATCCAAAGAGCTAAGAGATGCTGAAAAGTCTGCCAAGAATCTTCAGCACACACAAGGCTAAGACCACCAAGAAAGTCACAATAACTCTTGATAAAGAGAATTCCCCACCAAGACACCAACCAAGAGAGAGAGTCCTAACTGAAGATCCAAGGAAAAAGATGCCACAATCTTCTCAGTCTCACCTTTTATAATCCTTTTTCCATGTCACTTGCTGTCTCCATTCTAATTCATGAGAACCAATCACAGTCCCCCTATTTTCCTAGGCACTTCAAATTCTTGTTTTGATTAAATTAAAGGTTGAAGATTGATTATATTAAAAATAAACAGTTCAATTTTCTCTTCCCACCTGTTTCAAAGTCTTCTGCAATAGTGATCATCTTAATTAAATTAAATTAAATATTCTCCTTTTTACAAAGGCTTTTACAGTGTCAGATAATATTCAGTTGGAGAAGAACACAAATATTAAATCACATTGATTTTCTAGAAGGCAATCTTTTAAAATGTCTCATTTTATTTCTCATGGCTTCTAAACTGTCTAACTGATTGTTGTAGCATATTTTGTCTGAGGTCACAATTATTTCACAATTCTGCAGGTTCAACCTTGTCAAAATCCAGGCAGTCCTCAAGTACAAAACAGGCCAATTCAAGTGCAGAGTTCTAAAAATATTGAAGTTCATTGAGGTCCTCAAGGATGGCCTTTTTTTCTAGCACAAAAACAACTAGGGAAAATTCAAAAGAGATTATAACTGCCTTTCAAAACAAGAATCTTATGGTTTTGTTGAAGATAAAAGTACCTTGGAATTAGATTTTGGGTCTTAATTTTGGTCCATTTATATGAATGATAGAAAAGACAGAAAATTATAATGAGAATTTTCCCAACTATTTTACTATTATCACATGGAATAGGAAGAGTCAACTAAAGCACAGGAACTGGGGAGATAGTTTATTATCATTCTTCTCTGGTGTTCCTAACTTTGGAACCATAAATTCTTATATTTAGTTGATAAGAACTTGATATTCCTCTCAATTGCATTTTGTATGTGATCTAGTCCTTAGAATATCTCCTCTACTATCAAATGTAATCATTGCTACTCAGACACCTGTCTTTCACTTTCTACAAAGTAGACAATGGCCAGGATTTCTGGTGTAAATGGAGAGGGGGTTAAGGACAAAAAACCTCTACATGAGGCAAAAAGAAAAAAAAATTAAATGATTTGTTAGATTCATGATATCTAGAATTCCAGGGGCAGAGCCAAGATGGAGGAGTGAACCAGAGCTGCTTTGTGTCACCCCAAGAATCCTCTGACCAAGATTAAAATATCACCACAAAACAAATACAGGTGTAAAAGAACAAACAAGGAAACAGAGTGAAACAACTTTCAAGAAATGGAAAAAAAAAGATAGGTAGAGATCATCTGGGAAACTTGGGTGAGAAGAAAGCAGAGACAGCAAAAGACTATAGCGAGGAAGGAAGAGCAAGCCAAGAGTAAGTCAACCCCATAGCCCCACCTCCCACATTTGTTATTCTAAATTCTGAACCTAAGTCCAAGCTAAACTTCAGACTCTGAGATCATGGAAAATAGTGGTAAAATCCAAGCTACAACCCTTAAATTTCAAACCTGTGGAGAAGTTAGGAGTTCCCAGTCCAGGGTTGTCTGGGCTTAAGTGGGCTGATCTGTATGGGCCCAGATCAAAGCCTGGATTTCCAGACTGGACTTCAGATAAGCACATAGTACATAGCTTGAAGTGGCTGATTGTACTAAGTCATAATACTAATCTTTTTGCCTAAATCTCAGGGCAGAGCTCCAGAAAAGGGCAATCAAGGGTGTGCCTCATTGAATCAAGTACACAGGAAGATAAAAAAATTGAGCCTAAGCCTGGGGTTAGAATTTTATCAAGCCCTGACATGACCAAAGTCAGAATGAAATAAAAAAACCTCACACCCATGACTTACCAAATCCTTAAGCCATAAGCACTTCAAAGGACAATTTAGGAACAATTAGAAGGGACAATCAGAGTCCTAAGCCCTCAGACCCAGAAAAGAAGCTGAGAATAACATGAAGCAAGGACTGAAGCTTAAGAGGGTGACCCAAATTCCCAGAAAACTTATGATTATATAGGAAAAAATAAGCAAACAACAAAAAAGCACATAACTAAAGAATTTTTATGGAGACAAAGAGCAAAGCACAATAATAAAAGTAATAGTAAAAGAAGGTGACAGAAAGCAAAAGAAACACATGTAAAGTTCAAAAGAAAAATATGAATTTGACACAAATTCTCAAAGAACTAAAACAAGACTCCAAAAAACAAGTAAGAGAAGCAGAAGAAAAGTGGGGGAAGAGAAATGAAAGTGATGCAAGAAGAAATAGGTCATTGAAAAAATAGAGCCAAAAACTGACAGAGGAAAATCATGCTTTAAAAATCAGAATTGACCATTTAGAAACCAACGATTTCATGAGAAATCAAGAAACAATAAAGCAATTTCAAAGCAATGAAAAACCATAGGAAAACATGAACTATCTTATTGAAAAAATAACTGACCTGGAAAATCCATCTAGGAGAGACAATTTGAGAATTATTGGACTACCAGAAAACCATAATCAAGAAAAACCTTGGACATCATATTTCAAGAAATTGTCAAAGATAACTTCCCAGAAATCCTCAAACAAGAAAATAAAATTGAAATTGAAAGAATTCACATTTTGCCTTCAGAAAGAAATCCTCAAATGACAATTTCTAGGAATGTAATAGTTAAATTCAAGACATACCAAGCTAAGGAGAAAATTCTTCAAACATTCAGAAAGAAACCATTCAAATACCTAAAATCAGGATCACACAGGACCTAAAAGCTTCTATATTAAAATATAGAAAGGCATGGAATGATATTCAGAAAGGCAAAAGAATTGTGTTTACAACCCAGAATCACCTATCCAGTAAAACTAAGTATATTCTTTCAGGGGAAAAATGGGCATTCAATACTTTCCTAGATTTATAAGGATTCTTGAGGAATAAACCAGAACTAAACAAAAAATTAGAAATCCAAACACAAGACACAAGAGAAGCCCCAAAAACACAAAGAAAAAAGAGAAAATTTAAGTGACTCATTAAGGTCAAAATGTTTATTTTTCTACATAGAAAGAGGATTACTGTAATTCTCAAAAATTACTCTTAATAGTAGAGACTATAGAAGGAATTTACTCAGAAAGAGGGTGGAGAAGTAAACTGATTTTGATGATATGATGTATATGACAATATATGATGATATGATGTGTATGTAAATGTGATAATATGGAATCATATGTATATATGATATGAGAGTGAACTTTAGATTTCTACACCCTACTTATTCTAACAAAATCAGGAAAGTCTACACCCATACTTAAGGATTAGGTTTCAAGGAGTATGGCCTATGATAGACATGTGCTAGAAAATGACAAATCAGAAACAGTTGAAAGAACCCTTGGCTGTCCTAAGTCAAACTTAAGCTACCATTGGTACATGTGAGATGCAGGACAGTGATGTAAAACCATCTATATATTTCAAATTACTTCCTCTGTTGATTCTCTTTTGTGGCAGAGAGATGGCTGGCGGCAGCTTGCTGAGTGTCTTGGCATCTTGGAGTGGAGGCAGCTATTGTCCAGTTTAGCGGTAAGTTTCCCATGATACCATACTGGAGGAAGCCTAATAACCTAGTTCAGGTGAGGCTCTTCTCTGAGCTCTCTTGGGGTTTAGGCTTTACCTTCCAAACACTATCCACTTAGAAGCCTCTAGTCTTCTTTAGAAACGTGGCAAAGGACGTTGAACTCCCCCTGGCACAGGCCAGGTGGGTGAAATCCTATACCTTCCCTCTCTCTTCTCCTTGAGTTCTTCCCTCTATATTGATTAAACCACCATAGATTTCCAAACTGACTTGGGTATTTTATTTGGGATATCCCCTGGTGACCAAAAATCAAACTTAGATTAGGTCACAACCTGAAAATATCTTTATATGACATATATATATATATATATATATATATGTATATGAATGATATGCAAAAAATTAATCAAGGGCTAGAAGAGAGGATTGCACTGAGAGAAAAGGGAAAGGAGAGATACAATGGGGTAAATTATGTAACAAAAAATAGGTATAAAAATCATTATAGGGAGGGGAGGATAAGGGTCATGGCTGGCAAAGCTTAAACTTTATACTCATCTTAACTGTTTTAGAGAGGAAAAAGAGGAGTATACTCAGTGGGGTATAGAATTCTTTCTTACCCTAGAGAGAAGTAGAAGGGTAATAAGATAACAAAAGAGGAAGGTAATTGGAGAGATGGGGAAGTAGGGGGTTGACAAAAAGCAAAGTACTGGTGAGAAATAACAGAATGAAAGGGAAAATAACAGGATCTAAAATGGATAATATGATGGAGGGCAATGTACAGTTAGCATTCATAACACTGAATGTGAATGGGATAAACTCACACATAAAATGGAAACAGCAGAGCAGATTAAAAACCAGAATCCTACTATATGTTGTTTATAAAATACATATTTGAAGCAGGGTGACAAACATATAGATTCAAGGTAAAAAGCTGGAGAAGAATTTATTATGCATCATCTAAAGTAAAAAAAAAAAGAAAAGCAGGTATAGCAATTTTCATATCAGAGAAAGCCAAAGTAGAAATTTATCTGATTAAAAGATATAAGGAAGGAAATTACATTTTGCTAAGGGGTACTATAAACAATGAAGTAATATCATTGCTAAATATTTATACACCAAATAGTATAGCATGTAGATTTCTAAAGGAAAAATTGAAGGAGCTCAAAAAGTAAGTAGATAGTAATGCTATAGTAGTGGGGGATCTCAACCTTCCCCTTTCAAAACTAGATAAACTAAACCAAAAAATAAATAAGAAAGAAGTGAATGAAATGCTAGAAAATTTAGATTTCATAGATCTGGAGAAATCTGAACAATGATAAAAAGGAATATACCTTCCGCTAAGCAGTACATCGTACATATACAAAGATCAAAAATCTACTAGAGCATAGAAAATTGCAACCAAATGCAGAAAAGCAGAAATAATTACTGCAACTTTTTCAGATCATAATGCAGTAAAAACAAAAATTAATAATGGTCCTTGGAAAAGCAAATTTAAAATTAATAGGAAACTGAATTATTTAATTCTTCAAAACTCATGGGTCAAAACAGAAACCATAGAAATGATTGCAGACTTCATTAAAGGGAATTACAATGATGGGACAACATATCAAAAACAATGGGATTCAACCAAAGCAGTACTCAGGAGAAATTTTAGATCTCTGAGTGCCTATTGCAACAAAATGGAGAGGGAGGAGATCAATGAATTGGACTTGCAACTTAAAATTTAGGGAAAAAAAACAAATTAAAAATCCCCAGATAAAAACTAAATTCGAAATCCCAAAAATTAAAGGAGAAATTAATAAAATTGAAAGAAAAAGAACTATTGTACTAAAAAATAAGAATAGGAACTGGTACTTTGGAAAAATTAAAATAAAGTACTGGTTAATTTTTAAAAAAGAAATAAGAGAATCAAATTAATAGTATCAAGGATGAAAAGGGTGATCTCACCTCTAAGGAAGAGGAAATTAAGGTAATTTTTTTCAGTCAGTCAACAACATTTATTGAGCACCTACTGTGTGCAGAGCACTGTACTGGGTACTGTCAGGGAGATACAAAAATTAAAAGACATGGTCCCTGCCCTCAAGGAGCTTACAATCTAGATCAAAAGACAGAATACATACACATGAAATAACTGAAGAACACTTTTACAGAGCAACACATTAACAAGTGCAAACTGATATAATACAAACTGAGTACATAAGTGCTGAGGGAATGTAGGCTAGCGTGAACAGAGTCGGGTGGGGTTAAATTATCAAGGAAAATCCCCTAAAAGGGGTTTAGAGCCAGATTGTGAAGGTGAGGGACACTGATTCAAGAGAAGAAGGAAAGGTTCTTTGGGGGTGGTTAGAACAAGATTGATAAGACAGGAAAAATAAAGATGTCTGTTTATAATGGTGGAGGGGGAGTGAAGGGGAGAAGGGAATTACTGACATTTTTCTCCGTGAATGTTTTATAGATCAAAGACTGAATGGATTCCATCTTGCATATAAATAGATTTAAATTTTTTTTTAAAAAAAGGTAAAAAGGGCAGGGAATTAGTGACAAGGTCTGATACATGAAGCAGACAAAGTCATTTCCTTCCTGAGAAGTTAGGTAAAGGCTCTGTTGCCTGGCTTAAAAAATGACAATGAAAATTTGGATGGACCTGTCTCTTTTTTCTCTATACAAGCACTAGAATTCTTCACATCCATTATCAATTTGAAAATATCATAAAAGGGGGCTCATTTATCCAAAAGAACAAATTATATAAGGCTTGTGACCAAAAGGAACAGAAAGTATTGACAGTGGAGGGCTGGCATTAATGACTATTTTATCGAATTATATCTTAACAAATATGACAATCTAGGTAAAATGGGTGACTAATTACAAAAATATAAATTGCCTAGATTGGCAAAAGATTAAATAGAATACTTAAACAATCCCAATTTAGAAAAATAAAAAAAAATTTCAGGGTCAGAGAGGTGGGGCCAAGCTCCATGGGGAGGCTCCAGAGCCCAAGACCCTCCACCTGAACTTGGGGCATGGATCCAGGCTATCAGCTATGTGCAGAGCCATCTTGTCCTTTAGGGTCATGGCCAGAGAGATGGGTAAGTGGGGCAGCTCTGAGCTCACAGTTTCTTGGGGATAGAGGTGTGGAGAACAGCAGAGTCACTGTGCTTGCTGCTTCTCAGGTCTGAAAGGGCAGAACCAAATGACTTTCTCAGTTTAGCCCCTGGGATGGTGGAGGAAGAATATAGGGTCCCAACCCCTTCATTTGGTTGTGGGGCCAGGCTCCCAGCTTATAAAGATATGGGCTTGCATGTACCCCAAAGGGAGCTATCTGTGTGCCATCTTTGGCATGCATGTCATAGTTTTGTCATCATGACTTTAGAAAAATATGGATTTTCTTGCATTTGATTCATAGATTGAATATTGATAATGCATCATTATCTGATACCTTTTAAGATAATGCATTTTTCCTATTTATCTCTTTTGATTAAATCTAGTTCAGCTTGAAATTTGGCAGAAATCATGATTACTGCTCCTACTTTCTCTGTATTAGATGAGGCTTAGTACATTCCACCTTTTATTTTTACCTTATATGTATCTCTCCTTGTGTGTTTCTTTTAAACTGCACATTTCCAGGTTTTGCTTTTTGATCTATTCTGCTATTTAATTCTGTGACAAGTAAAGGTACAATTACTACAATTAAATGTATTTCCCTCAAATCTGTTTTTCATTCACTGTCCTCTCCCTCTCCTTTTGCTGTAATCTTCTTTAGAAATCAAATTTCTTGGGAGTAGCTGGGAAGCTCAGTGGATTGAGAGCCAGTCCTAGAGACGGGAGGTCCTTGGTTCAAATCTGACCTCATACACTTCCCAGCTGTGTGACCCTGGGCAAGTCACTTGACCCCCATTGCCTAGCCCTTACCACTCTTCTGCCTTGGAGTCAATATACAGTATTGTCTCCAAGATGGAAGGTAAGGGTTTAAAAAAAATCAAATTTCTCTTGACTACTACATCTCCAATATAAACCACTGCTAAGAGTACCTCCCTCAATCTCTTCCCTTGGCTTTCTAGTTTTATATGAATCCATCCTTCTTAGGATTCCTCCAGTTTCTTCTCCACAATGGCCTCCTAGTTAGTCTATTACCTTCTAAGAGTCCTTTCTTTATCCCTCAACAGTCTTTGCACTTCATTTTTTTATTGAAAAATGTTTTTGAATTAATTAATTTAGAATATTTTTCCATGATTACATGATTCATGTTCTTCCTTTCCATCCCCCCTCCCCCCATAGACAGTATTGGCTTTTACATGTATTATTGATCAAGACCTATATCCCCTATTGTTGATATTTGCACTAGGATGATTACTTAGAGTCCATATCCCCAATCATATCCCCATTGTCCCATGTAATCAAGCAGTTGTTTTTCTCCCGTGTTTCTACTCCCACAGTTTTTCTTCTGAATGTGGATAGTGATCATTCTCATGAGTTCCTCAGAATTGTCCTGGATCATTGCATTGCTGCTAGTAGAGAAGTTCATTACTTTTAATTGTATCATGATGTATCAGTCTCTGTGTACAATGTTCTCCTGGTTCATTTTTCCATTTATTAATAAAAACATTTTGATCTTAATAAAAACCTTAAAGAAGAAAATTTAAATAGGAAAAAAAACATTTTTCTCGTTCCCCTCTCTTTCTTATTTACCTTTTCATGTTTCTCTTGATTTTTGTGTTCAATATCATACTTTCTGCTTAGTTCTGGTCGTTTCTTTACAAATACTTGGAAATCTATTTTGCTGAATGCCCATAATTTCCCCTGGAAATATATAGTCAATATGGATGGGTAGGTGGTTCTTGGATGTTGACCCAATTCCCTTGCCTTTCTGAGTATCATATTCCAAGCCTTGTGGTCTTTTAGTATGGAGGCTGCCAGATCCTGTGTAATCCTGATTGGTGCTCTTTGATATCTGAATTGGTTCTTTCTGACTTCTTGTAATATTTTCTCCTTATATTGAAAACTCTTGAATTTGGCAATTACATCCCTGGGGGTTGTCTTTTGAGGATTTAATGTAGTACGTGATCTATGGACTCCTTTCAATGTCTATTTTGTTCTCTTGTTGCTAAGGGTAAAATTTAGGGTTGAGATTTAATATATTTTTAGTTGTTCACCAGGGATTTAAATTCTAAATCCCAATGAAATACTCAAGTCAGAATAGAATTTCATGGTAGTTTATTTACAATAGAAGGAAGAAATTAAGAATGAGAGAGAAAGGGGGGGAAAAGGGAAGAAGATCTGCTCTGGCCTGGTCTGAACCAGGGGGAGTTCAGAGGCCTCAGCCAAGGGGCCTTCCCAGAAGATTAAATCTAGCTCCAGTTCCAGCCACAATGCCATCTCCAAGATATGGTGCCTCCAGCAAGGTCAAGTAAATGGGGGTCTGTCTTAATAGCAAGTGATCACCTCAGGGAAGCAGTCTGAGGTCTCATGTTTGAGCTCCCCCAAGTCAAGTTGCACCTCCCAGAGGTCCCTCTCACAGGAAGTGATGTGGCATATAAAGGCAGATCTTCACTTCCTGTGTCTTACATGTACCAATGGTGACTTACACTTGGGTTTGGACAGCCCCAGGGGGTCAGTCAGTTGTTTCTGATTTTTCATTTGCTAGCACATGTGGTTCATAGACCTTTCTCCCTCACACTTACTCCTTAACTGGGAGTGTATACATTCCTGGTTGCTAAATTCTAAAGACTAAGGAGGGTGGAGAAAATCTAAAATTGACATTGTTGAAGGACAATTTTCTTGAATAATTTCTTGTAGTATGTTATCAAGGTTTCTGTTTGTTTCCAGGTTTTCAAGTAGGCCCGTGATTCTCATATTGATCATTTGAGATCTATTTTCAAGGTCAACCACTCTCTCAATGAGATATTTCGTGTTGCCTTCTAATCTGTCATTCTTCTTGACTTTGATTTACTAATCCTTGCGGTCTTCTGAGATCATTGGCTTCCATCTGCCCAATGACTGGTTTTCAGCTAAGATCTTTTGATTTTCCTTTTTGGTTTTATTTATGCTGCTTTTCATGGCTTCCAGCAGATCATTTCTGGTCTTCATGTTGCTTATTATTTCATTTGATTTCTGGGCTTCAATTTCCAAGTGGGAGATTCTGTCTTTTAAACTATTATTTTCTTTTTGAACTATTTCCTACTTTTCTTTCCAAATCATTCCCATCTTTCTCATAATTTCAGATTTTAAATTTTCAAGAACTTATGACCAATTTCCATTTTGGGGGAAGGTTTGGGTGTGTTTACTTGATTGTCGTCTTCTGCTGCCTCCCCTTTAGTCTGGATTTTTATGCATCAGAATTATCAACGGTTAAGTTTTTCTTCTTTTTGTGTGTGTGTTTATGGATTATAGTTCCTGGGAGTTGTTGGGCAATGTCTTGTTCCTTCCTGGTCAGAATTTTAAGGGAGGAATGTGGGAAATCTTTGTATTGGGCTCTGGAGAAGTTTTTGCCCTGATGATATTTTTCCCAGTTCTCAGCATTATCTAGCTGCTCTTAGGGGCAGAACCATCCCCTAAGAAACTAAGGATTGCCCAGAAGAGATCTGGGTATTGTAAAGGATAATTTGATAGTTGTGACTTAAAATCTAAATTAATTTGTCTCCAGGGACAATTCCAAATAATAAAATACCCCAGTAAGTTGGAAATTATGGTGATTTTAATTAATATATAGAGAAGGGATTAAGGAGAAGAGAGAGAGAGAGGAAAGAGTTAATTTAAACTGCTCTGGCTCAGGCTGAGCCAGGCAGGAATTCAAGGCCTTGGCCAAGGGCCTCCCTTGAGAGTTAAAGGAAAAGGAAGTCAGTCTTATCACTCACCACATGACCATCTCAAGGAAGCTATCTGAGGGAGCTCCTCCAGGCTCAAGTTCCAGGATCAAACTGGTGCCCAGACTGCTCACAGGAAGTGATCAGCCAGATCCACCTCTTTGGGGAAAGAGAGTGAAGGGAGAAAGTGATGTGCCCTATATAGATGGTTTTACATCATTTTTCTGTGTCTCATCTGTACCAATTGTAGCTTAGCTTGACATAGGACAGTCCAGGGGTCTGTTAGCTATTTCTGCACATGTTGGTTGAAGGCCATCCTCCTAGATACTTAATTCTTGAGTATGGGTGCAGACATTCCTGACTTTGTTAGACTAAGTAGGGTGGAGTAATGTAGAGTTCCTAAGACATTCATGATTCTGTTGGACCAAGTATCTTCATTGTTACAATAAGGAAATAGCTAAATCAAATCTTCTAAAGTACAGTCTGAGTAGGGTGGAGTAGTTTTTGAAGTTCACAGTATGGAGTGTAGGTAGGTTTCTGTACTGATCACTGGAAAGGTTTTTATTCAGAGGCTATTTTACAGGTCCCTCTGGTGTTTTCTATTATCCACCCCTCTCTGCCTAAGTTTTGTGCCCTATTTCCACATTTCCTTAGCCTCCTGGTGTCAGAAGTCTCAGTTTCTCTTAGGGGTAAATCTGTATTGACCTCAACAAGACTCTCTCCTAGAACTTAGAAAT
This sequence comes from Monodelphis domestica, assembly GCF_027887165.1. Lineage (NCBI taxonomy): Eukaryota > Metazoa > Chordata > Mammalia > Didelphimorphia > Didelphidae > Monodelphis > Monodelphis domestica. The sequence continues at coordinate 22,858,231 of NC_077232.1, read as the reverse complement.
TTGTCTTGTGCTCACTTAGATTCTAGTAAAGTGGGTGAGGGGTGATGAGCTTGTCCATTAGTGGGAGAAATTTCACCATCTTTTATCATGGAAATGCCCTAACTTAGCCTACCTTTCATGCTGTGACCTACTGTGAAACTCCTTCACTAATTTGACTTTGGTTTTGTCATTTTGAGGTACTGTGTCTAAATTGGTGGAGAGTAGAAGAGGTGCCCCGCTTCTACTCTAGAGCCATATCAAACTGGACATACTGATGGCAAACCTTTTATAGATGGAATGCTGGGACCAATCACCACTCCATTCCCCAGTCCTAGGTGCATGGTCCCCCAACATGCTGGGTATGCCCCACCCCTCTTACCCCACACAGGGGAGGGAGAAAGGACTCTCATTGTTCTTCGGGGAAGAGGATCAAGTTGAAGTGAGGAATATCCACAGCACAAGTGAAGAAGGGGAGGGGAGTGGCCCAAGTGCTCTGCCTCCCTCCAGCTCTGCCACCTGTGAGCCTCCTACCTTATCCCTGTGTGTCATAGGCTTGCCATCTCTGCCCTATATCATTTCCTACTTTTCTTACTGCTTTTTTTCTATATCTTTTGCAGGAGAATTATTTTCATATTATATTCACTGTAGCTTTCCCTCAGGCTTCTTCCACTAACCCACCATACTAGATCACTTGGTTATCTCATCTGTACCCATAAATTAAAATAGCATCTTTAAGTTCATGATTATTAAGTTTACCAATCCTGCCCCAACTATCTGCTGACATTAATTCTCATAACTCTAACTGTTTTTCAGGAACCTTGAATTGCATGTCCAGTGGACATCTTAAGTTCAGTATGTCCAAAACGGAAATAATTTTTCACTCATAAACTTTCCCCTCTACTACTATCCCTATTACTACAATGCTATTATCTGAGTCCCACTGACTATCAACCTACCAGTGACTCTACATTATCTTCTATTTTTCACCCTACATATCTAAGTCCTTCCTAAGGTTTGCCAATTTAACTTAACGATGTCTCTTAAATATTCTCTCTTCTCTCCTGAGGTAGGTCTCCCACTTCAGTGAAAGGTTTCATCAACTCATACTTTTATTCTGGAATAGCCTGTTGGAAGGTAAGCCTTTCTTTAGTCTCTTCCACACTTATGCAACCTGCATTAACCACTAAAGTGGTTTTCCTAAAATGCAGGTCAAATTACAACAGCTGTCTACTCAATGAACTCTAGTGACTTCCTATTACCTCCAGTGTAAGACACAAGAATAACTGGCTTTCAAAGTTCTTCATTACCCAGCCCCCTTTTACCTTTCTAGTCTTCTTACTTACTATATTGTCTACTTTTCTGTTTCTTTGATCAAGTGACAAAGGCCTTTTATTTATTCCATGAACAAGGAACTCCATCCACAAGAACTGGTTAGTTATATATTTTTTCTCCTGTCTAGAGTGTTCTCCCTCCTCGGTGAGGAATGTTTTCCCTATCAATGTTTAAAATTACTACTTGGAATGGAGAGGCACAGAGAGTAAACATAAGGGAATGGAGCAATAGTAAGGGAAATATTTATATCTCTAAATGGTTATATTAATAATATAGAGAATTGAACATACAATTAACAAAAATAAACAAAAAAATTAAAAATACCTAAATAAACACCACTAATGGAAATCATTAAAATAAAAATAGACATTATTACAGCTGAAACTAAGATATCCAATTAACCAATAAAATTGAGATTATTTTATGAAAAAGAAATCAATAAGAGATTATTCACCAATTAACTATATATATGTATATACATTAAAACCTTTATCTTCTGTCTTAGAACCAATACTGTGTATTCTTATCAGGATTTCAGTATACTTAAACCTTATTTCCTGACATGAACTATTTGATCCAAAGATATTGACCTTCTTGCTGTCTTGCTGTTCCACAAATAAATGCCCTATAAATAAATACCAACTTCAAACATTTTCTCTGTCTCTTATGACTAGAATATTTTCCCTCCTCATCTCTGACTACTGGTTCCCCTGGCTTCCTTGAATTACCAAACAAAATCCCACCTGCTACAATAAGTCTTTCACAAATTTTAATTAACTCCAGGACCAGGACTCTTAACCACTGAGCCACAGCTTCCTCTCACTGCTTCAGGATACATCATAATCATTTTAAAAAATTTATTGACCAATAGAGATGAGAGCAAAGTAGGTACTAAAATTGATTATAATGAATCAGATTCTACATTTATATTCTAATTATTCATCTTATCAAATCAATGAAAGAGATACTTCTGAAAACAGGTAAATAGACAGTGTAGATCAAGGAAGATTTTGTTGTTGTTGCTTGTGTTTATTTATTTTGTTTTAAAAGATTCTGAAAGACCCATATATGTCTCTAAGCATTGGGACAGGAGGATGTAGGAGGTAAGGTGAGACTGAAGGTAAGAAGAAAGTCTAAAATGATTGAAAGTACAACTCTTAAATGAGATAGGAAATAATACAATTGGCATGGATAGAAGTAGAGGCTTTCACCTTGGTATATGATGTAAATTATTTAGAGAATATTGATCTTGAGTATAAAGTCAACCCTGATGTCCTCTGGCATCAGCATGAGCATCAATATGAGTATTGCTGTGAAGGGAGGAGCTAATGGGGTTTAAAATGTAAGCTCAGAAAGAAGAGAGGCCTTTCTTCCTTCTACTTTTGAACAGATTGACTCACTGGGCGTGTGCTTGGCAAACAACAGTGAAGCATGGAGGGAACCATGTTGGTCTTAAATTTGGGACTTAATTTTACCTGAAATTATTAAGGCTGAAATCTATCTCCCTCTCTCTAATTGAACATCCAGTTTACAAGTCAGAAAGAGTTGAGGATATGAGATTGGAGATCTTTAGAGAGTTGTTTCGGGCAGGATATGTAATTTTGAGAAACTTCACCATAGATATGGTAATTAAATCCATTGGAGTTGATAAAGTATTGCTGAAGTAGTATTGCCCAGGAAATAACCCAGAGTCATATCTACTGTTAGAGTATGTGAGCTAGTTGAGTTAGGGAAGGAGGGATCAGATAATCTGGAAGAGCATCAAGATGGAGTGATATCCCAAAGTCTAAAAAGAGAAACAGGTATCAAAGGAGAAAGAGTGATCAGAAATGTTGTCTGCTGAGAATTTGATGAAATTAAAGTCTGAGAAAAGACTACAGGATTTTGGGGAGAGCACTTTCAGTGAAATGACTAAGGTTGGAATCTATGTGGCAAAGGCTTAAGAAGATATTGGCAAAGAGGAAATGTTGACAGTTTAGCTACAAAGAGTAAAAAAGATAGAGAAGATAGCAAGAAAGTATTGATAAAGTGAGGGGTTTTTCATGATAGAGGAAGGAAACATGGGTATATTCCTAAAGAATAAGTAATGAACCACTAAACAGGAAACTATTGAAAATGAATAGGAAGATGAGAAAATAATCTTATGAATTTTCAACATGTGATCTACTCATGTAGAAGCAATTTGGAGGGGGGGGGATGATTATTTTGTTTTCATTTCTTTGTATATCCAGAATGAGTTCCTGACACATAATAAGCAATTAATAAATATTTCTTAACATTACAGGAATTCTGAATTCAAATTTAACTATGTAGAATGATTGAAAATGGAAAACCATGGGTGTGTAAAAATACTGATAATAATTGTAATAGCTAACATGCAGAGGTAAGTATTATATATAATTTTCAAGGCAATGTCCTAACCTCTTTATACTTATTAACATCTTTAATCCTCACAATGCAACTCGTCTTCCTAATTTGGGGCCCAATTTCTATCCATTGTGTACCTACTACTTAGAATTCCAGTTTTTTCCTCCTTTCATTCCCATTGTTTTAGTTATTTTTGTACTGTTTTAGTTCTGCTTATATTGCTTATATATTAAAAAATGTAAATATTCCCAAGTTCCTTTAATTTCCTCATATTTGTCATTCCTTACTCTGCAGTACTCATCCTTTACATTCATAAACAAAACTATTAATTCTTTACTTCCCCATTCCTCATTCCACATTGAGGGTTTGAAGTTAGACACCATAATTCAATAGACTATAGCAGCCAATTTGCCATCATTCAAAGTATGGCTTCAATGAAGTCTCCAACTCATGTAAGTTTAGATTTGTATTTTATAGAATGCAATGATGACTTTCAGGTGAGAACCACATGATGAAAAAAATTTTTCTGCCTTTCGGTTGAGGATATATGTAGTATCAAGAATTCAAATTAGAAAGCTGATGGATAAGAGGTGCAAATTAGCAAATGAATTTTCAGGTAAGGAAAAAATAGGTATTTTATGCATTCTGACATCATGTTAAAGGAATCTCTAGTCTAGGCTGATTGGTTCCAACATTTCCTGGATATTAAAAGACACATATTGAATTAACTATGAATTGGGTTTGCCTTTTCCCCAAGAATGTAGAAAATAATATAAAATGAAATATATTTCATTTTTTCCTAGTGTCTAGCTATTGCATGGTTCCCAAAATTTGGTGACTTTATGTAACCAGGATTTTTTTCTCCCTTTTTAAAAAAATTATATTTAGGCACCTCTTTTTTTTTTCATTTATAGGAAGTACTAATGCTTTGGAAATGGATGTCTCTCTGAGATTATATCCCAAGGCAGTGGCTCCTTGTTGTTGTTGTTATTGTTGTTTTTCCCCAGTATAATCTCCTTACTCCACTTAATAACTACTGATTATGATGAAAACTACTTTAGCAATTCTGATTTTTTCAAAGTTGATAATTTATATTCTTATTTTATTTCTTTTTTATATTTACATAAACTATTGAATAGCCCTTACTTTTTATATCACTTACAGGACAAACTACCCATAGTGAAGTTACTGAACTAAATGGTATGTAGGATAAGTTTTGTAACTTTTGGTTATAAAGAATATGATAATGATTTATTTAGAAGCTTTGCATCTTGGGTTGCTAGCTTCATTTCAATCTTTGTTTTCATACCATTCTTTGGCAGCTTTGCTACAGAACATTTCTTTATAAGTTTGAATGTCTCTGAAAGTTTTTTATCTTCTTATGTTCTCCTTGAAAGAATAAGTATAAACTCAAATTACTGATCATGCATTAAAAAATATCTTTCCTAATTCATGTATAACCCAATGGAATTGCTTGTCAACTCTGGGATGGAGGAACAGAGATGTGAAGGAGACAACATGAATCATGTAACTTTGGAAAGCATATTGTAAATTTGTTATTGGAATAATAAGATAAAATTTAAAAATGAATCAAAACATCCATTTGATTACCTTATTATATTTAACATTTTAAAATTAAATTTAAATGATATGAAATTAAAATTAACATAATAAATACCTTGCTATACCAAGCTCTGTTTTAGGTACTGAGATAATAAGTAAAAATAATGTCATCAACCATTTTTTGTTAATTCTTTTTTTTTGAAGAGGACCAATGACCTAAAAATTTTGGGATAAAATAGTGGATAAGAGTTGATGTCTTGAATTGCACATTAATTGAATTTAAGTGAAACAGAGTTGTACAAAGTCATCAGCCTCACTGTCTTTTCCAGAGTCATCAAAATCCAGTGGTAGGACAAAACTAGAGATGACCTGGGACAAAGTAAATGACCAAGCTCCAAGTTATCTGCTATAGGTTTAAGAAGATTCTTAAATTCTAATAGGAAAGACAAGTAATGCATACAAAATATATGAGTACACCTATGCATGCATTAATATAGAAACACGTATAGTATGTACAAAATATATTCATACATATACATAAATTGTATACAGATAAATTTGATACATAATAATACTCAAAGAGGTTAAATATAAGGTAGTCTGAAAGAGAGTCCCAACATTTAAGGGACTCTGGAAAAGCTTTGTAGATCATGGTGTCTTAGCTCTAAATTCAAAGGGAAAAGGAACTATAAAAAAGACAGAGATGGAGAAAAAATCAGAAAAAGAAAATTAATTGAAGTATGTAGAATGGACCAGTTTGATTAGAAATATGTAAAGAAAATGTCTGGAAACAAATTTCTGAGAAAGTTGACTTTAATATAATAAAGGATGTGACAAAAACCCAATGCATCAATCAACATGCCTGTGATACAGGGAATAAATGGGTCTGCATACATTCTTATATTAGTCTGAGACCCTAAACATCAGATATAACACATCATTTTAGGCAAAAGAATATGATTATTGTGCTTTCTGAGGCCTAGGGCTCAGAGAGGAGTTCAGAAAGGTGTTTGTGAAGTGTACATGTCCTTGGTGGCAAATATGATAGTAATCTAAGACCATCTCAATTTCCACAGTCATTTTGCATCTCAAAAACAAGTTTCTTCACCAGATAAGTCAATTAGAAAAGAAGGAAGAGAACTTGTTTGCATAGAGAAGGAAATATTAATATCAATCTTTCCTATACAGGGTTATGTGATCATAGGTATGTGTATGAGTATAAATGATTACCTTACTTCTATAGATTATAAATGTCTTACACTCAGTCATTCAATTAACTAATAACTGCAATTATCTTTTGCTATTAAATCACTAATTATAATATAATAGATTAATCTAATCCTGATAATAATATCAAATGTATAATAACTCTTATCAGAAAGTGTTCAAAATCAATTGGAGGTCTTTGCCAATATTCTGTAAGGTAGATGTTACTAGCTAGATCTGAAGTAGTAGCTAATTGCATGCAGAAAAAGACTTAAATCTAAGTGATACTATGAAGGTAGAAATTGAAAGACCCTTAGTAGATATTATGTTAGGAAGATGGAAATGATAAGATCTTACATATGATAAGATCTTATGTGGAATGAGGGAGATTTAGAATAATGTCAAGATTATGAACCTGGTTGATTGGAATAATGAGAATGCCATTGACAAAAATAGGGAACATTAGAAGAGGAGTGGTTTTTGGGAAAAGAGTTCAATTTTGGATACATTCAATAAAAGATTTTTTTAGTATCCAATGTTAAATGTTCAACAGGGAATTTTTTTATGTGACATATGTTTGGACATGAAAGTAACATAAAATTCTTAAATGCAAATATAAATATAATACATGAAAAAATTCACATATTAAATATTAATTAGAAAGAGTTAAAATATGCATATGCTTTTTTTTCTTTAAACTCTTGTATTCAACCACATTGCATGTTTTTCCTCTACTGTTTCTCCTGATTTTATACTTACTTCTTTTTACTCATAAAATCCTCCACATCAAGGATCACCGTGAATTAAATTGTACTCTAAAATTAAATGCATATATATTTGCTGTTTTTGTGATTTTTCGAATAATACATGAATTTTTGAGATCTTTCAATATGTCTGTCTCACTTTGATATTTTTCCTTTGTTTCTTTTACATAGTTGAATATAATTATAATTTTAAATATTTTTTTACCTTGAATTTACTTGAATGACTTTTCTTTGTCTTTAAAATTCTGGAGATTTGCTAGTCTGTGTAAGCAAAATCTGTTTAATATGTCCTGCCCCCTTTATAAAGTCCTGCGGAGTCCATTTTCCAAGTTTAATGTGTTGTATGATCTTGTCTACTATGGCAAATGCTCTATGAATTGTTTCAATGTATAATTTGCATAATATTGAGTGCTAATTACAAAAATAATGTTCTGATGGTCATCTAAGAAAGGAGAATTTGTAGATCAATTTGTTTATGTGTAAAAAGGAAGAATAGTTGATATGCCACCCTTTCAATATTTAGCCTTGCTCTATTAACCTTACCTCTAAATATGGAAAGGATTAAGAAATATTTCAATCTGTGTAGGACATATAGTAAACTCTGAGTGAAGCAAGTGCTAGAATTCCCTTTCTGTTCTGTATTAAACTCAGATTATAAAGTATTGGGTGATACCTGTTATGAAAGATTAAATTGCTGATTATTACTCCCCTCACCAAACAAACAAACAAAAACCCTAAAACACCTTGATGTCTTATTTAAAATACTTGCTCTTCTAGATCAAACATTATATTGAGTCTCCCTGTAAAGTTTTCACATTTTTCAGATATTAACTGATTTCTGCTGACATTGGAAGCCAAGTTCTCCAATCAGACAATGCATCTTTTCATTCACTTTGGGTATATATTATTTTTCATTTATTGATTTGCTTGTATGTTTATTGATTTCATTCTTATGGTTTTCATTGCCATAGTTTTCTCCAGAATCCCTGAAATTAGACCTTCTACTTTTAAGTCCTAAAAAAGAATAATGAAAACTCTTGCCCTACTTCAGCTATTATCTAAACAGAGTCTAAAATGGTTATCCACACATCTGTATTCTTATTTTTATTTATTATACAATGAAAATACAATCATATAAGTATGAGGCTCCTTTTTCTAAAGATCACATTCTTTAAAGCCCTCTTCACTTCTTCATTCCTTAGACTGTAGATTAAGGGGTTTAACATTGGGATGACCACTGTGTAGAATACAGACAAAACTTTTCCTTGAGTTGGGGAGTAGCTTGAACTTGGACACAAATAGGTAACAATCTCAGTTCCATAAAATATAACAATGGCAGTAAGATGAGAAGCACAGGTTGAGAATGCTTTGCGCCTCCCATCAACTGAATGTAAGCGGAGAATCGAGAAGAGGATGTATATATAAGAGGTAAGAATGATCAGAAGTGTTCCTAACATATTTATCCCAGCACAAATGAAAATGATCATTTCATTCATTTGTGTATCAGAACAAGAAAGTTTAAGGATTGGGGGACTGTCACAGAAAAAGTGATGGATGACATTGGAACCACAGAAGGATAAGCTACTTATGTAACTGGTGTGAATTATTGAGTTCAAGAATCCTGCTGTAAATGCCCCCATGGCCATCTTCAGGCAGACTGTCTTTGACATGATAACTGTATAGAGCAGCGGATTACAGATTGCCACATAACGGTCATAAGCCATTAATCCAAAGAGAATGCACTCGGTAGTTATTAAAGCAATGAAGACATACATCTGCAGAAAACATCCAGCAAAGGAGATGATTTTTCTTTCAGACAATAAGTCAGTTAACATTTTCGGAGTGATGGTTGAAGAATAAACAATATCAGTCAAAGACAAGCTGGTCAGAAAAAAATACATAGGTGTGTGGAGTTGAGAATCTGTTTTGATTAGCATAATCATTCCAGCATTTCCTATCATTGTGAGAGTATAAATCAACAAAAATAATACAAAGAGTATAATTTGAAGTTCAGTTGAGTCTGTTAACCCTAACAAGATGAATTCAGTCACTGTAGTATAATTTCCCCCAGACATTTATTCCAAATATTGGTACACCCTGAAGAATAATTGGATAAAAACAAAATCAGCACAGTGAGGGAAGAGATGACTTAACTGAAAAGTACATTTGAGAATCTGACAGTTACAACTATCTGCTGGCACAAATTAATTTAGAAGAGGACATAGTGTTTTGCTCTAACATGGCCCATTCAATAAGTAAGTTTTTTTATAAAATTGTGTATTTTTTTTACCTTTATTAAGTATTAGTTACCTTCAGTGTCCTATGCCATGTGCTAGAAATTTAAAGGGCAGATAATTAGTTAAATTTAAAACAAAAAAGAAAGGTAACTGAAAAAAGAAACAAAAGATACAACATGATTAGAAACCAGAATGAGGAAAAATAGTTAGACTAGAAAAAAGATTTAATTTAAGTTCAGAGGGTAAGATTTTAAACAATCACATAACTAGTGTACTCTAGAATAAATCACAACCTCTCTGAGATCCTGTTTCATCATTTATTTTTTTCAGAAATTTGAACTGGATTATGTTAAAGACATTCTTTAATTTGCTTGCTGGAATTTAGAGTGGACCTTTGCATCCTCCTAATTAACAATAATGTGTGAGCAGAAACTTTCAGGAAAAGCATTACTTTTACAATTTATTAAATCACTCAATCAACAAGTATTTATAGAGCACTTACTATGTAATAGGGGCAGCTAGGTGGCACAGTATATAGATTCATCTTCTTGATTTCAAATACATCCTCAGATATCTACTAGTCATGTTATCCTGAGCAAGTCACTTACCTTGTTTGCCTCAGTTCCTCATCTGTAAAATGATATTGAGAAGGAAGATGCAAACCACTCTAGTATCTTTGCCATGAAAACTCCAAATGGGGTCAGAAAATGAAGACACAACTGAAACAAATTTAAAACAACCACAAAACTATGTGGCAGATGCTAAACTTGGCACAATGGTTATGCCAAAAACATGAAAACACTAATCATGCTATAATAATCTGCTCCTATCTAGCTTGACATTATTACACCTGAATTCATTCATCTGAAAATATTAACCAAAGTCAAAGGGTAGTAAATATTGAATTAATTTTAAATGCCTGGGAGGAATGACTGAATTTGCTATCCAGATATGACCAAGATCAGCTTGGTGATGACATAGTACCCACTTGCCATATCAAAACATCAATGACTTGTACTCTAAAATGAAATGAATGATACATTCACTAACTACTTTTTGTGATAACAGCATTGGAAATAAAATACTTAATAAATTTAAGAAAATAATTGCTTCTGTTTCCAGGAACTATATTTTCAACTTTTGAAAGGTCAATTTTAGACATGTAAGAAAAATACATGCCAAAACAACAGGAGCATAAAATGGCAATTACATTTTTAACAAAACTCCAAATAGATATTAAAAAAAACAATCTTCCATACTCTCTATCCCATCAGAAGAGAGGATCAGGATTTGATCAGTTGCTCAACTTCATGAAGGCTTCTCAAAGTTCCTTCAAATAGAGATTCTGTTTTCTTTTTATAGTAGTGCAATTCCCAGGGCTATTAGATCTTCTGGGAGAAAATCTAGACATGTTTTGTCTTCCATCTTCTGCTTCAATGGAAATAATCAGAAAAAACATATTTGGGTATCTGCCTTTGAGGAATCATTCTACTGGAATATGATGAAATTAGGGAATGTGAAAAGATAGGGAAAAAGAAAAGTTCTTTTTTAGGTAGAATGCCTTAAAAACAGCTACTTGATGTAAGACTACATATATTTTTTCAATGAATTTAGGGAAAAACAGAAATGAAAAGCTGATATAATTTGCCATCAACACAACAGGATGTATAGATTACCTGTAAGATGAGAAGACCAAAGTCAAAAGGGCCTAAACAGCTTATGACATTAGTCAGAATTTAATAAAATATAATTATTAAGGACAAATAAAAGTTGTAGATTTGTGTTAAAAATAATTTACAAATAAAATATGGGGAGGATAGAGATATTTATATAAAATATCTTGTGGATTTAAATTTTAATAGAAATAAAAGAGCAATCTTAGTTTGAAGTAATAGAAATAGGGTTTCTTGCACCAAATATTTAATGTTCTATTCCATTTGGTGAACATACATTCAAGTGTTTTAATTGTTCTAGGTAAGTTTCTAAGGAAAAAAAAGGCACTAGCTTCCAAACATCCAAAAGTGAAACTGGGTTGGTAGAGAGATTTGAGAACATGCCACGTGAGGCAAGGTTGAGTGAAATGAGCATGTTTTAGTCATGAAGCTTGGGAAGGAGGGGATAAAGAGTGTTTTTAATAATTTAAGGAGAGCAAGATTTGTTCCCAGTCAACTTGGAGGTGTAATGGATAGAATTCTGCCTCTGGAGTCAGGAAGATCATAATTCAAATCCAGTCTAAGACACCAATAGCTACATGAGCCTGGGAAAATCACTGAACCCTGTTTATCTTAGTTTCCTCATTTGTAAAATGAGCTGGAGAAGGAAAGGTCAAATTATTCCAGAATATTTACGCCCCCCCAAAAAAAAACACAAAGGGCTCACACGATGGGCAAAAAGTAAAAATTACTAAATAACTAAAGATTTGACCTGATTGGTTCCTGAGAAAAGAATCAGGAAAATTTGATTAAAATTATGAGGGATAATTTTTTTGCAACATGAAGGAGAGAAAAAATGTCATCCAATTTTAGGAACTTAAATATAATTATGAAATGAGTATTAGAAGTCATCTGTTTTTAAACCTCTCAATTTATATATAGAGAGAAATTTAAACCTAGAGTTGTGAAGTGTTTGTTAAAGTCACTTAAGAAGTAACCCAGCTCAGGATTGAACTCATGTCCTTTTATTTCAAATGCAATGTTGAATTGCTTGCCAAAAACTAATTAATTCAAATTATTTCAGAGGAGAATAAGGAGTTTTTAGAGTTATTGAGTTCTTCTTTGGTAGAGTTTTTTACATATGTCTGGATAACCATTTGTCAAGTACAAGGGAGGGAAGATTGATATTTGCACATAAGTTGGATTTTGTGTTCTCCAAGGTCATTTTCAACTATAAACAGTCTTCAGTTATGCTCCTATACTGCTTCACAATTTGTTTTCCCAAAGAAATATGGTTACTTTTCTTGAGTTTTTTTTTGCTTTGCTTCTGCCCTCTCCATGATAATATAACCCTTTCATCATTTTGATTTTTTTCTGATTTATTTATATCCAAAGTATGAGTGGGTGGAACAAAATGTATTTCATTAAAATTCCAAATTTTAAAAGCTTTTTCTTAACCAGCCTTTAATATTCTCTCTAAATATTCCCTAGAATTAAGAAGGAATAAGAGCTTAAGCAGTATCACATTTTGTTCATAACATTTTCCTTTCACTGATGAGAATTCATTTTATTTAACAAAAGGACATCCTTTAGTATGAATGATCTTTCAAAGATGTATTTTTCTAAATTATAGAAAACTATTACCTCAGAAGAATAACAGATTAAGGTGACCAAATGAACCAGAAATATAATGGTGAACATAAAATAAACAGTCAATTCACAGGTCCAAAAAGTACTATTAAAAATACACATGACTGGAAAAGGAGAAATAAAATACATTTAGCAAGAGTAAAGAATATCAGATGAATAGTCAAAAGGTTGATATAATATTTAAAATGTTAAAAGGGGGGACAGCTGGGTGGCTCAGTGAATTGAGAACCAGGCCTAGAGATAGGAGGAATCTCTTGGAGGAATACCTGGTAAGGTATTCATATTCTGATGCTGTCTTAAAATAAAATTAAAAATAGTATCTGCATTAAGAAAATTAACCCATGAGGATATATTACATATATTATGTTTATGGAGTATATATTTATTGATATTATATATTTTCTAGTATATAGTATAGTTTCTAGTTGATACATTTCATTATAATTACTACATTAATGTTTCTGTATGTATAATTTGTCTCTATGGATATACACACACACACTTACACATACACACACATATATATATTCTCCCAAATTCTCTATCCTATAAATAAAGTCCCTGAGATAAAGCTCCAAGTCAGTAATTATCTACTTAAGGAGCTAGTGTCCTTTAACAAATAGGATCCCAGAACATTCTCACATTCTGACACATCCCTTTGTTCCAATGAATAACACTTGTAGTCTTTAATTTCAAATAAATCTATTAGTGGAGATTGTTATAACTTAAAAATACCCACTTTTTATTGGTGGATTAAAATTAAATGGGAGTGAGAATGACCAAAGGGTCTCCAGGATTGGAATATGTAGGCAAAAACCCTTGTCAAAGACTTGAGAAAGTTTTGTTCTTCTTAACGCTAGCCAGTCAATGAAGGGGCTGAGGCCAGAAGAATCCCAAAATAGTCAAGGAGTTTGCATCTAATCACATAATATCTTATGCCATGTGTAATGGATGGGGAAAATGGAGCCATCCACTATGTTTACTTGAACCTAGAGAGGGAGAGAGATGGAATAGAGCAAAAGGGTGTGTGTGGGGGGTGATAGATTGTTCCTCTCTCTTTTCCTAGCAAAACCAGCACTAATTGTCTTCAGAATTACAGAGTATATTTCTTCAGAGACTGGGTTGAATGTAATACCAAGGACCAAAACTGATTCTTCTTCTTTAAGGAGAAAGCATAGCTCTTCTCCCCAAGCTTCAGGTCTCTACCCCTGTATATTATGAGGCAGGGACTTGATCTAAGGAATAGCTGTTTATTCTAAAGGGATACAAAAAAAGATAGGGTAAATTGGATTGATAGATAAGAAAGAAGAAAGTGGGAAATAGGAAATATCTAAGGCTAACAACTGACCCTCTCCCCAAATCCTGAAGGGTCAGGCTTCCTGCCTGACCTTCCTAGGTCAGTTGTGAGAGCTGTCTTGACTTTTATCTACCCAGGTTTTAGTACAAAGTTCAAGGACAGACTTTAGGGGATAGAGAGGAAAATCTTCTTTGGATGGATGGCATTAGAGTCAATGTTTCAGCTACTCTTGTTCTTATCTGCTGGATCCAAGGGGTTTAGTTCACAGGGAGAGATGGTCAAATGGTCAGAAAGTCTTTCTGCTTCACAGATTTCTCTGAAACCAACCATCCTTAAGGAGTTCCCAAAGAGAAGTGAGGTAACTGCATTGAATTTTCCTAGCCTTCTGTTCTTTCCCAGAATTCTCTGTCTTCCCTTGCTCCTCCCCCCACTTGGATTGCTTTTCTTGCATGTTGAATCTGGATTTGCTCTCTTAAACATGAGAAATAACTTTGCAACACCCTATGTCATGAGAAACTTGATGGTCAAAACTAAGATGAGGATTCCGTCAACTATGGTCAAGAAAAGAGCATGTCCTAAGAAGCTCATAATCAAACATTAAGAAAGTTTATTCAAATGCCTATCTTAAGGGAATTGCTCATAATTATATTATAAAACCAGGGTTAGTTGATTGCCCTTAACTCACTAAATGTATATCAAAGTTTGTTAATGCAAAAGAACCAGTCATTACTTTCATGGAATCACATTAATTAAATAATGTTGATTGGAACTTAATATTGATATAATATCAGTGATTTACAATGGGCAGGAGTCTATTCAAATACAGTAGAATTCAAATTATTTTAATAGAAAATATTTAATGCAAATATATGCATGCATGTTTATTTGAATGTTCAATTCATGAACATTCAATATATGAACAAAATAAATATAAATTATTTTATATAAAAGTTGGTAAATATGTTAATGTAAAACTTTCACTTATATTTCTTCAACAACTTCTTGGAAAATCATTATAAACTTGAAAAAATGCATCAATGAGTATATCTTTACAATGTAGGCAAGATGTCCATTTTAATTTGTTTTTTATGAAGTTTCTTAAAGCTATGACTTTCAATAGCATAATTATTTTTGTTCTCTCTTTTCTTTGGCTTAGGTCTATGTGGATGTTTCATGAAAAGACAAGGAAAATATTTATGCAGTTTGCAAAGAATTGAATGGGATTCATTGGGTCCAAATGCAAGAACTGGCCTTTGTATATCTGTGAAAGTAAAGTCTTTGTAATAAATATCCCTTCAATACATGAAATACAATAATGCAGAAATATTTTGCTTTTGAGTTCAAACTTGATATGAAAGACTCATTACATAAGCAGATAAAGCCAAAAACATAATACAGTATATATATATATATATATGTATATATGTATATGTATTACATATATATGTATTTTATAAAGAAAATGCCCCTACTTGAATTCATTGCTTATTTCAGGCATTTGTGATCCATATGCAGTTTCTACTTCATGCTTCTACATAATTTCTTGAAATAAAAAGAGGTATTAAAATTAAATATTTTCCCTTCACCAGAGATATGTATGAGTAGGAATATAATTATGAACATGGGCAAAAGAAAGTTTCTATGTTTCCCCAGGGGCAGTGAACATACTTTGACAGTGCTCAAAGGGACTCATTACTTGGAAAAGAAAGAAATTTTTTGTTGTTACTGCTGCTATGACTTCATTGGTTTCCTACTTGTCAGTGCAATGATTGCCTGTTCTAATGATCCCCAAAGAACTGATTATTCTAAATTTTCTTTGGAACCAAAATTTTTAAGTGTATTTGTTAATAAGCCATTTGGGGCATAAACTTTGAAATGCAAATCTTCATTGAAAGTGTATAATTAGGACAACTGAGATTAAGTTAGATAGGGGAATAAACTAAACTGTTTCCTTTGAAAGTTTAAAAAAGCTGGAATTAGGAACATTAATTATAAGGAAAGGTAGAAACATAAATAAGAAATGCCAGACAGAAAATACATGGAATTAAGCACTGAATGCCTTAAAAAATCATTATTCCCATTTTGGAGATTCTCAATCTAGATGAAATTTCCTGGAGCATTGTATTCTCAGCTTCTCCATTTTATTTGAGTAGAATCTATGTTAATACGCTAGAACTTATATGTAGAGCATGGGTCCTAACTTGAGGTCCATACGTTTTTTAAAAATCAATAATTGCATATCAATGGAATAGATTACCTTTATAATGGTTTCATTTTATTAAATGCTTTTAAAAATATTACTCTGAAAAAATTACCATTGACTTTGTCAGTGGTCAAAATGACAAAAAGGTCCATGAAATTATATGTATATATTTAGATAGGAGTTTTGAAGATGACATTAATCAAGTTAATTTACTATTACAGTAATCTTTTGGGGGAAGCTAGTTGGCTCAGCAGAGTATGAATTAGGCCTATATACAGGAGGTGCTGGGTTAAGATATGGTCTCATACATTTCTTGCTGAATGACCCTGAACAAGTCACTTAACCACCATTGCCAAGTCCTTACCAATCTTCTGCCTTGGAACCAATACTTAGTATTCATTCCAAGACAGAAGGTAAGAGCTTCAAATACTATTCCTCAAAAAGATTTATCTGTTTATTTAATTTCCTAACAGAGTAATGCAATTTTATATAGAAAAGCAATGGAATGATAAATTTGGAGCTGGAAGGAATACTGAGTCATCTATTCAGTTAATTAAAATTAATACAACCACAAATACAGATTCCAAAGGACAGACTGAGGTCCAAAGGTTACTGCCTTGTTCAAGGTCAAAGATGCAAACAGCAGTGAGTGATAGATACCCTTTCTAGGGAGTACCTCTGTGGTAGGTTCAAGAATGTATGGAGAGAATACCTGACTCCACATCACAACCATTTGGTCCAACCCACTAAACTTTATCTGCTTAATAATTTTGTCAAAGGATTGTGACCTCATGGTTCCAGGAAAATATATTTAAATACATTATTTTCAAAGGCTCAGCAATCCGCTCCTCCCAACATCAAACAAAAATCCTCCAGATTCTTCAATTCAATCATATTTATAATGTTTTATGTTGTTGTTTTAGTTTCTATTGCTATCTGTGACTCTAGTTCTGTGCTAAGGAATAATACAGGAAAAATTGCATAATACATGGAAAATGCATACTAACTTCTATATTTTGTTGCTCTGCCTTATGGGATATCATATAAATGGTCTGGGTTTCAATCTCTTTATCTATAAAATAAAGGAGCTGAACTAGATGATCCTTAGAATTCTAAAAAATTATTTAATCCAAGTCAATTTGTGGGTAGATTCCTCTCTATGTGTACTTTTTATCAAGTTGAAAGTAATTTGAGGGCAACAATAATCATAATACTGAGCTGAATTTTATATAGCATTTCTCATTTGGTTCTATATACACACATACATACACAAAGATGATTAGGATGTTGATATTTACATTTTATAGATAGTTATACATGAAAGTTGTTAGTGAACCCTCTGGATTACAGATCTTTATAGTCTCTAAAACTCAACTCTTGAATTACAAATATTTCAGCTTTCTCAACACATTCCCCTCAATTAATATAAGATTCATTCAGGAAGAAAGTGATTATCTCAAATATCCAGAAATAATAATAAATAATAAAATAGAGTGTGGACTTTGGAGTTCACTTAAGGGCTGAAGCATTAATACATTCATTATATTGAATTTTTTAATTACATGTGCAAATATTTTTTACAATTCTTTTCTGACATTTCCTGATTCATATTCTGACTCTCTCTCCCTCCCACACTACCCTGAGGCATTAAACAGTTTGATATGCTTTATATCACAGCTTTCATGCAATACATATTTTTTCTGTATTTTCTGTATCATAACTGAAGATATATGCCATTCATAAAACCATAAATTCATGAAGGAAATAAAGTGAAGGGGGAGTGTTCTGATATGTAATTCATATTACAAGTTTCTTCTTTGCTATAGATGTGACTTTTAATTTCTTTTTTATCATGAGTATCTTAGGGTTACCTTAGAATCCTATTTTGTTGATAGTCATTTAGTCTTACATAGTTGATCATCTTGAAATATTTTTGTAACTGCATTGTTCTCCTGGTTCTGCTCACTTCATTTTGTATCAGTTCATATACATTTTTCTAGGTTTTTCTGAACTATCCTGTTCATTTCTTAAAACAGTTTACCATTCCAAAAATATACATCAATTATTCATCCATTCCCCAATTGATTGACATGCCCTTCTTTTAAAAGAAAATTCATAAAAAGACCTGCTAAAATATTTTTTAATAAGTATGTCCCTTTCCCTTGTCTCTGACTTCTTTGGGATATACACTTAGTAATTTCATTTGCCATGTCAAAGAGTATGCACAGTTTTATGGCTCTTTGTTCATCGTTCCATATTGCTTTCCAAAATGATCATATCAATTTACAATTCCACCAGCATTGCATTAGTATCCTAAGTTTCCCATGTTTGTCCCAACATTTATCATTCTTTGGATTGGATTGGTCACTCTGATATGTGTGAGTTGGTATTTCAGAGTGTTTTTAATTCTCATTTCTCTAATCAATAGAATTTTAAGTATTTCATCATATGATTATAGTTTTAATTTCTTCACTTGCAAACTGCCTGTTTATATCTTTTGATTACTTATCAGTTTGGGAATGCTTTGTATTCTTATAAATTTGGCTGAGTTCTCTACATATTTTAGAAATAGGCCATTGTCGGAGACATTTGTTATAAATTGTTCCCCATTTTTTCCTGTTCTAATCTTGGTTACATTGGTTTGGTTTGGACAGAATACATTTAACTTAATGTAATAAGAAATCCATTCCATTGTTCATAAAGTTCTCTATATCTTTTTTTGTCACCAATTCTTTCCTTATGCATAAGCCTGAGAGGTAAGCTTTTCCATGTTCACTTAATTTATTTATGGTATTCCCCCATTATTTCTAGAGCAAATAACTATTTTGACTTTATCCTGATTTATGGTGTGAAATGTTTGTTTATGCTGAGTTTCTCCTATGTTGTTTTCTAGTTTTCCCATCATTTTTCATAAAATAGTGAATTCTTTTCCTAATAGTTTAGATTTGGGGGTTAATTGAATGCTAGTTTACTATGGTAATTAATTAGTGGGTTTTGTTTTCCTAATTTATCTCATTGATACAGTATTCTTTTTGTTTGTCAGTACCAGATTATTTTGATGACTGCTGTTTATAGTATAATTTGAGAACTGGTGCAATTAGTCTACCTTTATATTTTTCATCAATTCCTTTGATATTCTTGACATTTTTCAGATTAATTTCATTATTTTTTATAGCTCTAAGAAAAATATTGGGTAGTTCACTATGGAACTGAATAAGTAAATTAATTTAGGTAGGATTATAATTTAGAATTATCAGCCTATCCATAAGCAATTATTTTTTTTCCAATTGTTTAGGTCTGACTTCATTTGCAGGAAAAGATTTTTTTTAATTTTGTTCATATAGTTTCTGGATTTATTTTGTTAAATATTCTCCTAGGTAGTTTATATTGTCTACAATTATTTGAATGGATTTCCCCCCCTATTTCTTGCTCATGAACTTTGGTGGTGGTAAATAGGAATGCTAATGATTTATTTGGTTTTATTTTACATCTTGCAAATTATAAAATGTTAACTATTTCTATTAGTTTTTTTGTTAATTATTTGGAGTTTATATATATATATGTATATATTTACATTTATGTATCTTCATATCATCTTCAAAGATAATTTTGTTTCTTCATTGCTGATTTTTATTTCTTCAATTTTTTTTGCTCTTATTGCTATATATAGTATTTCTAGTACAGTATTAAATAGTAGTTGTGATAATGGGCATCTTTGCTTCACCCCAATCTTATTGGGAAGGATTTTCATTTTTCTCCATTACAGATAATGACTTATGATGATTTTTTTATTTTTGTCCTTTAATTTATCACTTTCAAAAGGAAAACTTTTATTTTAATTTTTTCTAACTTTTATAAGGAATGGATATTATGTTTTTCAAATGATTTTTCTGCATTTCTCAAGAAAATCAAAAGATTTCTGTTGTTTTTGTAGATTGCTTTTGATACTAACAATACCTTTGCAGTGTTCAGTCATCCATTCATCATTTTTAATACTTTCTGCATTTGAGTCTCTATGATGTAGACAACTTAGGTGCAAAAATGAATGAAATATACTTCTTGTCTCTGAGAAATTTAAAATTAATGTAATCTAGCTATGAGTAAGTCCTTTCAGTGATTGTTTATTCAACAAATATTCATTGAGTATTTATTTTTAAGTTCAAGGCCTTTGATTGACAAAGTATTATAGGAAGAGGAATAAGACATAAGTACTTGTCTCTTGGAGTTTAAAGTCAGTAAATGATATGATAATTGGAAGGATAATTTATTACTTGCCCAACTGTACACAGAGTCACAAGATAAGATAAAATTTAAAACTTGAAAATAACTAGTTTGATGCATCTGAAAATCTATTACATGACAAAAGGATTGGTTTTATTTTGCCTAAGCCCAGAGAGCAGAACTATGAGGAGAAAAATGGGATTTGAAAATCTATAGCTCTATGTGTTGTAGGGGGAAGTGCTTTACTAATTTTAAAGTTTTTTTAATTTTTCTAGATTACTTGCTAATACAATTTTGAATAATCATTTTCCGACACATTCTATCCCTCCTTTCCAGTATTCTTCTATCAAATACAGCAAGTAATATGATGTAGCAGGTATATCTGTTATCATACAATTTGTATTTTCATATTTGCCATATTCTGAAAAAGACATATTGCTTATACTAGAGAAAAACTTATGTAGAATAAAAAGTGAATGGTATACTTCAATATGCACTTAGACTTGGTTCATTCTATAGTGATGGATAGTCATTTTCATTATGAGTCCTTTGGAGTTGTATTGGAACCTCATGCTGTTGCTAGTGGTTAAATCATTCTTAGTTCCTAACATTTTATTGCTGTTACTATCTACAATATTTTTTCTGGTTCTACTCTCTTCACTTTATATCACTACATGTAAGTCTTTCCAGGTATTTTTTGTGTGATCATGTTGTTTATTATTTATTATGGCACAATAATATTCCATGACAATCATACATAATTTTTAAACATTTTGAACTATGAAAACTTGAAATGGATCCACTAAGGAGTTAGGACTTCTTTACCCCTGCAAAGTTTTCAAGCATATCTGCATATCTACTTCTTGAGTATGTAAAATATCTTTTAAACTTTCACATTTTTTAAGTGCTAATGATTTTTTAGATAATGATAAAGAATAATTATACATTAAGACTTTTAAAAGGATTTCAGAGATTATTCTTGCTATCTAGGCATAAAATAATGAAGTCTAGAAATATTATAATAAAGTTGGTTTCAATTATATCTTGTGAAATATTATTCTCCCTCACCCTAAATGATCTGAGTATTGCAACCTCTGTATCGAGGTATTACAAAAGATATTTCCTCTCGTCTTTTTTGATACATGTGTATGGGCTTCCTTAGAGAAGAGGGCTAAATAAATAGAATAAGCATGTATAGACCAGCAACACATGGAACAAATCAAACCTTCAGCAAAGAAGCTTAATTCAAAAGGAGTTTGGCCATCCTCTTTCAAGTCCATACGTTATCCAGAATATTTACTTATTGTTATTAAGGGAATGCATTATTGTTGTTAGCTTATCCTGTTTTAAATTACAAAATAATTCCTAAGAAAATAAACAACCAATTCAAATATCTCCATCATTGTCCAGTGTAAAAAAGCAATTTGATTCTTCAAATGGAATTCTACAAAAGTTGTAGGTACAAATCCTACTTTTTTCCTTTCCAGTTATGTGATCTTTGGTCAAATAATTCCACTTCTTTGTGCACCAGATAATTCTCTTATATTTACTTAGTAATTTGTAGATACTTATATACTTGTCGTTGGAAATGGTTTACATAAAAATAATTCCTGATGTTGAAAAAATGATAAATTATATGGGAATATCAAATGGAAAGGTGAATTTTACATATGAGAAGTAAGGTTTCTCTAAGGTTTACTTGTTCTCATCCCTCTTGTACTGAATTCCTAATTTGACATCTTTTCATATGTAAGGTCCGGCTTTAAAAAATAGGATGAGATATATTGTATTCCTTAGAATATTATATACAAAATATAGAAATAGAAGTATACAGGAGAAATAAGTCTTGATAATTCAATTTGTTAGCATTCTGGAAGATGAAGTTGTAGACTACTATAAATCTAACTTCTTTTAGGTTATCTGGCTTATTAATATACACAATTTATATCCATATTTATTATTAAAATTCTAAATACTTTTTAATTCTCATTATTTTACCACATGGATAAAGTGAGAATTTAAAATTTAATAATATTGTTTTAACATAACATTTTGACTATTTTAATATGTTTTATTAACATAATTCAGGGATGTATTTTTTCTTTTTTAATTAGAAATATGTTTAAATGATACACATATATTAATTTATCCATCAGTATATATTATAGTTTTATCAGTATGCTACATATATGCATGCATACACATACAAAGAAATGCATATGCATATATGTCATTACAAAGATTTTTCCATAACTACAAATAGTCATGTGTATTTGTATATGCATATGGACTATGTTCATTGTTTGAGTCTCATTCTAGATTTGAACTCAGAACCTCCAATCTCAACATGCTATGTTCATTGTGTATATATTGGCATGGAGTTAGTTGTTAACATGTTCATCATATATTCATAAACTAAGGTCTCTATGAGTATTGGCAAAATAATCCCTTATCTTTCTTATGTTCATAGCTGACAAAAGATAGTGAAGAGACAAATAACTTACAACTTTCACTTGGACAAAAACAATCAGTCACATTGAGGAAATACTTCCACAGCTATAGTGGATTTTAAACATGTAACTATTCCACAATTATAAAAAACATATTTTAAAATGGTCCTTGTAATAGCTCTATTAAATAAACAATGATTCTGTTATCATCACATGTTGAAGGTGAAAAAAATTGAGATTCACAGAAGTGGAATTGTCTATGATCCCCAAACTACATAATATCAAAAGAGTGATTTTTAACCGTAACAAATCCTTGATAAACCATAATTTAGTAGACTAAAATTGCCCCCCAAAAACACATTTTTACTAGATCCAAACATTCAACTTGAATTTTAAGATACAATTTTAGAGAAAAAATTCAAAACTTCCTGCTGAATTTCTCATGCAACAACTTTTTAAAATATCTCTGACACTTTAACCTATGGATTTGTTATGGACTTTTTACCTTCTTCTCTTCAAATAAACCTTAAGATTTTAGTTTCTTATATTTGTTGAAATATTGACATAAAGGTTAAAACTGTATTGAGAAAAACAACACTATATTTGAGTAGAATGTTCATATAAGAAAATCTTTCCTTTGAATTCTGATGCCTGGATCAAGTGTGACAATTCATACTTCCATGTTGGTCAATTACTTTTATTGTTTACTCTAATCTTCTATTTAATTATTTTTGCAACTATTGCTTTCTATCTTAGAGTCAATACTATGTATTGGTTCCAAGACAGAAGAGTGGTAAAGCCTAGATGAGGGGAGGGAGCAAGTTACTCATCCAGGTTAACACTGCTAGGAAGTATCCCAGGCCATATTTAAACTTAAGACTTCCAACCTCCAAGCCTGGCTCTCAATCCATTGAATTACCTAGCTGTCCCTCTATTTAGTTACTATTATTTTTACAGAGAATAGTCATTATAGCAATTTCTCTTAAAAATAAAATAGAAATAGTATCTAAAGTATAGTTTTCTTCAGCTAAGATTTACAGCTGTAAATTCCCTCAGGAGGATCTAAGTATCTTCTCATCTCTCTTATATTCTGACTTCCTCCAAGACTGAACATTCTACCATTAATTTCTATTAAAAAGAGCTTTCAAAATAATTATTAGCAAATAAGAGTGCATCATAATTTGAGAAAAACTGAGAGAATGAGGGTTCTTCTTCTAAAAAACCTTCATAAATCAATATCTCAATAGATTTATAAGCTCAGTGGAGTGGGTTCTACCAACATCTAAATATTGTTTAAATATTTTTTTGTATTGTAATTGTAAAAAAAAAACATTAAAAATATTCCTTGGGATCAAGAGCAGATTCTGATACTCTCTTTATAAATATTATAAACACAGTTCCTCACATATAGTATGTACTTAAGCAATAATTATTATTTTATATAAAATAAGAACAACATTTATAAAATAGGAACTGGGTGAGACAGCCATATATTTTATTAGACTTCTATAAAGAATTTCTTCTACATCCTGATTATTTCTGAGTACTTCATTCTACTAAGAATAGCATGACTTTTTATAGCATTTTAATATTTATATGAATATTCCTAATAAAATAGGACTCTGAAAGAGGCATACATTTTGTTGTCCTTTTTTTTACATTCAAAAATATGTAAACTCATCCCATAGTAGTACAGTAGTGCCTCTGTATCCACAGGAGTTATGTTACAAGAAGAATTATATAAGTTTGAAACTGCAGATATTAATAAACTTTGGGTCAGAAGATTTTTGCTATTATCTATAGTATTAATAGTAATAAAGAAATACATAATCATATAGTACTCTACTCTCTCTCTTTCTCTTTCATTCCCTCTCTCTCAAAAGGTGTATGGATGTTCAAGGAGGACCAGCACCTCCTGTGAAAGGGATTACTTAACCCTTTCAAGGATGCTCACTCACATTTGTTGTCCATATGGCACTGAAGTTTTATCTGTGACTCCAAGAAGCTGTAGCACATGCAGTGGCCACACTCCAGTAATACCATCTCAGAAGATAGATTAAAAAAGGTTGAGGGTAATTAATAGACTAGACCACAAATCTATCTGTGCATTGGAGGGGGGTGTGTCTACACACGCATGCCAGAACCAGGGAGTGAGTAAGGAGCACCTCTAGAATGAGCAAGAGGCACTTCTAGGTCTTTGGGATCTGACTAGGACCCCCAGAGACCAAACCCTGAAAGCAGCTAGAAAGGAAACACAGGCAGACAGGAGAGCACAAACATTCAGCTCCACTAGGAAGGTACCACAGAGAAGAGCTGCAAAGGACTGAGGAGATTGAAGAGCTTGCCTCAGGCAAAATCCTTCCTCCTTAACTCCATACACAGAGAACCTGCCCAGCTCATTCAGATTTTTGACTAAAGAGGGAAGGAAAAACATCGATGAAAATGGTTAATTGCACACAGGATCTTCAAAATCCTTCCAAAAATATTTTTAAAAAGGGAGTCACCCTTAAAAATTTTTTATGGAGGAAAAACTCAGGCTACAGAGGAAATACTGCATGAAATTCAAACAAAGGCAAAACCTAAAAAAAAATGCCCACAAACAAACTCTGGAAGAATTTCAATTGGAGCTTATCAAAAAGATGGAAGCCTTCTGGCAAGAGAAGTATGAAATGGTTCAAAGAGAAAATAAAAAAAAATATAACAGAAAACAAAAAATTATAGCAGAAAATCAAAAGGTTAAAGCAGAAAACCAGGTCTTAAGGACCAGAACTGAGCAAATGGAAACCAATGATCTTGCAAAACAGCAAGAATTAATAAAGCAAAGTCAAAAGACTGACTAAATAGAAGAAAACAAAATACCTAACTTACGAGGTGACAGATCAGGACAACAGAGGAAGGAGAGACAATTTGAGAATAATTGGTCTACCTGAAAAGTCAGAAATAAACAAAAATATTGACATCATACTACAAGAAATCATCCAAAAAAACTGTCCTGATGTTCTTGAACAAGGGGGAAAAATAAACATTGAAAGAGTTCATAAAACACCCTCTATACTAAATCCCCAAAAACCAACTGCCAGGAATATAATTGCCAAATTCCAGAGGTTTCAAGCTAAGGAGAAAATCCTACAAGAAGCCAAAAAGAGACAATTCAGATACCAAGGAGCACCAATCAGGATCACACAAGACCTGGCAGCTTCCACACTAAAAGTCCACAAGCCTGGGAACACAATATTCAGAAAGGCAAGGGAATTGGCTTTTCAACCAAGGATCACCTATCCATCAAAACTGACTATATACTTCCAGGGGAAAGTATGGGCATTCAACAAAATAGAAGATTCCCAAGTACTTATAAAGAAAAGACAAGAACTAAGTGGAAAATTTGATATCCAAACACAAAGATCAGGAGAAACATGAAAAGAAAAATATGAAAAAGAGGGAAAAGGAAAAAATGTTTTTTTTTAATCAAACTCTCCTCTTTAAGGGCTACAATTAAATCAAATTATACATTTTAATATATGGGGAAAATGTTACTTGTAACTCTCAAAATATTTTCATTATTATAATAAATAGAAGAATCATTCATAGGAAAAGAATGGGGCAGTAAAGGCTATAACATTATATGCAAAAAAAGGGTGGGGGGGGAATTGGTGATGGTACCAAGAGATACTTGAAGAAATAAAATAAATAGAATAATCTTTGTCACAAAAAGATACATATGGGAAGGGGAGAGGAAGAATACTCTTATAACAGGGAGAGGAAGAGAGCGCTAATAGGTAATACTCGAACATTACTCTAAGTGAAATCAATTCTGAGAGGGAAGAGCATCTAGATCCCTTGGGATCTTGAAGTCTAAGTAAATCTTATCATACAGGGTAAGGAAGAAGGGAAAACTAAGTGGGGCAGGGGTGAGGGAGTTAAAAAAAATGGAGGGAAGGAGAGGGGGGAGGGAAATTAACAAATATTTTAAAAAAGGCAACAAAAAGGGAGGGACCAGAAAGGAAAGCATATCAAGGGAGGGGAATAGGGAGATTGACTAAAAATAAACCACTGGGATAAAAAAAATAGCAAAAGAAGAAATTACAGAACTAGGAGACAATATCAAAATGCTAGGGAATTCAAAAGTGACAATCATAACTTTGAACATGAATGGGATGAACTCACCCAAAAAACATAGAAGAAAAGGAGAATGGATTAGAATCCAGGATTCTACCATATGTTGTCCACAAGAAACACACATGAGGCGAGTAGATACTCCCAAAGTCAGAACTAAAGGGTGGAGTAAGACCTACTGGGCCTCAACTGAGAGAAAGAAGACAGGAGTTGCAATCATGATATCTGACAAAGCCAAAGTAAAAATAGGTCTGACTAAAGGGGATAAGGAAAGTAAATACATCTTGATAAAAGGGAGTATAGATAATGAGGAAATAACACTAATAAACATATATGCCCCAAATGATATAAGACCCAGATTTCTAATGGAGAAACTAATATCATTAAAGGAGGAAATAGATAGTAAAACTATACCAGTAGAAGCCCTGAACATATCCCTATCAAATTTAGATAAATCAAAACAAAAAATAAATAAGAAAGAGGTAAAAGAGGTGAATGAAATCTTAGAAAAAATAGAGTTAATAGATATAAGGAGAAAAATAAATAGGGGCAGGAAAGGAACATGCCTTCTTTTCAGTAGCACATGGCACATTCACAAAGATTGTCATAAAAATATGCCATAAGACTGCAGAAAAGCATAAATGATAAATGCAACCTTTTCAGATCATAAGGAAATAAAAATAATGATCAGTAAGGGTACATTAAGAGCCAAATCAAAAATTAATTGGAAATTAATAATATGATTCTCCAAAATGGGCTAGCTAAAGAAAAAATCATAGAAACAATTAATAATTTCATTGAAGGAAATTACAATGATGAGACATCCTTTTAATCTCTATGGGATGCAGCAAAGGAGTACTCAGGAGAACAGTTATATATTTGAGTTCATATATTAGCAAATTAGGGAGGACAGAGGTCAATAAATTACAAATGCAAATCAAAAAACTTGAATGTGAACAAATTAAAAACCCACAGAAGAAAATCAAATTAGTAGTCCTAAGAATTAAGGGAGAAATTAATAAAATCAAAAGTGATAGAACTATTGAACTAATAAACAAGACTAGAAACTGGTACTTTGAAAAAACAGACAAAATAGACAAAGTACTGGTCAATCTAATTAAAAAAAGGAAAGAAGAAAGGCAAATTAACAGCATCAAGAATGAAAAGGGGATCTCACTTCCAATGAAGAGGAAATTAATGCAATCATTAAAAACTACTTTGCCCAACTATATGGCAATAAATATACCAACCTAGGTGATATGGATGAATATTTACAAAATTATAAATTGCCTATATTAACAGAAGAAGAAATATAATTATTAAATAATCCCATATCAGAAAAAAATTGAACAGGTCATCAAAAAATTCCCAAAGAAAAAATCCCCAAGGCCTGATGGATTCACAAGTGAATTCTATCAAACATTCAAAGAACAACTAATCCCAATACAATACAAACTATTTGTCATAATAAGCAAGGAGGGAGTTCTACCAAATTCATTTTACAACACAAATATGGTACTGATCCCAAAGACAGGCAGGCAAAAAAATACTTAGGAATTTATCTGCCAGACAAACACAGGGACTATATGAACACAACTACAAAACACATTTCACACAACTAAAACTAGATTTGAGCAATTGGAAAAAACATTGATTGCTCATGGGGAGGATGAGCTAACATAATAAAAATGACCATCTTACCCAAACTTATCTATCTATTTAGTGGATGCCCATTGATCTTCCAAAAAACTTCTTTACTGAATTAGAAAAAACCATAACAAAGTTCATTTGGAAGAACAAAAGATCAAAGATATCCAAGGAAATCATGAAAAAAATACAAAGGAAGGGGGTCTTGCAGTCTCAGATCTCAAACTATATTCTAAAGCAGTGGTCATCAAAGCAATTTGGTACTGGCTAAGAGACAGAAAGGAGGATCAGTGGAATAGACTTGGGGCAAGTGACCTCAGCAAGACAGTCTATGAAAAACCCAAAGACCCCAGCTTTTGGGAGAAAAATCCACTATTTGATAAAAACTGCTTGGAAAATTGTAAGACTGTGGGAGAGAATAGGCTTAGATCAACACCTCACACCCTACACCAAGATAAACTGAGAATGGGTGAACAACTTGAATGTAAAGAAGGAAACAATTAATAAATTATGCGAACAAAGAATAGTATTTCCTTGTAACAGTATATATATCAGACCTTTACAAAGGGAAAGATTTTTAAACCAAGCAAGACTTAGAAAGAGTCAGAAAATGTAAAATAAATAATTTTGAGTAAATCAAATTTAAAAGTTTTTGTACAAACAAAACCAATGTAACCAAGATCAGAAGGGAAATAACAAATTTGGAAACAATCTTCTTAAAAAAAACCTCTGACAATGGTTTAATTACTGGGTTTGTACCCCAAAGAGATAATAAGGAAAAAGACTTGTACAAGAATATTCATAGCTGCACTCTTTGTGGTGGCCAAAA
This sequence comes from Monodelphis domestica, assembly GCF_027887165.1. NCBI lineage: Eukaryota > Metazoa > Chordata > Mammalia > Didelphimorphia > Didelphidae > Monodelphis > Monodelphis domestica. The sequence goes on along the minus strand of NC_077232.1, from coordinate 22,828,721 downwards.
ATTGGAAAATAAGGGGATGCCCATCAATTGGGGAATGGCTGAACAATTTGTGGTATATGTTGGTGATGGAATACTATTGTGCTCAAAGGAGTAATAAAGTAGAAGAATTCCATGGGGACTGGAACAACCTCCAGGAAGTAATGCAGAGTGAGAGGAGTAAAAGCAGGAGAACATTGTACACAGAGACTAAAACACTGTGGTAGAATCAAATGTAATGGACTTCGCCATTAATGTCAATGCAAAGTCCTTGAACAATCTGCAGGGATCTATGAGAAAAGAAAAAAAAAACACTATCCACATTCAGAGGGAAAACAGTGGGAGTAAAAACACCAAGGAGAGGCAGCTGCTTGACTATAGGGGCTGAGGGGATATGTTTGGAGATATAGACTCTAAATGAACATCCCAGTACAAATACCAACAATGTGGAAATTGGTTCAGACCAAGGACACATGTGATACCCAGTGGAATCACATTTTGGCTACAGGAGGGATGGTGGGAGGGGAGGTAGGAAAAGAAAATGATTTTTGTATCCAAGAAATAATGTTTGAAATTGACCAAATAAAATAATGTTTAAGGAAAAAACAATCTTTCCTTTCCCAATGATCTAACATGTATATTATTCTGTGTTCACCTAATTTACTTATAGTTTCCTTCTTTATATTGAAGTCATTCTCCCATTCTGAGTTTATCTTGGTGTAGGGTGTGAGGTGTTGATCCAAACCTACCATATTGACTTCCAATTTTTCAAGCAATTTTTATCAAATAGTAGATTTTTGTCCCAAAAGCTGGAATATTTAGGCTTATCATAGACTATCTTGCTGAGGTAACTTACTCCAAGCCTATTCCACTCATCCTCCTTTCTGCTTCTTGACCAGTATCATATTGTTTTGATGACCATTGCTTTACTGTATAGTTTGAGATTTGGGACTGCAAGGTCACCTCCTTTCACATTTTTTTCATGATTTCCCTGGATATTCTTGATCTTTTTTTCTTCCAAATAAAGTTTGTTATGTTTTTATATCTTATTCAGTAAATAAGTTTTTTGGTAGCTCAATGGGTATGGGGGTATGGCACCAAATAAGTAAATTAATTTGGGTAGAATTATAATTTTTATTATGTTAGCACATCCTACCCATGGGCAATCGATGTTTTTTCCAATTGTTTAGATCTAGTTTTAATTGTGCAGAAAGTGTTTTGTAGTAGTGTTCATTTAGTTCCTGTGTTTGTCTCGGCAGATAGATTCCTAAGTATTTTTTGTTGTCTAGGATGACTTTAAATGAAATTTCTATTTCTAATTCTTGCTGCTGAGATGTTTTGGAAATATATAGAAATGCTGATGACTTATGTGGGTTTATTTTGTATCCTGCAATTTTGCTAAAGCTGTTGATTATTTCTACTAGCTTTTTTTTTTTTATTCTTTAGGGTTCTTTAAGTAGACCATCATATCATCCACAAAGAGTGATAGCTTGGTCTCCTCATTGCCAGTTTTAATACCTTCAATTTCTTTTTCTTCTCTAATTGCTACTGCTAGTGTTTCTAGTACATTGTTGAATAATAGAGGTGATAATGGGCATCCTTGTTTCACTCCTCATCTTATTGGGAAGGCATCTAGTTTATCCCAATTGCAGATGATGTTGACTGATGGTTTTAGATATATACTGTTTATTATTTTGAGGAAAGGCCCTTCTATTGCTATACTTTCTAGTGTTTTCAATAGGAATGAGGGTTGTATTTTTTCGAAGGCTTTTTCTGCATTGATTGAAATAATCATATGATTTTTGTTGGTTTGTTTGATGATATGGTCAATTATGTGGATGGTTTTCCTAATATTGAACCATCCTTGCATTCCTGGTATAAATATCACCTGATCATAATGAATAACCCTTGTGATCACTTGCTGGAATCTTTTTTCTAGTATCCTATTTAAGATTTTTGCATCTATGTTCATTAAGGAGATTGGATTGTAGTTTTCTTTCTCTTTTTTTGATCTGCTTGGCTTTGGGATCAGTACCATATTTGTGTCATAAAAAGAATCTGATAGAAGTCCTTCTTTGCTTTTTATGGCAAATAGTTTGTATAATATTGGGATTAATTGTTCTTCGAATATTTGATAGAATTCATTATTTGAATTCATCAGGCCCTGGGAATTTTTTCTTTGGGAGTTCTTTGATGACTTATTCAATTTCTTTTTCTGATATGGAGTTGTCTAATGTTTTAATTGGGAGTATTAGAGCAAAGAAGGGAGAATGTACAAAATGATCCCTGATAGCATTTCAAACTCTAGATCCAAGATCTCCTAATGGTTGTCAGAAAAGGAGCCAAATGCAAAAAGGTTTGCCTCAGACACCTAGACTTTTCTCTAAAAAAGTACCATTGCCTGCCATAGATCTCAATGAGCATAAATAAAATGATATGTTGCTGTGAGACTTTTGCAAGGCAAAATCAACAAATGAGAGTAAAAGTAAATCTAGGGAATAAGAAAAGTAAGAAAGAGACAAGAAAAGTGTACATATGGAGAGTATATTCAGTACATAGAAACTGAGTCAAAAGTAACTAATGTATACCATAATTTTGATACTGATTTTCTCAACAATGTCTCATTTGAGTCCCAGAATTTCCTGAAACTTATGTAATTTTGATAAATACTTGTGTGGACTCCACCATAATGAGAGAAAAGGGAACTACCAAGGGATATTGTATTTCAGTTGACAGCCCTGATATAGCCCCTGGTCACTTTTCATTGATTTGCAGTTGTTAATTGGGAACTGATGGTCTTACAACAATATGGGAAGAGTTATGCATATTATGCCTTATTTCCACATAGAGTTCGGTTTAACAACATTTGTTTTCATGTGAATGAAATAAATCATCTAGATCCTATGAAATAGTTAATTCTTTATCATCAGCCCTAGTAATTGCTCCAGGGAACATGTCCCATATGCCAGAGAACAAGATATAAATATTCCTCTTACTTCACTCAAGCTGTTTATAATATCAAGAAGAGAAATGTGCATACACTGTACATGTAAGTTCTGTAAATTATATTTTGAAGCTTTCTAAAACTGATGTGCATTTCCACCAACAATAAGAAAATAACTCATTTAAGACAAAATTGTGATCTTGGTAAGGAACTAGGCATCAAGTACAAAAATGTTTCTACTCTTCTACCACTGAAATTATTGGTGCTTTATATTCTTCGTAAAATAATGAAGATTGGTTTGATCTGATCTTATTGCATTAGTATCAAAGGTACTTGTTGGGGAGCTGAACAGGTAAGGTAAATATGAAATCAGTGGACAAGGGAAAGGTTAAAATTGATGATTCTTCATAGGCAAGAATTACTACTCTTCATATTTATTTTATTTTGTTTTGTGGCAAGTCTTATATGTGAGACCCTAAAGATGCATTACCATATTTTATCTTGGAAGATTCAGCCTTCATCATCTTGAACCTGTGTAGTTTCTCATACATTACAAATCTTCTGTACAACTATAATTGGAATGGTCTTTTTAACATAGTTTATAGATATCAGCCTTTCTGAGAAGGCTCTCTTCATGTCCAAACTGCTGTGAGTTGGTCCAGGAAGGGTTCTTCTTGTATGAGTTGGGAGCAGTTTGTAACATCTTCCAAGGAGAAAGACTAGAGTTGTGAGGATCCATAAATCATCCAGTAGCACTGATACCCTAATTATATATGCTGTGCTGGACACCAAATATGTATAACAAACATGTTACATAGATATCTCCAATGTGTGTATATATGCACATATGTACATTCACACATGTTTTCTCCAGTTCCTTTTCACTCTTAACACTCTATTATTGAAGGATCCTTCCAGTTCCAACATTTATTCTATGTCCTTAACATTCTATATTCGAAGGACATTTTCATTTCTAATATTATATATGTATATATATACATACTTACACATATGTAAATATGTACACATATACATGTATTATATCTACATATATCTATATATGTATAATTCTAAGTACTCTCACAGCACTTTTATTTTACAGTAAAGTACCATTCTACTCTAAGATTCTATATTTTATATTCTTTCCAAAGTTCATCATTTTATCATCTATGTTATAAGATCACTTTCATTGCATCGTTTTGGTAAAGGTACTTTCTAGCCTAATCATCTATTATCTTTGGATTCCATACAGAAGTAGGAGATATTGATATGATAATTGATCCCTCACTGATGTCACACTGTGATGCTTCAGATTGGCAAGGAGGTTATGCTGTGTCTCAGTAGAGTTCAATCTCCTTGAGATCCTACAAAATCTTAAAGATCTTAAAGAGATTTCCATCTCCTTTAGTATTATTTGCCATTCTATTTAACCAAGGATCCATACAGGGGTGTGTAGAAAGACTCAATTTTTGGGATTCTAGGACACAAATTTGACTGTCTTTGAAGCTGTAGGTTAGATATGATGTATTAGTAGATGAATCAATGAAATCACAGACTTGCAGAATAATTTAAGCATAGTATTTAACATAAAATAATTAGAGCTTGCTACAGGATAAATTAAGGCATTAAGTAAAGGAAAATGAGAAATCTTGCATATTTAAAGGGGGACATATCACTATATGTGATCTGTATATAGTAAGCTGCTTTTCAGTTTTTCAATAAAATATCTAGCTGTATTAGCATTACTTCATCTTATGTTTTATCATTTTTCCTATTCCTTAATTTCAAAAGAAAAAAAATAAAAGTTGTCAAAAACAATGAGCTCAAAAGATTAGTCAGTCAACAAGTGTTAATTTTATATCTACCTTGTACCAGTTAGTGATCAATGCTAATTTTCTGATTGTGAATCATAGATATCTTCCCTTCAATTAGGGACAATTACACTGGCTCACTCTGTTCCACTAATCTATTACTTTTCAATTAACAGAGACCTGTCCTAGAAGAATACTATGGTATAGGTAGTACAAATTCAATTTGGCATATGAAAAATAATAAATGGGAAGTCAAATGATATGACCCCAATTACACCACAATTAAAGAAATTAGATAAAAACAAAATGCTATGTTTTCTGATGCTCAGTTCCTGAAATGTATTTCCCTAGGGAGATAAATCTCCCAGGGGAGATAAAATTCAACAACTAGGGCTCTGAAAAAAATATACAAGATCTACTTTAAATTTTTTTTAATTTTATTATTATTATTTTTAAACCCTTACCTTCCATCTCAGAATCAATAATGGGTATAGGTTCTAAGGCAGAAGAGTGGTAAGGGCTAGGCAATGAGGGTTAATTGACTTTCCCAGGGTCACACAGCTTAGAAACACCTGAGGCCACTTTTGAACCCAGGACCTCCCATCTCTGGGCTTAACTCTCAACAAGATGTACCTTTAATAAGAGTAATCTGCACTATAAATATGTTCTTTATCAACTTCTAAGTTAGGTTATCAACAAAACATTAAATAAAATATTTATAGCATATATTGAAATTTGAATTATAAATGCTGACAATGAAAATTTAAAAGTTGAAAATAATGAACAGGTTCAAGTGGGCTCCAGCACACCTCTGAAGGCTTCTCTCATCAGTCAATCCAGTTTTCCTTGCTGAGAAATAAGATAAATGGTCAAATTCAACTTTCCATTCTGGTCTGCCTAGTATTATTTTTTTTTTCAGTTTTCTTTAGGGATCTCCAAGCATACTCTGTTTGGTTTTTGTTTTGGATTGTAATAACCAGGAAACGCCATTCTCCTCATGTAGTTGTTTGTACAATGACCTTAGGATGATTTTTTTTTAATTAGGGATAATACTAAGACAAATTTAAAACATTGGCAAATATGGTATGTCAGGTAATTCACTAAAAAATGGGAATAGAAAACCCAGAAAGAAAATAGCCCTTATCCTCAGAGAACTTGCATTCTGATGACAGTCTCTACACATTGCTTTTTGTTTAGCTAATGTCCATATAATTTGTTCCTTTATGGATAACCTTTTAACTAAATCTGTCAAGGACTAAGGTCTCAATGGATTAGCTTTCATCAATCAATTATTCAATAATCTAATAGCAGTTCATTGAACATGTATTAAATAACTACTAATTCAAGGTTCAAATTCAAGTGTCTCTCCTGGAGGAACTTATACTCCACTAAAGAGATGAAACATACAATATGCATACCAGAACTTGAATAATGCTTTAAAGATTATGCAGAACTTATTTCAGTATGATGAAATTTTTTTTATAAAAACTCTTTAAGGTAAACACTATACTTATCTTCATTTTACAGATAAATAGCCAGAGATTAAGCAATTTTTGATCAAACAACTATTAAGTTTTTATGACAGAATTTGAATTGATGTCATCCTGAGTTCAAAGTCACACTCTTTTTTTGAAGATTCCAAAGATATCTGACAGTGCTAAATATATGACCTTATTCTTTGTATCTGAGAGGAAGTGTGATAAAATTAATAGAAAGTCAATTATGTAGCCAGGAAGCCATGAGTTCAAGTGTAGCCTCTTTTACATACTGGCTGTTTGATATTAGTAAGGCATTTATCCTCTTTCCAGGCAATTCTAATAAAAAATAGATATTGCTTTGTGTTGTTGGAAAGATTTTCCTCATGAATTAGTTCTCTATGCCATTGGAATCACAGATCTACATAGAATAATTATTTTAATCCAGTTTTCTGACAATAAATCCAATGGGTTTACCCACCATACTTTACACATACCTACTTAGTGCAATTGAGAATACTCTCTGCCTTTAGAGAACTAAATTATTTAATTACATAATAGAGATACAGAATTCAACTTTGTCTAGCTTAAGATGAAAATTTTACTAAAGGATTTTCTTGGTCATGACTTCTTACACTCCATAAAACCCAACTATCTCTTTTTTCTTCTTGTTAGTAATTATAATTTATATAGTTGTTAAATATTTATAAAGTTCTTTACAAATATTATCTCATGCTTTCCTCATAACAACCTGGGAGGTAGATACTATCATTATCCACATTTTATATTTGAGGAAATTGAGGCATACAGTAAATAAATTGGCCAGGGACAAAGAACTAGAAAGTCTTTGCTTTCAGTTGATCCCAGTTTTTATTGAACACCATACGCAGCATGCTATGCACTGTACCACTTAGATGACTAGTAGTGGATTTTTATCATTTTCAGGAAATATTTTAATTCCTCCTGAGAAATTTACTAGGAACATTATGAAAATTTTTTTTATTGTTGCATTTTCTGTTCATACTCCTCTCATTTTCATACTTAGGTGCACTGATTAAGTAAGGTGAATAGAATAAAATATTTAAGTCAGAAACACTTGGGTTAAAATGCTACATCTGACTTAAAATTAAGTTCATGACAATGAATAAGTTATTTGAATATTCTGAGCTTCAATTTCCTCATCTTTAGATGGGGCTATCCATAGTAGCAGTTCAAGTTCCAGAAAAAAATATTGGAAGGATCAAAGGAGGTAAATATTAAGTTTGCAGTGAATGTTAAAAGACCATATAAATATTAGTCATCACTATTTCATTAGAACTTGAACTTTCAGATGAACTAAAGTAATGTTTCTTTGACACCATTGTTGAATATTATTTAAGACTTTTCTCTAAATATAGACAAGTGAGGAAGACCCAATGATTTGCTGTTGAAACAGGAAAGACATTCTTATCTGTCTGTTCATTTTCACAGAGATGAGATAGAAGGAATTCTGCAATTATCCAATCACACACACTTCAACTGAAAACCCCACCTACTATCCATCTCACTAGTGAAGTCCTTCCCAACTGGGATGTCTGAAAGAAATTATACTGCACCAACTGAATTTGTTTTTATTGGCTTCACAGATTATCTTCCAATCAGGATCATTCTCTTTCTTTTGTTTTTGGCCGTCTATGTTTTGACCTTGGTGGGGAACATTGGTTTAATAGTTTTGGTCAATATTGATTCTAATCTTCAAACTCCCATGTATTATTTTCTCAGTAATCTCTCCTTTCTAGACATCAGCTATTCCACAGCCATAGCTCCCAAGATGCTGGCAGACTTCTTAGCCTCTAGGAAGAACATTTCTCTGTATGGCTGTGCCCTTCAGATGTACTTCTTTGCATGTTTTGCTGATGCAGAATGCCTTATTCTAGCTGCAATGGCCTTTGATCGTTATGCAGCTATCTGTAACCCATTGATTTATTCAACACTTATGTCCAGGAAAGTGTGTGTTTGCTTTGTTGTCTTGGCTTATGTCAGTGGAAGCATGACTTCACTGGTTCACGTGTGTCTGGCCTTCAGATTGCCATTCTGCAGATCCCATGTCATCGATCATTTTTTTTGTGATATACCACCATTACTAGCTTTGTCTTGTGCCAGTACCTCCCTCAATGAACTTCTGCTCTTTGCTTTGTGTGGCTTCATCCAGACTACCACATTTGTGATCATTTTCATTTCTTACTTCTGTATTCTCATTACAGTCCTGAGCATCAAATCTTCTGGAGGGAGAAGTAAGACTTTTTCCACTTGTGCCTCCCACTTAATAGCTGTAGCTTTATTCTATGGGACACTTCTGTTCATGTATTTACGACCTAGCAACAAATACTCCCCAGACACAGATAAAGTTGTTGCTGTTTTTTATACTGTGGTCTTTCCCATGTTTAACCCTATCATATACAGTTTGAGAAACAAAGATGTGAAAAATTCACTAAAAAAAATGTTAGACAGAATATCTCCAAATCAATAGATCCATGGCTTAAGGAATTTCACAATATCTTTGAGTCGGAATGAATCCTAAAGAATAACCAGCCTAATGAATAATTGCATAATAATATGTTTTATTATACCCCCAACAAATTATTATCAAGTATTAACTTGAACTTTAGTCATGTCCCTTCTACTTGAGAAAGTACTTTAAATTATGATATGGTTCTAAGCTTTGAGGAAGTTCAGAAGAAAGAGCAATTTCTATAAGGCCAATTTTTGTTTACTATTGCATATATTTCTCAGACACAAAGAGTTCCCCAGTTGACAGGATATGACTTGCTCATTAAATAAGGGGGAAATGTTAAAAAAAATAAGTGCATTCAAAGATTATGTAAAACAATTCTTACAGAAGCATATTATTTTTCACATAATATGTTGGAATATTAATATACTATGAATTTTAATTGCATAATTAGCTTTGTGGATCATTGGTCCACAGGTTGAAATTTTACTGTATCATATCTAGGGCAGTAATCCTAGTAATAAAACTAGTTAGAGGAAAGTAAAAGAAATAATGATTTATTTTCTGAATTAAGAGAGGCTGCATTGAATGGTGAGTAGAGATCTGATACCAGAAGTCAGAAACCTGAATTCAAGACATTTCTTTGACACAGAGTTTATCAAATGGCCAGCCTGTTATCAAAACGAAAATTTTCATTTCTACCCTTTTATATATATATATATATATATATATATATGTATATATATATATATATATTAATAGGCTCTGGGTTCTCAGGAAAAATCTCAATTGTTTTTATTGTGTGATTTCAAAAGGTAAGATATCATACAAGGATCAAAGGAATTATTAAATGATAGTCATTGGCATAGAAAGGTGATATCTGACTCATCTATTTCTTTTGGTAAGTTGTCTTATTTCATGAGATCACTTGATATTTCCTCTCCCTTAATCCCCCCCAATAAAAAAGGGTCAAGAATAGGAAACCAACTAAATATTCTTTAACAATGAACATATTTATAGGTTCCAAATTACACATAACACAAGATTAATAAATGTCAGTGATATAAAAGGAAATTAAAATCAAGCCCCTGTCTTCATGGACCCTAAAATCTAGTAGGATCTTATTTAAATACTAGTAATTTTAACTCCACCAAAAATATCATGCTATCAAAATTTCTAGAACAGGAGACAAAAAGGGGAAAGAAAAAAATTAAGGAAGGAAAGAAAAAAAGGTAAGAAAGTATAAAGGAAAGAAACTATGAAAGAAGGCATTAGTGAAGTAAAGATAGAAAGAAGGGATAGAGGGAGCAAGAAGAAAAATAAGGAGAATATGGAAGGGGAGAGAGAAAGGGAATTTGATAGAGGTATAAACTAATCAATCAAATAATCACATTCATTAAGCACTTAATATGTGCCAGGCACTGGGAATACAAAGACAATTTTAAAAAAAATCCCCTATTCCCCATAATATTATGGGTTTTTTGGAGGGGAAAACATCTGTATATGCAAGTAGCTACAGAATAAACTAAAAGTAAATGCAAGATTCTTTAGGGAAAGAAAGAAAGGCTTCATGAAAAAGATTGTTTTTTACTAATCCTTGAAAAAAACTAAGGGAATGATAAATATTAGAGGGGATATGGAAAAATTGGGACACTAATACTTTGCAGGTGGAGCTTCAAACTAATACAACCATTCTGCAGAACAATGTGGAACCATGCCCAGAGGTCCATAAAATAGGCCATACTCTTTGACCCAGAAATATCCCAATGAGGCCCTTATCCCAAAGAGATTAAATGTAAGGATGAAAAAAATTTACCTGTGTAAAAAAAAAAAAAATATATATATATATATATATATATATATATATATATATATATATATATATATATATATATATATATCAGTTCCTTTTGTGGTGGCAAAGTACTGGAAACTGAAGGTATGTATGTCAATTGAGGAATTGCGGAACAAGTTGTGGTATATGTTTGCAATGGAATACTATTGTGTTATGAGAAATAACAATAAAATCATAAAATGAAAACTTCACCTAAATAAAGTGAAGCAAAATGAACAAAATTAGAAGAATATCGTACACAGAAACAATAAAAATGTTTCATGATCGACATGATGACAGCTATTATCTACAAGTCAAGAATCCAGGACATCAAGAGACTCATGACAAAGAAAAATGTCTACTGCCATAGAAAAAAACAGAATGCAAATTGAAACATACCGTTTTTTACTTTATTTTATCCATAAATTTTTGTCTAGTGTAAGCAACATTTGTCTTCTTTCATGATATGATGAACATGGAATTATGTATTATGTGATAATATATGTACAACCTGTATCATATTACCTGTCGTCTTGGGGAGGAAAGATGGGTGAGAAATAGAGAGAGAGAGAACACAGATTACAAAATATCAGAAAAAGGACATTAAGAAGTAGTATTAACATATGATGTGGAAAAAATTATTAAAAAATACTGGGGAGGTGTACAAAGTAACATTATCATTTTCCTTCTAATTGAGTGGTGGCAAAAGTTGCACTGAGAGACATGCTTTTTTTCACCATTTGAGTTCCTCTGAATACTAAATTTATTATGCTTTCAAGAGTGATTTTTGTATTAATATTTCATAGCAAATGTATGGTATTTATTGAATTTGTGTCAAAGAATGAAGCAAAGGCAATATTAAAATTTAGGCAGTTATCAGTGTAGGTGCACATTATATACCATGAGATAACTATGTTTGTGATTTCTGATTACTGGAAGATGTGTTCTAGAAAAAATATACTTTTTCAGACTGGTAGAAAATTGGCTGAATTGGAGAGAGACTTTAACAATAAAAACCTATCAGGAAATTATTGTGCAAAGGCCTGGATTGAGGTGGAATTTATTTGGGCATTATGAAGGCACTCAATATGAGTGATGATTTTAAAGTAAACACATACACTGTACTCATTCAAGAATTCAAAATCAATCACCTTGCAAGCAATTGTAAATCTTACTAAGTGGCATCAAGTAGGAAAATCATACAATTTCTTAAGCATAGACACCCAAAGAGCTTCCAATCTAGCCCATATCTCAGTTACAATCCTTTCCACAAAATCATGATGGATAATTGGCTCTCCAATCTACATTTGCAGACTTCCAGTTATTAGGAGCCATATCTGCAGAAACTAATATCATCCCCTTTTTACATTGTATGTACTGTAATAATATAATTGTGGTCTGATACCTCTGTAAGGGTAATTGCATATTGCTTACCCTATTCTCATTTAAGATAAATTACCTTTTGCCATTTCAACTTTGTGTAAGAGGAAGTCTTTTTTGATTTATTGTAGACTTACTTGTAGGAATTATAAAATAAGAAATCTAGTTGGAATTTGGACATTTGAGAGCAAGGGAGAGAGGTGGAAGGCTTTAAACCATGATCCTGAAAAGGAATAACAAGTGTAGGAAACATCTTATCTTGGCCTTGGACTCCTTGTTAGCAGGAGGAATTTCAACTATTGAAGTTTTCCATCTCTTTTAGCAGCATCTCTGCAACAGTAGGGGTCATGCAGTACCTCCATTGGGTGCAAAATAGAATTCAGAAATACAGAGGAAAATAGTAGTCTGGAGTATATATATATATATATATATATATATATATATATATATATATATGCTATATAAGGAGCACAAGAAAAAAGGTACACCTATGTTTCAGTGAAACTTCATGAGTAATCTATGAAGGGGAGAAAAGCTCTTATATAAATAATAGTGAACAATGAGTTATCCTGTGATACATGAGCTCCCTAATAGTTGAGCTTACATTATCCTATAATCTGTAGGTAATTATGGGAAAATATGTCACAGACTTGAGTAAATAATATCTTAGATGAAATGTACTATTGAAATAAATAGTTATTTCTTAATTAAGTTTATTAAATTAT